>NC_072053.1:23224976-23553310 GCF_027791375.1 Indicator indicator | reverse complement strand
CTTGGCCAAGAATGGGAGATCAAAGAGTCTCAGCTGTGATAGCTGGATACCCTGGAGATGCCCCACTGAACCTTCTCAAGAGCAATGTCTTGCCTTCTACTTCAGTAAAGTAGGGCATTATCCATTCAGGATTTTAGTTCTGAAAGGCTCTAGGTATGTTGAAAGGCATGTGCCATGAGCAAGAGAAGATACCTTTGGTTTATCTGATTAGTTTCTGCAGCTTCCCATTGTGTAAATGCTGTGGAGTCAGAAAGGCAAGATAATAAGCTATTGATCTCACTTCCATTTCATTACTTTTGGAGCTGCCCTAGATGCAAATGCTTTTGCTGTGAAGTGGCTTGGTAGACCTTCAGAGCATGAAAATCTCTGCTCTGGAGCCAAGTGGAGGCACCCTTGAATAACATGGCAATTTCTGACTAAAACAGACAAGGCAGTTACATTCAAAGATAACTAAACTAGCTAGCAAGACTAAACATCCTAAACAAATCTGAAGAATATACTGAAGAATGGAACAGTTCACTAGAAAACAAATAATGTTGTTCAAGCATACACACCAGTATTTTCCCACATTGTTCATTAGTGGTTAATATCTCCTTTTTAATAAACCAGTCATATTTCCTTTGGTCTAAGAAATAAACAGATTTATTTAAACAGTGCAGAATAATCAGACCAGTGACTTTTATTTCCAAATACCTCAACAGGGTGAAGCCCAAATACTCCCAAATATGTAACAAATAGCTTATGACAGAAAAGACTCCTGTGCTATGGTCCACTCTCAACCATTTCTGCTGTAGAAGCTCTCTGAAACGGAGAACCCTGAGAATTTAAAAAGGCATTTGTTTTCCTTGCCAAACCAAGAAACACTAATAATTTCCATTCCTTTAATAATTACTTTTAACTTCCAGAAAAACACTTCACTGCAAGTAAAGACCAACCTGGGATATATACAAGGGGATTAAAACAGACGGTTTGAATTAAATCCTCTACAACAGTTACTATAGTTGACATCAGCATTTTCACTGAGTATTAACTATTTGGTCATTAACAGTAAACAACAAATAGACCATGTTAACGTTTACAGTTATGACCTACTTTGCTTCCCTAACACTTGTAATTTCCTGTTAACACTCAAATTATCACATCATTCTTTTGTTTTGTGCTTCAGTGGTGGAGATGAAACACAAATGCAAAGGATATAACGACATCATTTAACTTTGTACATGTTCTAGTTTAAGACTTAATATTTACTAATTGTAACAGTTTTCCTGGTTTATGGTACTACAGTAGGTGTGGGTGGCAAGCACTTTTAACGAGAAACGTGAGGCACATGGTTGTGGTGGTTTGGCCCTGGCTAGGGGCCAAATGCTCACCAAAGCCATTCTATCACTGCCCTTCTTAAATGAAGGGGAGAGGGGAAAATATAACAAAAGCCAGTAATAAGAGAGAAGCAGTTTAATAATAATGATAACCAAAGGCAATATACTGCATGGAAATGAAAGCAGAGAGAGATGTTAGTCTCTACTTCCCATCAGCAGGATGATGGTCAGCCTCAGGAAGCAGGGCTCTCTATGCTTGGTGGTTCCTTTGGAAGACAGATGCCATGGCCAAATCCCCCAACTTCCTTCTTTCACTTCCTTCTTTTATCTGAGTTGAGGTCATACGGCATGGAATACTCCTTTGGCCAGTTTGGGTCAGCTGGCCCAGCTGTGTCTCCTCCCAGATTCTTGCCCACCCCTCAGCATACTCTTGGGATGGGGAAACGGAACAACACAGCCTGGATACTAGTTCAGTAGTAGCCAGAACGCTGCTGTGTTATCAACTACTGCTGCAAAACACAGCACTAGAAGGATACTTTGAGGAGAATTAATCCCAATACAATGGTATTTACCAGCCAGGCATGTAATTGCCCTGGTTAGAAACATGACTTACACACACTCATAAATGCAACATATTTATCAATGCATTTACCAGTATATACTTCTTTTCTAATTTCTTCCAACTTGTGTTACCCACTGGACAAACTTTCACATGTGCAGTTTCCTTGAATCCTTTATGGAATTGCTGTCAGGTTTGCTACATTCTACATTGTTGGTTCCAAGGCTTATGCAAGTGATAAAATCCCAACTACGCAATATTTAATAGTTTCCTGATGCATTCTTTGAAACTCCGGGAAAATCGCCTTTACCAACTTAATGAGAGTGAAATACGAGACTGAACTGACATTATTCATGCCCTTTTAGATAAAAGACCAATTCTGTCAGACTACCTTACAGCTACTCTACATCCTCCTGATGCCCCTGGTTAATACCAAGACAAAGCAATGAGATCAAGGTTAGTGAAAGTGTGATAGAAATCCTCCCAGTGAAGAAGCAAGAAGATAGAGCAGAACACACTGCACTGCACTGCACTGCCCAAAGATTGTTTTGAGAACCAAATCTTACCGCTTCCATAAGGAATCTATGCCTCCAATGAAAGTGTTTAGAATAATCAATATTTTTCCTTTTTACACCCCGTAGTGATTTATTTACATTTTTCTATTTTTCTGTTCAAAAACTGTAACAATTTTTAAAGGCACAGCCTCAAACCACCACAGTGCTGGTGGATGAGAAGCTCAACATGATCCACCAGTGTGCACTTGTAGCCCAGAAAGCCAAACATATCCTGGGCTGCATCAAGAGAAGCATAGCCAGCAGGTTGACAGAAGTGATTCTCATCCACTACTCCACTCTGGTGAGACCCCACCTGGCGAACTGCATCCAGTTCTGGAGCTTCTATTACCAGAAGGATCTGAATGTGCTGGAGTGTGTCCAGAGAAGGGCCACGAGGATGATCAGAGGGCTGGAGAACCTCTCCTATGGAGACAGACTGAGAGAGTTAAGGTTCTTCAGACTGGAGAAGGCTCTGAGGAGACCTTATTGTGGTCTTCCAGTATCTGAAGGGGGCCTACAAGAAAGCTGGGGAGGGACTTTTTAGGATGTCAGGTAGCAATAGGACTAGGGGGAATGGAGCAAAACTAGAAGCGGGTAGATTCAAAGTGGATGTTAGAAGTTCTTCACCATGCGGGTGGTGAGACACTGGAACAGGTTGCCTAGGGGGGTGGTGGAAGTCCTATCCATGGATGTTTTTAAGGCCAGGCTGGATGTGGCTTTGAGCAACCTGTCCATGGCAGGGGGGTTGGAACTAAATGATCCTTGAGGTCCCTTCCAACCTTGACAGTTCTGTGATTCTGTTCTGAATTTCTGTGATCTGCAGAAAAAATAATCCTGTACTCTGAGAAATAGAAAATCCTCACTGCATTATCCAAGAAGAACTCAAAATCTCTAGGAATGTGACAGTTTTCTGAAAGTTCTGCAGAAAACTAACCATTGCTCTTACCAGTTAATTTTACAGAATGCTTCTACAATGGGCACTAAGAAAAATTAAAATAGAGAAATCTCTGTCTTAAGTACCAAGATTTTTTACATTTCCAGTATTTTCATTCCCCCTGGAGAATCTTGCCAGAAGCTTGTTGTGGTGGGCCACACAACAGTCAAGCTCTCCAGCACGACCTCATTCCTGTTCTCCTTTCCATCACTGTTTTGGAAGTGCTGCTGCAGCCAAGAAAATCTGGTTCTGCTGAGGATGGTGAACAGCACAAAGCTTTCAGAGCTGCTGTATGTGATTCAAGGATACTGGTGAAGTCCAGCTCTAAAATGTTTCACTTCTGATCCCCTTAACTGCTGAAGAGAAGGTCTAGGTGTGTCAAAATAATGCTGAGGTGCACACAATGCAGACACATGTATACCAGCAGGAACCAGATTTGTTCCCTGACAGCTCCATAAATCCCACACCCACTTCCATTGTGTTTCCAGTTTGATTATGACTATCACTTTGAGAGAGCACAGACTGGAAAGAAAAGGTGCAACACTGCAGAAGACAGCATCTTAGTTCTAAAAAATCTCTGTATTTTAAATCGGGCAGTTCAAGTTATTGCACAAGTGCATCATTGTTTAAATTAGTGAAAAAAATGTTACCCCTTCCCATGGTCATTTCACTGTATGCTATGAATGTGCAGTAACAAAGATTTATTTTGCTTTTTTGTGTTACAGATGGGTGGTATTGAAAGCAATATGCTTTGTGTGTGCTCTGCTGCATGGAATGATTCATACTCACAATACGCTTTTATAATACGGATTACTGTTTATTTGCTTGAACTACTTTTCCTTCCCCTGCTGCACAGCCAGTTCATTAACTGGATTCATTTGGCTAATGCACTGCAAACTGTTTAAACAACTTACATGAAATACACAACTACAGGTAAAACACCGAAACAGGACTTAAAGCAAAAACTGTGACTATTGATTTATTAATGGTAAGAAAATGCTGAGAACATTTTTCCATCATCTTCACCATCTGATCTTCCTCTTGAAATACATGGACTTAACTGCACATACAGGAAAAAGTTCAAGTTTCAATCCGCCTTCACTGCTTCTCCTCCAAAGGCAAGCCACAAGTAGCCACTGTCAGCCAGAAGGTTTGGGTGTAGGTCAGCCCTGGTAAAGAAGGAACAATTCTGGTTCACAGGACTAACGTGTGGTTGGTTTAGGAGATTAAAGATGTTTCCTGGGATTACAGACTTTACAGCTGAGGAGCACTAAGACTGGCTTCTCCTTCTGACTACACCTGACATGAATACAGGTGTGGCCAGTTCTTGCAAATGACTTCAAAACCCAGGAGAGGACAGCAAATTCGTGGATTTGTGTTCAAAAGACAAGAAAATATAATGGCACCTAAAGAGTAATGAATGAAATGTACAAAATAGCAGGAATGATGAAGATAACAGAGATAAGAGGATGGGATAACTATGGCATATACGTTATTTTGCAGGGTGCCTGACTGAAGCTGATTGTTCATTAAGTGTTTTTGGCAGGCTTGTGGGTAAAGATATCCAAAGTCTTGAAAGTCTTCAGAGAATGCTTAAGTCACACATGTGGTTTGGAGGAAAGGACAAAGAAGACAAGTCTCTGTCAACTCCCGTTAGTATTTGAACCACTGGATCTACTCAGTTACAAGCCTAAGCATGGATTTTTTTAGGGGCTGCTATACCTGAAAATTTCAGCAGCATATTTCTATTTTCTTAAAAAGCAGGCCTGTTTGCAATTCACTTCCAGCATGTGTCTTCTAATCTTAGAAATCCCAAACCTCTTCCCATTAAAATACCATGTATATTCCAAACATGGAAGAGAGACACGGTTAAACCCTTCCTTCTCCATGTGAGAGCAAAGGTACTGGCACACTGGCACAGAAAAAAAAGGCTTATCTGAAAAATAAATGAAATACATCCTTCTTGCTGGGAAGCAAAAGCAGTAAAAGTAACTCAGAAATGCAACATCCAAGACCTTGGATTTTTCTGCTAGCCACCAAAGCCATACCTAACTACAGTAGAAAGTGATGACGGAAATACTACTCTCTGCCAAAATGACTCTTCCCTCCAGCTGAAATGGCTTAGCCAGATCAGAGTGGTGAAACTTTTGCCTTCCTATGCCAAGCTTTCTGATCCTGGCTCCTGAAATGGCTCTATAGCTACTCCTTTTACATAATGGAACAAGGTCTTTCTCAGAAACACATTTCTGGAAATACAGAAATTATTCTAAAGGCTTTGTCTGCAGGTAGGAGTTTTAAATATGCATTCTTGATTCTCCATGTAAACCATAATTCATTAAGCTGATGGTTAATTTTTGAGCTTTTGAGATTTTAGTGCCGGCTCTGCTTTGGCTTGTGTTCTGTACTTAGGCAAGTGCATACAACAGAGAAAGCAGGTAACACCAAGAAACTTTGCAGCAAAGACACAGCATTCACAAGAATTAACAAGAGAAAATGGCCACAATGAACAAGTGACTACCTACTATGTCATAGCACCACTATTTACCAAGAGGAGGGAAGAGTTTGTGTCTTAATCTAAGGAAGTTTCTGCCTTTTCTCATTATCTTTTGCCACTTCCTAATAAGATTAGTGTTGTGTTATATATATAAATATATATATGTATATAAAACTAAATAGAGATACATGAATGTCTAGTCTTCCTGATTATCAAAAAAAGTCATTAAGTCATTATAAATAAAAGAATATCTTTCATGTGTGAGAAGAGGCTTGTTGCTACACTCACTGCAATTTACAAAATTTGAGTTCAACTCAATCACAAAACCTGTTGTCAGCCTCACAAAGCTATTATCTTTTACCTGAACATTTCAAGCCAAGTAACAAAGTTCCCAGTACCTCTTGACTCCATGAGGAGATGGACAAATTTCCTTTTCTCAGCAGATAATATGCTGCAATTCAATGACACCATCCTGCTCAGAGTAAGAACTCCTCTGCTAACAGAAGTCACATCAATGCATTTAGACAATATCTGTGTCTTAACTTCACGGTGACAGCAAGAACCCAACTGCTATCCTGTCAGTCCAGTGACAATCACAGAATGTTAAGGGCTGGAAGGGACCTCGAAAGATCATCTAGTCCAATCCCTCTGCCAGAGCAGATCACACAGGAATGCATCCAGGTGGGTCTGGAACATCTCCAGAGAGGGAGACTCCCCTGGGCAGCCCTCTCCAGTGTTCCATCACCCTCACAGTGAAAAAAAAAAATCATCATGTTTCCATGGAACTTCCTATGCCTCAGCTTCCACTCATTGGCCCTTGTCCTGTCCCTGGGCATCACCAAGAAGAGCCTGGCTCCATCCTCTTGACACTCACCCTTTATGTATTTATAAACATTAAGGAAGTCACCCCTCACTCTCCTCCTCTCCAAACTAAAGAAGCCCAGCTCCCTCAGTCTCTCCTCATAAGGAAGATGTTCCACTCCCTTAATCATCTTTGTGGCTCTGTGCTGGTCTCTTTCAAGCAGTTCCCTGTCCTTGAACCGAGGGGCCCAGAACTGGACACAGCATTCCAGATGCAGCCTCACCAGGGCAGAGTAGAGGAGGAGGAGAACCTGTCTTGACCTATTAACCACACCCCTTCTAATACACCCCAGAATGGCATTGGCCTTCTTGACCACAAGAGCACATTGCTGAGAACACTCCTCACCTTTGCTGTAGCAGAAAATCTGTAACTTGTGGCTCAGCAGCTATGACACAACCCAGAAAAAGCACACAGAATTATGTGTATCCAAACAAGGGAGCTATTACCAGGGTGAGATTCAGTTCAAAATGAAGACACCAATATTAAACTCTCTGTATGCAAGATAGAGCAGAATTCAGATGTCCTATATAGAAGTCTCATGCAGATTTTTTTGGGTATCTAGAGGATATCCATAATTCATACATATCTTTTGGTATCCACAGCTGATGGAGTTGATTTAATTGGCTGAAACCAGATTTTCAGGTACATATAAGATGCCTGGCCTTGAACTTTTTATAGAGCTCTCTAAGCTTCTTGCTATTCCAGAATAATGCAGATATCCTGTAGGTCCTGCTGTGAGTGTGAAATAGATGTCCCCTGGGTGCCCAGAGCTGTCTTTAATGGTACTAAAGCCCTATGAATGAGTTACAGGTTCAATCTCCAGCTCTACAACTGAGAGCTTTGATATCCAGTGCACACCTACACTTAGATGGTTTAATCTGGGTGTGTAATTTATACAAAACATAACAGTACTATGAGAAGGCAAAAGTCAGCACGACAAAAGAACATTTTGATGCAAGTAAAAACTAGATTTCACAGAATTGTCAGGGTTGGAAGTTCCAACCCCCCTGCCACGGGCAGGAACAGACTCCACTAGATCAGGTTGCTCAGAGCCACATCCAGCCTGGCCTTAAACAGGGATGGAGCTTCCACCACCAACTTGGGCGACCTGTTCCAGTGTCTCACCACCCTCATGGTGAAGAACTTCTTCCTAATGTCTAATCTAAATCTCCCCTCCTCTAGCTTGGATCCATTCCCCCTAGTTCTATCGCTATCCGATACCCTAAAAAGTCTTTCACCAGCTTTCTTGTAGGCCCCCTTCAGATATTGAAAGGCCACAATAAGAGGTCTCCTTGGAGCCTTCTCTTCTCCAATTTGAACAACCCTAACTCTCTCCGTCGGTCTCCATGGGATTAGTCTGTCTCCATAGAGAGGTTCTCCAGCCCTCTGATCATCCTCATGGCCCTTCTCTGAACACACTCCAGCACATCCATATCTTTCGTGTAAGAGGGGTTCCAGAACTGGACACAGTACTCCAGGTGGGGGTCTCATGAGAGTAGTGCCGAGGGGGAGAATCACCGACATGCTGGCTATGCTTCTCTCGATGCAGGCCAGGATATGGTTTGACATATTTCAGAAGGGAAAACAATTAATCCTACTTCTTACATAAAAGTGACATTTGCACATAACATTTGCAAGTAACAGCTTCACATAATACCTAAAGAAAGCTATAATGGAAAAAAACCTACATACATTTCGAAAATTGGATTAGATAAAATGAACAATAAATTCAGGCTTGTAGCTCTTGGAATTATCATTGTACAAAATTGATTCACTAAAAAAATATTTTCATTGTACTATCATTAAATGTGAATGCCACTCTAAACCTGCCTCAGAGGATGAACTAACACAGTTCTGGAATGAATTCTGATCTAGTATAAAAATGAAAAAAGACACTTCCCACTTCTTTTTACAGGGAAGAAATTAGTTTTGGGACTGCTTGAGCTTATGTATTGTTTTATTAACTGGGTCTAATGCCCGGTTTATTCCTCTATGTCCTTATGTAACCTACACTCATTAACTGCAGAAAAGGAACAAGCAGACAAAAAAATCTATTTTGCTTACTAAACGTTGTGCAATCTGTGTCTGGAGCAATTCCCCTGAACGACTTCTGAGGTCAGCAGGTGTAGTAAACCAAAATACCTAGGTGTATACTTGATGTGTATTTGAAACTCTGCAGTTACATTAATACATACATCTCAAGCAAATGTTGTGCAAGTGCACAGGAATGTAAAGGTTCTTATTTCTTTCTTGAATTACAGTATTTCATGGACACAGGTGATCTACTTATGAAGCAGTACTGCTTTTTGTTTGTGTACAGAATTAACTAAGTTAAATTAAGAATTAAAGACTATCACAGGATTCCCTGTTTTTGAAGAAACCTAAACTTAGAAGCATAAGCTCAACAAAAATGTCTTTGTTAGCTGTGAAAATGGGCCTGATGTTTTCTGATGCATAGGGCACAAAACCTATTTACCCGTGGTAATTACACACCTCCTAGAAACTGCCTTCCTTTATGCTTTCTCTCCACCACTCCCTCTGTTCTGACCATCATACAGCAGGCATCTCAAAGACATGGACAGCATGTGGGTCGGTGTCCCCCAGTAAGAGGAGGCAAATCCAGGTCTGCTCAGCTCTGAATTACACTCAAAGACCTGGAGTAGCAGACATGCTTAAGTCACGTTAAGCTCCACCACCTCAGAGATGGTGGGCACGCCTGTCAGTTACACTAGCTGCAGCCTCAGTTTAAGGAGCTGGCAAGCCAAGGTTTTCACAAAAGAGCAAAAAAGCAAGCTACATCAATGGAAAACCTCCAGCAGAACTTGGCTCTGGCCTGGAGACAGCAAATAGGTGACTTAAATATCCCATAGCTAAGCTGGAATGCTGTGGAGCAGTCTGGCCAACTGCTGACCCCACACCCTCTTACTCAGGAGGGAACATGTATAGGATTTTGCCATATGCCAAGGGTGGATCCAGCCCCAGCACAAGGACAGCCCAAAGCACAGGCTCCTGGAAGAAAGAACATGAGCTTTACTTGCTTTCAAGACATAAAAGCCTTCCATGTACAGGTCAGTAAGATGCTTTGGTGCAAGATTAGCAAGACATGTAATTCTTTAGTGTGCTGCCAGAAGAAATACAATCTTTGAAGTGGATTTCTTAGGGAACCAAGACACTACAAATCCAGTCCCTTTGGCGACATTTCAATGCAGCACATGTAATTGAGTCTACAGGAAAGCCTGAGCAAGACTATTCAGGGCAGAGCTCTGTGAGATTGTCAGGATTCATCACTTGAGTGGGTTTGGATGCTCACAAGAACTTTTGCAGGTACAAGCACATTCACATGAGAGAGGAAGAACAAAACTGCTAATCAACAGATCTTGCCTAATACTATATCCTAAACCATGCAAGAACAGCATACAATGTGCTCTCATGCTATTATCTCTTAACATTCCTATTCAGCTTACACTTTCCTGTCTTTCTCAGTGGAGAATTTCCCCTACTCAGAATAAATATGTTACAGCATTACAAGCAGTTTAATGGTTAGAAGTTCATTCTTGGATCAACAAAGCTCTGTTCCCTTCATACCCAGTTTTTTTTAATAATGCAGCAAACTGTAGCAAACTGTGACGTGTGTATTTAGCATTGGGTCTTGGATTTAAGAACAGAAACAAAACTAAGAGTGTTCTTAATTTTTGATTTTTAAAGTAAGCTCATGGATACTATTTGATCAGTATATACAAAGTCACACAAAAGTGATGTGATGATTAAGTTTTATTTATAACACAGATCTTTTACTGACTTTTGGACATCTGCACCACACCCCATTTGCCAAGTATCAAAAAGTCCTCATGTGTTCTTAAAACTCAAGAGAGAAATCAATTGGTCCAGTAGACTGCATTTGAGTAGGGATTATATTCATCTATTGAATGGATGTACTGCAAAATGCAGACACTGGGCAGAAGGATCAAGTCAAGACAAATTAATTTTTGCTCTACTGACCATTCTGCATGTGGCAATGAATAGAAGCTGGTACATATATCATGCTTCACTGTGAAATACTGACTTTCCACATTTCAGTAGAATGACAATGACAAATTTGCTAATTTTATTTCAGTTCATAGGTCTAACTGAGATTGGTACACAGAGATTGGTACACAAATAGGGTAAAATTATTACGCAACTTTATTCTCTAAATTTCTCTTTTTTTTAGTCAGAAGACAGAGAAGGATTCATAACACATTAAATAAAGACCCCCACATTGTTTCAGCCTAATTCTAACAAAAATAAATACTTTGCTGCCCCAGACTTCCTTATACTTGCTTAAATAGGCACACTCATTTCCCATTGGAGATACAGGTAGCAGAATGAAAGCGCTGCTGCAAGTCAAAAACAAAAGCAGTGAAAGAAAGTGAAGACTTGGTTTCATCTCCTTCAAGGGTATAATATGCTAGCAAGTCAACCCAAATTTGGTAAGTGTTAAAGTCTTAACTAGGAAGGGAGAGGAGAACCTGTAAAATTCCGACAAAACAGAGGACAACCATTTCAGCCACACACATAGAAGTACATAAACAGAAAGTTGTGTTTTCCCTGTTCAAACCACTTTTTAAATCAACAAAACAGACTTCATTGATGAATTCCCTGAAAACTGATTGAGTTCTAATTATATCTTACTTCAGTTTAATGTTTCCATTAATCACAAAGCAATACCCCTTACAACTCTCCAGTGCTTCTGCAAATACAGATATCTGGAAATTTTAAGTATGCAACTCCAAGGAAATACAGATTTGTATCAGAGTGAAGGGAGATGATTATACTTGTAAATTGGAGGCCGGTTACGACTACAAGCGACTATGCCATAGTGCTTCAGTTTAAGCACCGTACTCTAAAAACAACTACTCTAAAAACAACACTAAAAAGAATAATGAAACATGGCTTGCAACTATATAGGTATTTAATTTGCATTCAACAACACCTAAGTATGGAGCTAAAAAAAAAAAAAAATTGTGAGCTGACAGAAATTTTAACTGAAAATTGTATCCATTTATTTAGAGTATGTGGTGGAAAGTGTTTCCAGCCCACTTTTTCCCCCCTCATTACTCATCAAACTGCCTTCTCTGACCTTCTCTGCTAACAGTGATTTTGGCTAGGAGGTCAGGAGGGGAATCTCCTTACAGAGCAACCCTTCTAAAGCTGCTTCATGGATCTCAGAGAAAGCAGTAACACATTTGCATACAATTAGTAATTATGGAAAACACTTACAGTTCTTTCCAAAGGCCAGAACAAGACATAGCAGACCAAGTTAAGTTGCATTGGCTTACAGGAGCAGCTCAAAATCAGCATAAGCAAGTCAGTTTGACACAACATACAATCCTACCGGAGTTAATGGAAATTTTTTGTTCTTAAAGAGTAAAAGACCAGTCCCGGAGGACCTGTCAGAGCCAGGACAGGTTTCCAGGTGATACAGAAATGGTGCTAAATCACTGCTGGTTCCAACATGAAAAAGCATTGGAAAAAGCTCATCTGGACCAAATACTGTCCAACCTGGTATTTAATTCAGAAGATGAAAGAACTGAGTTGAACAAGGATGGGAAGAACAACTGTGGAAAACCAGAGGTACATTCAGTGGATATGAACCCTGGGCAGATCTGCTGAATAACAGGATACACATTCAGAACTTTTCCTTGCTAAAAAAGATTCCTTGAGAGCTACCCATAGCCAGTTGGCTTGTAGAGGGTACATGCTCTTTTCAAATCCCTTTCATAACCTCTGCTTGAGTACTTTTAAAGACACTTTTTCACACTGGCCTGAAACCCATAGTGTACAGTCTTAAAATGCTTCCTCTGAAATTCCAAGTAGTTCTACACTTGACATATAAATATACTAAAAACATTTGTTATGGAAAAAAAAAATCAGTTTCTATTAAAAAATTAACCCCATACAATTCTCACATAACTTCAGTACCTGAGCAAAGAAAATCCAGGTATCCAACATCAATATTCATCCAGTCTGTTTACACATCACACACCTAATGCTACCTGCAAAATTCGCCTTTGTTCTGACACATTTCTCAATCTCATCCATTACCTTTACACCAAGATTAACTGATTTTTTTTTTTTAAACATTTTATATTATGTACTCAGGTTATTGTAATCAAGGAACTTGCATAGTTATGACACACAACATAAGAATACTCTTTATAGAAAGATACATATACACATATATATACATATATACACACACACATACACACACACCAAGGCACAGAAAGGTATTAAAAAACTTACCATCACTTGCAGAAAGTGAGTCATTTGTACAGACCAGTGCCAAAGCAAACAGCAGATGCCAAAGATCCATACCTCTAATTCTGTAGTAACAAAAGACAGCAGATTTTTTTTTTTTATAAACTAGTATTACTTATATGACATGACATTTAAACTACCATCTAGTTTTACGGACATTCTGAATGGATTTAAACCAGAAGTCTATACTAAAGTGTTTGTGATTTATTGCCTCACGAAGTCATACATCATCTGGCAGCCTAGGACAGACAGTATATACTATTTTTATAAAAGAATTAGCTTATGTGTTTCTAGTTTATTTAATATATAAGGGGAAAAAAAAGTACTGTCAACTTGTAGCCTGTTCCAAGGAGTAGTTGCACTCCTTCCACAGCAGTCTTTGGAGGATGGAGCCCCATGACAAGCCCATGTTAAACAACAAAGTTGGAAAAGAACAGTATCTCATTGAGGAAACAAAGATATGATGATCCTTTCTCTGCTCATGCTCCTCTGAAGTTGCATTCATCTTTCCATGCTGTATATAACCCTTCCTGGGTCTAGGACGTAAAGCAATAAAGCTGAGAGGAGTTTAATAACCCAGCCTCCATACGAGAAAGCCAAGTGGCTGCTAGAGAAACGCTGGCGTAGTAGGCTGTAGCCACTGTCTACTGCAGGCATCATGCCAGAAGTGCTGCAAGGCTGAGAGAACGCAACTATCTCAGGCTGATTCTCTACTGTGCTCCCTACCAGCACCTTGCACAGCCCTGAACACCTGCCTTGGTGCCCCGGCTCTGCCACACTGTTCTTCAGGAGGAGTATCTCATGTCGGAAACTACCTGTGTTACTTCTGAGAAGGCACCTTCATCCATCACATGTTCCGATTTGAGGAACACTACTTTCCTGCTTCTATTATCACCAGCGTTTGATACCGATAGGGAAGACAGTGGAAGGCAGTTCAGCCTTCTGCACAAAATTGTACCATGCCCTCAAAAGCTCATGAAGTCTCTAGATACAGTAAAGGGAAAACATACATACCATGGATTACTACCTGATCATTTACAATCATGCTAGTGTGTTCTATTAGACATTTTCTTTCTCCACCTAATAGCAGATTAAATCACAAGTGTCCAAACAACCAAGTTCACTGATGAGTAACAATCTCTAGATGGATATTACTGATTAACAACTGATGCTGTTTAATCTGGGTATCAAAAAATAGCGAGTTGCCTAGTAGAGTTAGCAAACTCCAATTTTAGTCAGAAGTTGTAAAACATAAGCACACTGGGTATGTTAAAACTATGATAACACTGAATTTAAGACCTAATTCCTTAATTTACTTAGCCCAAGAGAACAGACTGAAAGAAACTAACAGAAAAAAAATTATTACCAACTACAGATTCCTCAATTCGTGCTGTTAGCATAAACCTTGAATATCAGAAAATAGCGCTCACACCCTCATTAACACAACTGCTCAATAAATCTTGAGTTTCAGGCTCAGTACAAGAAGTAATCATTACTACTGCTCTAGGCTAGAACAGACTAACTGACATCTGCAAAGGCAAGCCAAGAGATGCTCCCTGCCACATCCACACCACTGCAGGGATAAATAGCTGCATCACCTGGGCATCCTGTGGATAGTCTGAGAGAGCATGGGGCAGCTGCAAATAAAGAACTGGGGGAGCTCTGGGGACCTGCCAGGTGCTCAGTCCCTCCAAAAGTACCTCCCTTGTTCTCAAGGGGACATGGAGGAAGGAAGGGGTACAGTGAGGCTGGAGGGACATTAATGAGGATTTGTGGTGGTATGAGAGTGAAGCAGCATGGGGAGGAACAGCAAACGCTGTGACTCCTGGAGTGAACAGGGCTGGGAAAAAGTTTGTAAGCAAATCATAGGCCAACAATCTTTGGAGAGGAGCTACCACTGGCACAACACAAGGTTCATCTGACATCAGCTACATTTTCTGTTAGCTCAGTTGTTCCCTTGCTCCATCTGTACTCCTGCTTAATAGGACTCCTATTGTCTTTTATTAATAAATCTACAGAAATGCTTCTCTGTATTTACTAAATCCTCTCCTCTTAAACAATTTCTACCCCATCGAACAGTTCCTGTCCCTTTCAGCATTTTCCCTTTCTCCCTAAAGTTGTTTTCTCTTTCACAGCCCTGAGCACAATGTCACTTTATTTATAACTTTCCTGTGCTCTCCTTGTTGCACCACCCATGTCCCCTAGCCTCTGCTAATCTCCCTACCACACTTCTTCAAACTGTTCTACTTCTTCCTACCTAACAACAGCTGTGTGAAAAGCCCAAACGCTCACAAGAGTTGTCCTGTGAGAACAAATGTCATCAACAGTCTATCCTTCAGACCACATCTGTGTAGACCATTTTGTTTTTCATAACTGCACCAAACAACTCCATGGTGGGACTGGGATCAGTCCCCACAGGCAGCAGTCAGAGCATGGCTATCTCCTTCATCCCTGTGCTGTGACTGTCAGCCATCTCAGCTTCTTTCCAGGAAGAATGGTTTGATTATTGGAACATCAACTCAGCATCCTGGAAATATACCCCAGCGGTCAATGATCACGCTGAACTTCAACAAGGTCTTGTTGCTGCAGATGAAAACAAAAACCATTCCAGCATTGCTCTCTCTCTTGCACTGGCAGACTTGTTTATGTTCATGCAATGAATTAATCCCTCACTATTTATTGTAACAAATCTGTTTGCTGACCGGGTTTTTCAAGACTCCACAAAGATGCACCCTGGGAGAAGAGTTACAGAAGCACAGGCAGGGAAGTGAGCCGCCAGGGTGGAGAAAAGAACAGAGTCGCCCCTCCAGCAGCAGCTGCTACTTGTTTAAGAGCAATTCTATAATTGTTGGGAAATACCCTGCTGAGCCACAGACCTTGACCTAAACATCTTCTCTCTGAAACAGGATTAATTTACATTCCTAAACCTCAAAGGTGATCAAAATCACTGCTTAATATCTTGCATTTTCACTAGTAAAATATGGTATAGAAACAAATGTTTCTGTGGATTCTCACAAATGGCACTACCTTAGCAGAGCAAAGTAACAGTGGCTCTGCCCTGCTTAAATCCTTTTGAGATCCTCCAGTGAGTTATCCCTCCAGACAAGTTGAATGTGGGAGAAAAATTTAGTTGCTGTACTCTGAATGTAACAAGTATGGACAGGAAAAAGCTCAAAATGGTATCTACTCTCATTTGAAAATATGGATAGGTTATGCTTCACTCTTCATAGAATAGCCTTTGTAAAGGGCAAGTTATGCTAGCCTCCTTGGAGCTCAAACCCAGAGCCCTTGGGTCAGGGCTTAAACTCAAGGTCTCTCCCATGCAAAAGGAGCTCTGCAGGGGATGTGAAGCAGCAGTGACTACACGACCTCTCTACATCTGGCAGATATATATATATATATATATATACACACAGACATACATATATATATATATATATACACACACACACACATAGATATAGGTATAGATATATATATACACACACATAAACCAAGAGGTCTGCTGCGTTGCTGGTATGATTACCATGGCTCTGGTCTCACAGGGCAAAGTCTGGTGCAAAGCAGGAGCTGCTCCATCATGACACCGCTCTTGGTAGTACAAACTAGAATTTCTGAGAGGAATTCTCTGAAGTGCCATCTGCCTCTCCATCAGACAACTACTGCCTTGCAGGAAGTTCTCACAAATCCATCTAGTAACCACCCGCTGCTGTTCCTCTAAGACAGTCAAGCAACTTCACTACCAACAAGAACAGTATTGTTCAGAGGCTGCAGTGTAACCTAGTGAGAGACAGTCTCTGTCAGCTTTTGGACAAAACTGGTCTTTTACAATGCAGCATTTACCTACCTCCTAACACCCATCCCTGTACGAAAGGCAAATGCCACTAATAAAGTCTCTGTTATTTAACAGGGGAAAAAAAAAGATCAGTGCCTGTAATACACACTATTCTAAAGAATAAGAGTCCATTTCTTAACAACTACAGCAATTTGTAAGAATGAAAAGAGCTAAAACCAGGGGAGACAAAAAAAAAAAAAAAAAGAAGTGACAGCAGCTGACTGTCCTCAAGCCAGCTGAAACTTGACCACAGGAACATTTGGCTAGAGGTCAGCTCAGGCTAATTGCTTCAGTACAGAAAGGGTGCCAAGAGTTATAAAAAGGGTGAAAAAAAAAAAGTCTTGGCCCTTTTTAATAGCAATTTTGGGAGTAAGGTCAATCACAAGCAAAATTAAACCTGGCATCTCTCAAGTGGGACATGAACATAGCATAAACAGGTTGAGAAAATCCCTCAGAAAAGAAACAGTTCAGTCACAGCATACTGAGCAGTTTGCATCTACTCTGGTCAGGTAACAATGTTAACACTCAGAGTAAAACAATGAGTTAAGCTCATAAATAAAACCACTGTTTGAAGTCAGATCTTTACATTTAGATAGCTCCTCAACCTGACAGGACCTGAAGGAAGGAAAAGGAAACTGCACCTATGAAGGGACTTCTGCCTTTGCTACCTCCATTAACTCACTGGACTCCAAGTATGACAGAGGTTTTTCCTCTGTAATCTCCTCCAGTTTAGCGTGCTTGCCAAAGCAGCACACACGGGTAGTCAAAAGCAAAGGTGGCTTCTCTGCTTAAAACCAAACCACCATATTGTTCAGCAAAGGATTAATCTGAGAGACTTTTCTGTACATTACTATGTTTCATCATTCTATCATGTCACAAACAGCCATGGGCACAAGGGCATGCAAAGCAGATGAATACACACCAGTACATCCACCAAGTAAAAACAAGTGCTGTGAAGCAACGTGACTCCAAATCAGTCCTGAACCTTGCTTATGCGAATGTCAAATATATACACACCCACCCTTGCACAATTATTCTGGGTGGAAGGCCTTTAATTTTCACAGTGAGGACATTCCTTACAAGCCATGTCACCGCAAGATCCCTGACAGCAAGAGGAAATCTTCTTTCTGTGCTTACATTAAAGCATTCACACTGGTTTGGTTACTCATGCATTGCTGAAATCACTTTGCCTGCTTTCCCCCATTCCCCTGAATGCCAACAGGACAGAGTCATTCTGCAGACTAAATGAATTACAGCCTTTCCAATCAGCACAATCTAAAACTGCCATGAACCCGAAGAATTCTTCCCTTGCTTCCTGATATTACAGCTTGATTGAGTCATCAGCAGCACTTGGATGAATGTCTGTTTTTAAAGAGCCCTTGTCAGGGCTATAATACTCAGCGGTGTTAAGAAATAGAAATAACAAATTGTCACAGTTGATACAAGTAACATACAAGTTAGCTAGTGTGTGTGGTTATCTGGGATATGAAAAGAACAAGAAGTTAACACTGTAGAAGTGGAAATTCTGTACTGTAAAATCAGAAAACAAAAAACAAACCACCAAACCTCATAAAGGGCACATTTCAGAAACAAACCCCCAAAATCTCCTAGCAACAAAAGACAGCACCACTGGAAATGAATGAAGAACTCTGGCATAAAGCTGTATGTATTACGGATGTTTTGATGCAAAATTGAGGATTAGAGAAAGATACATCATTATGACAAACTAAAACTACGTAACAGAGAGAATTTTATATTATGAATTAGAACTCTATGTAAGCTAAATAATTTATAAGAATTTCAAGTATTAAAATTGAATGCATTAAAATATGTGCTCACTTGAGATTTGTAATTCTCCCAACTCCCCACCCCCTTTGGAACAGAGACTATACAAAAGCTTCATCTAAATTTTGCTTCAAAGAAGTACCTGCTGATCTCAGGTGAAACAGGATAGAGTTACAGCCCAGCATTTTTGGACAAAGCATCCTCAGTTTCCTCTAATTACCTTAAACCCAAACATGCCTTTTGGACCTCAAAGAACAATTTCAGCAAATGAGGGTGGGGACAGCACTTTAATTTTAAATAGTATTTATACTTGAAAAAAAATTCTCCCAGGAAAAATATCTTCAAGAAGCTGTAAAATTTAAGTTCAAGACCTTGATATTTATCTGAGACTAATAGAACTACTTAACAGTCCATTATCATGGGACAGATTAATTACATGGTTTAATTGCATGTTAAATTATTCATGTGCTCCTAATCAGATTAAAGACTACATAACAAAGTCTCTATGGCACTTAGGAAGTCATTAACTTAAAAAGTGGATTAAGTGAAATCCGGTGAATGACAAAGGACTTCAGCAGAAGGACTTTGTGGATGGTCACTTATGACTCCAAGAACTTAAATGTTTACTATCACTTAAGTCAACGTACAAAAATTAATCATCCTGACAAAAAAAATAATAGTAAATACTGCAGTTTAAAGTGGTGCCATTTTCTGAATCCTGAAATTCAGTTTAAGATATATATAATAGAGATATATACTAGATAACGTATAATAGATTTGCTGTTCTTAGTGAACCTTTTCCCACCAAAACCAACGTTCAGCAAGTGGAACCATGTAAAAGCAGCTATGCAAGCTTATCTAGTTTACATCAATCAGAGAGGCTAGGGGTGAGCAAACCTACTGTCAACACATCTGCAGTCAAGAAGAAAGAGGTGCTTGTCATCAGGGACTCACTTCTGAAAGGTGTTGAAGGTCATATATGCAGACCTCAGGGGAGTCTGTTGCCTATCTGGGGCCAGGGTCAAGGACATAGTAAGAAAACTTCCTACTCTGGTCCGCCCAACTTACTACTACCCGTTGTTGGTTTTCCAAGTAGGCAATGATGAAATTTCAAAAAGAAGTTTGAGATCAATGAAGAAGGACTTCAGAGCCCTGGGATGAATGGTTAAGGGGTCAGGAGCACAACTAGTATTTGTTTCTGTCCCCCTACTAGCTATGCCTAATGATGGACTAAACATGAAAATCCAGCAGATTAATGCCTGGCTGCAGGTTTGGTGTCAGTGGTAGGATTTTGGGTTCTTTGATCACAGGCTACTCTACAAGATTCCAGGCCTGCTCACTGTAGAAAAAAAAACTGCTTATCTCTGAGAGGAAAAAGAATCCTGGGACAAGAACTGGCAGGCCTGATTCATAGGTCTTTAATTTTGAAGGAGGAAGAGGGAAAACGAGCGTCTCTGAGGACATTCCTGGGACAATTGTGAGGCAGCGTTACCAGCTCCATTGCTATCCCAGCGGCTGTAGGTGATCGTGGATATGCAACACCCACAATGGCAACAGATACTCCTCTGCTAAGTCTCTGAAGTGTCTGTATACCAATGCAAGAAACATGGGGAATAAGCAGGATGAACTGGAAATCTGGGTGCAGTCACAGGGTTATGATCTTGTTGCAATTACAGAGACATGGTGGGACAGCTCCCATGGCTGGAGTGTGGTTATGGATGGCTATGTTCTTTTCAGGAAGGACAGACTGACAAGGTGAGGTGGTGGGAGTTGCTCTCTATGTGAATAAGCAAGTAGAATGTGTTGAGCTCAACCCAGGGGGAGATGATAAAAGCACTGAAAGCTTATGGGTAAGAGTGAAGGGACATACAAACATGGCTGATACAGTTGTGGGGATTTACTACAGACCACTGAACCAGGAAGAAGCTACTGATGAGGCCTTCTACAGCCAGCTGGAAGTAGCCTCAAGATCAAGTGCCCTGGTGCTTGTGGGAGACTTCAACCACTCAAATATTAGTTGGAAAGGTCACACAGCCAAGCACAAACAGTCCAAAAGGTTCCTGCAGTGCACTGATGACAACTTTCTCCTCCAAGGAGTTGAAGAACCAACAAGGAGAAGTGCAGTGCTGGACCTGGTGTGAACAAATAAAGAAGGACTGGTTGCAGATGTCAAGGCTGGGGGTAATCTTGGTTGTAGTGACCAAGACACGTTAGAGTTTAATATCAATAGACAAAGAAGGAGGGTGATGAGTAAAAGTTCAACCCCGGACTTTAAGAGGGAAAATTTTCCCCTCTTCAAGACTTTACTTAGAAATATCCAGTGGACTAGGGCTCTGGAAGGAAGGGGGGCCCAAAAGAGCTGGTTAGTATGCAAATATTACTTCCTCCAAGCTCAAGAGAAATGTATTCCCTTGAAAAAACAATATCAAGTAAGGCAAGCAGAAGACCTGCATGGATAAGCAAGGGACTCTTAGTAAAACTCAAAAAAAAAAACGGAGGTTTACAATATGTGGAAAAAAGGACTGGTCAGTTGGGAGGATTATAGAGATAGAGCCATAGAATGTAGAAATGCAAAAGGAAAGCCAAGGCCCTCCTGGAACTGAATCTCACCAAAGGGGTAAAAGAGAACAAGAAGAGTTTTTTCAAGTGCATCAGTGATAAAAGGAAGAGCAGGCAAAAGGTGGTCCCACTGCTGAATGAGATGGGAGATGAGGTAACTGATGATGCAGAGATGGCAGAGCTGCTGAATGCCTTCTTTGCCTCAGTCTTCACTCCTAAGACCTGCCCTCAGGAAGCTCAGTCTCTAGAAGCAAGGGAGCAGAACTGGAGAGATGTGGACATTCCACTGGTCAGACAGGAATGGGTTAGAGATCTCTTATACCAACTAAAGACGAACAAGTCCATCTGAAGGAGTAATCTTGCCTCAGTATCTGTTTTATACTGAAACAGTGAGCAAAGCTGCCTGCACAGAGGACTGTCAGCAGAAGTCTCAGCAACTGTCTCTCTCCCTTTAATCAGCACATCAATAATTATCCCACTACAACCAAGCTGGATGTACTAAACTGCAGGTATTTTAGACTCATCCATGTGACCATGTGTGGAAATTGTAGAAGAGAATGACTGCTCCCTTTTGCGCTTCTTACACTGAACAACTTTACTATCAGATGGATCTTTTTTCCCGTTTTTTTTCTTTTCTTTTTGAGAAATAAAGGCTTCCGTCTATAGAAAAACCATACCACATAAAAAAACCCCCAAATATATATACTTTTAAGAAGTTACTAATGATGACACCATCTGCTCCTGAAACATATGTGATACTTAGCAATCACACTTGAATCCTGTGCAAGCTACCATGTTCACAATGAGCATGATGAAACCACTCTCAGGTTCTACTATAAGTGTAAGGTAGCATTAGATAAATCACTTCTGCAAACATCCTAATTTTCTCAACATTACTAAAACAGTGGAATATCACAGCAGACAGAGCTTTGACTTTTGAATTGCCCTAATGCATATATTAATCCTGATTATTAGTTCACTTACTGCACACAAGTTTTTCACTAGCAATAACACTTGGTAACAGTTGCTTGAACTCACACGTTAAAAAGAATAATGACTCGGTATGGCTTATTCAAGGAAGATATTTTTCTGTTGCTGCTTTCAGAGATTTTCAAAGTGATTGTCTGCAAATGTTTTTGACAGCTTATCAACCAGTTATCTCTGAATATAGATTGATACAGGGTGCTTTATCACAAACACACACACAAAAAAACCCTCACCCCAAGCCCCTCAAACTCTGTAGTCCTTTCACAGCTTAGAAAGTTATTTCAGATGCCAGGTGTTCTTTGGGTTAGAGAGACGAAATAATTGTAGGATAACTTGGTAGTCTATAAATTAGTTTCTTGGCTAAGAAGGTTCTGGTTTTGGCTGGCCTGGAATTGAGTTTTTCTCTCCCTAGGAGAGCAGACTTTCTTCCAGTATCAAACATGCTCTATGGCAGATCTAAACAACTCACAGAAAAAGCACATATTGTGAATTGGCCAGGTCTGAAGTGTCCCTGAAGGGACCAGCTCCTTCCTCTGCAAAATGGTATAGAGGGTGGATGGGGCATATTACAAAGGGTGGATGGGGTAAAACAGTCCAATGCTGCTGAGCTGAAAAGCAGAATATTGAGCCTAGCCTTTCCAAAATCCAAATTTACTACTACAAAGACTAGACCATAGCAACATATTTTCAGTAGTCACGCACAATAAACCCTACAGTACTATGTACAGTGTAAGACTCGATTTTCTGGAACGTATTTTTGAAAGTACACTGAGCCATGTGTGGGAGGATAAGTTTCCACACATTTATTTAATCTGATTCTTCTCACTTGTCCAGTAAAGTATATTTAGTCTCTAAAGCCTGTTTTCACAAATAGTTCTCAAACAACATACTTATGAGATACTTTACTCAGAAGCAAAACCAGAATAAAAGTGGGTACTAATGGGTGCAGAGTTTTGCCTTTAAAAGAAACAAGACCTTTAAATAAACATATTGTGCTGTGTAACTTAATGTTAACATTCCCTCCTTTCTATTTTATGCACACTAGTTAATAAAACATGACTTTTTTGTAGCCCTTTGCCAGAACATAATACTTGACATTGCCAGACTTGTTCAAAATGAATCTTAGCTTTGATTTCAAGTCTGCAGTAACGTGTGACTCAACGCAGCAGAACTGAATTTATTTAACAGTGAATTAATTTGTCCTACTGGTGACTATCATTAAATGCTAAAAAACATAACCTGACTGGAGAATTTTCATCTGGTACCAGTTAGAAACATAGTGGACACCTACTTCCTGGTGACGAGAAAGTATTACAGCAAGTTTGTATCAAACCAATGAATACATGATTTACTGTCTTATTGCATTTTCAGCGTAGGCAACTCCTTGCCTGAACTTAAAAGGCTCTTCAAAATGAGAAGACCTGCATTCCACTAAGGTTTTCTTCTTTTATCCAAAACTGTGGAGGACCAGTCAATTTTATTTCCATATTTCCATTTTTTCTATGCTCTCACAGCAACAAAAATGGTTTCCGTACTCTGTATGTTGTATTCCACAGGAAACAACTTTGCAGAGCTTTATTTAAAGGCAGCTGATGCATGTTACTAACTAAAGAAATTACAGTTACTGGAATACTTTACAGCACTTATTTTACAAAAATGTCTGCTACTTTTGGCCAGACCATATTCAGCACAACTACCAGCACTGTAAAAATCTATTTAAAGCTGTGTTATCTTCCACTGGGATGGCAAATTTTGATGAGATATTGGACTTGAAATAATTAAGGAAAGAATTTGTCAAATTCATTTAGAATACATGAAAACCTCTTTCAGAGTAGAACACTTTATTAATCATGGCCAGAAAATGTGTGGAAGAACATTTCCTGTTGTGTATAATGCATTAAATGTTTCAATTTCACCGAAGAGCTGAACAGTAAACTTGCCTCCAAATGACTGAGTCTGTGGCTGGTATTGCAAAACATACTGAAAGGCAAATGTATGAAGGCTAAGCCATTAATTGATCAACATGGGGATAATTATCACATGTTCAGTTCTTAATCTACAGCTAGGCACAAATAGTATCAATTAGAGACATTTAATTTTCAGGATATCTAGTTTGCATTATCTCTCCTCCTCTGGGATCATGTTAAGCTGCTTTACCTGTGCCAAAATGTTATCTCTACTTAGCAGAAAATACCAACCAGAAATATTTTCTATCACCCAAGGATCCATTATTAGTTCCCAAACGCAGGGTCATGCTTTGAGTGAACTCTGAACTTTGAACTCTCCCCTGGTAACACAGTGTATCACACAGTATTCCCCCTGGGAAACAGTTCATGGAGACAAAGGAGCAGAGCAGAGCTGGCAGATCTTTAAGGATGCTTTCTGTAGAGTGCAAGAGCTCTCAATCCCCTGTGCAGGCAAGGAAGGTAAGAGACTGGCATGGCTGAGTCAAGACTGCTGGTCAAACTAAAAGGCAAGGACTTGCACAGGCAGTTCAAGCCTCTCCTCCTGAAGAGTGTAGAGATGCTGCTTAGTTGTGTAGGGTTGAAGTCAGGAAGGCCAGGGTGTGGCTGGAGCTGAACTTGGTAAGGGATGCAAAAATAACAAGAAAGGTTTCTAAAGGTACATCAACCAGAAAAGGAAAGTTTATGAAAACACATCCACTCTGATGTGCAAGAATGGCCAGCTA
The DNA here is from genome assembly GCF_027791375.1 of Indicator indicator. Taxonomy (NCBI): domain Eukaryota; kingdom Metazoa; phylum Chordata; class Aves; order Piciformes; family Indicatoridae; genus Indicator; species Indicator indicator. The sequence goes on along the minus strand of NC_072053.1, from coordinate 23,528,436 downwards.
GGAACAACAGATGAGCAAAAGGCTGAGGTGTTCAACAACTTTTTTGCCCTGGTCTTCACTGGGAACCTCTCTCCTTACACCTCCCATGCTGAAGGACAAGACAGGGACATGGAGGACAAAGCCCCTCCCACTAAGAGACAAGGTTCGTGACCACCTGAAGAACCTCAACAGGCACAAGTTTAGGGGACCTGATGAGACTCATCTGAGAGTCCTGAGGGAATTGGCTGATGTAGTTGCCAAGCCACTCTCCATGATTCTTGAAAAGTCCTGGCAGTCAGACAATGTCCCTGGTGGCTGGAAGAAGGGAAGCATTGCACCCATTTTTAAGAATGGTAGAAAGAAGGACCCTGGCAACTACTGACCTGTCAGCCTCACCTCTGTGCCTGGGAAGATCATGGAACAGATTCTCCTACAAACTCTGATAACCTCTGACAGTGAGGTGATTCAACATAGCCAGCGTGGCTTCACCAAGGACAAGTCTTGCCTGACTTATTTAGTGGGCTCCCTACAATGGAGTGACTACATCAGTGGGCCAGGAAAGGGCAATGGATGTCACCTATCAGGGTTTCTGCAAGGCCTTTGTCCTGGTCCCCCAAAACATCCTTCTTTCCAAGTTGGATACGGGTTTGATGGGTGGACTGTTCACTGGACAAAGAATTGTCTGGATGGTCACATCCGAGGGTAGTGGTCAAAGGTTCAAGGTCCAGGTGGAGACAGGTGACAAGTGGTATCCCTCAGGGTGTCTGCACTAGGACCAGTGGTGTGTAATACCTTCATCAATAATATAGACAATGGGATCGAGTGTATCCTCAGCAAGTCTGCAAGCTCAGTGACGCAGCTGATATGCCAGAGGGACAGCATGTCATCCAGAGGAACCTGGGCAACTGGAGAAGTGGGCCCGGTTGAAGTTCAAAGTGGGACCCCTCATGAGATTCAAGGTCAAGTGCGAAGTCCTGCATCTGGGTCAGGACAACCCTCATTATTAATACAGCATGGGGGATGATGTGATAGAGAGCAGCCCTGTGGGAAAGGACCTGGGGACACTGGTGGCTGAAAAGCTGGACGTGAGCCAACAATGTGCAGTTGCAGCCTACAAGGCCGTTTGCATCCTTACCTGCATCAAAAGAATCACGGCCAGCAGATCAAGAGAGGATCCTATTCAACATCTTTATTGATGATCTGGATGAGGGGGTTGAGTCCAACATCAGTAAGTTTGAAGACGACACCAAGCTGGAAGCAAGTGTTGATCTGTTAGAGGGTAGGAGGGCTCTGCAGAGGGACCTTGACAGGCAGCACAGATGGGCAGAGTCCAATGGGATGAGATTTAACAAGGCTAAGTGCTGGGCTCTACACATTGGCCACAACGACCCCAAGCAGCACTACAGGCTGGGGACAGAGTGGCTGGAGAGCAGCCCGGCAGAAAGGGACCTGGGGGTGCTGGTTGACAATAGGCTGAACATAAGCCAGCAGTGTGCCCAGGTGGCCAAGAAAGCCCATGGCATCCTGGCCTGCATCAGGAATAGTGTGGCCAGCAGGAGCAGGGAGGTCATTGTACCCCTGTACACAGCACTGGTTAGGCCACACCTTGAGTACTGTGTCCAGTTCTGGGCTCCTCAGTTTAAGAAAGATGTTGAGATGCTCAAACATGTCCAGGGAAGGGCAACAAAGCTGGTGAGGGGTCTGGAGCACAAGCCCTGTGAGGAGCTGCTGAGGAAGCTGGGAGTGTTTAGCCTGGGGAGAAGAGGATGCTCAGGGGAGACCTTATTGCTGTCTACAACTACCTGAAGGGAGACTGTAGCCAGGTGGGGCTTGGTCTCTTTTCCCAGACAACCAGTGACAGAACAAGAGGACACAGTCTCAGGCTGCACCAGGGGAGGTTTAGGCTGGATGTTAGGAAGAAATTCTTCACAGAAAGAGTGATTGGCCATTTGAATGGGCTGCCCAGGGAGGTGGTGGAGTCACCATCCCTATAAGTGTTTAAAATAAGACTGGATGAGGAACTTAGTTGAATAGTTGGTGTTGGTTGATAGGTTGGACTTGAAGATCTCAAAGGTCTTTTCCACGCTGGTTAATTTTGTGATATCTTAGGTGACTCTGCCTCTCTGCTATGGTGGGAAGGAACTGTATACAAAGGCATGTATCAATAGGATAAGGAGCAATGGTTTTACACTAGACAAGGGTAGATTTAGATTGGAGATTAGGATGAATTTTTTTACTGTGAGGGTGGTGGAACAATGGAACAGATTGCCCAGGGAGGTGGTGGAGGCCTCATCTCTGGAGACGTTTAAGGTTAAGCTTGATGGGGCCCCAAGCATCTGATCAAATTAAAGATGTCCCTGCTTTCTGCAAAAGGTTTGGCCTAGGTGACCTTTAAAGGCCCCTTACAACCCCATGATTCTATATGACAGGTGCTGTGTGACCATAAGGACCAAAATGCTTTGGTCCCTTTTGAAAGTTAAGAGTAATCAGCATTCATTCACAAACAGGAAACTGAAACACAAGAAGATTACAGAGCATGGCATGGCAGAACCTCTGAGTGAGCCTGTGGTGGAGCTCAGAAGCAAGGTCAAATCCCCTGCCCAATTTGTGTGCTCCCAGTGCTGGGCATACTTCTGCAGGAACGGGCAGCTTAGCTAGTGATCAACCAGCTCTCTGGGCACAGAAAGCCAGGAAAACAGAGCACAAAAGCAGCATTCTGTACGGTTACGTTGCTGTGCTTCAGCTGTGTAATGAGCAAAGTAATTACTAAATTGTTTTACCGGTGTGCTCAACTCTGCATGAGAAGGCATGACAACCACAACAAAGGCAGCTTTGGTTCAGCAGGTCCCTAAGGACTCAAAAGCTACACTCTCTCTACAAGCATTTTTACAAGTAACTTCTTCCTACTCTGACCTTCTTAGTGGAGTTGGTATATCCTTAGACAACTCTTCTAAGCAGTGATCCACAGTGAATGTATCTACAGTTCCACCACCTGGTTTCACAAAGATTAAAAACATGGACAATGGGTGGCTTTACCTAGTGTTAATCCAACCAAGGCAAAAAATTTCTATAATTTCTCTTCTATTTCATGACGTTCCATCTGTGTACACTTAGATGGGAACAGCCAGCTAGGTCTCATAAAACTGCTAAAATACACAGGCAGCAGCCGTAAAGTCTCATGCAGCCACTTAACACCAGATAGCAACTTTCCAGCTGGACAGCATGAGCAATCATAGGTCTGAATTCATTATAACACAGTGTATTTCTACAAATTTACTTCACTGTAACCTGATTAAACTTTCAGTAACTTACTCCAGATATGAATTAAGACTCAATATACATTCAAACAAGATGCCATTTAAGTGTTATATAGACCAGGACTTGTTATCTACAGTGTTTTGATAAGCATTTTCATGTTCTCTCTCTCTGGAAGAACACAGAATTTTTCTTTTCCCTCCGTTTGTTTCAGTAGCATGTATTAAAAAATAATTAACATTATAAATGAGAAAAAATTTATTTTCATTTAAATGCAGTACAATATTTTTTCTCTGACAAGTAAAAATGGATTTTAACCAATTCTACGAGTTACCAAGCTCTTTAACTCTGCTTAGCCAACATTTGTAACAGTCATTCACAATAAGATAAAGGTTATCACACTACCTCAAATGTCTGCAGGGGGTGGATGATGATTCACGCCTCCCTCAGCTCAAGTGCAAATCACAACCTTTTCCAGCCATCCCAGCACCTACACAAAAACAGCAGAAGCAGAGACAGCAAAAGTCAGCAATGGTGAGAAGGTGACATAATAAAACCTGAATGGTGTCCTGGCACTGGTGCCCCTCAGGGAAGGTCACACCAGGCAAGGCCACCAGCTGGGCAGTCTGCACAGCAGCCCTGAACAGAGCACCTGGGCTTCTCACTCAAACAGCAGCAGCTGCTTGAAACCCCTTGTACTGTTGGGGGCTTGCCAGCTGCAGGATCCCACGCTAATCTTGACATTAAAATGCACAAACACAGATTTAAATGGCAAAGAGAAGTCAGGGTGAGTGATGGAGACTAATTTGCAATGCACGTTCATGGTGGTAATCAGTTGGGACTGGAAGAAAACATGGATGAGTAGTATCTCATTGCTACTACTTCAGAAAATACATTTCAGCTATAGGTGTCTTATAAACTGGTAATTTTAAGAACGCAACACTTCATTTTTCTCCAGAAGTACAGTGTGTAAGTCTGAGGAAGATGGTATGCTGTTAAAAGAAAGGAAGTATGTCATTCGTTATGTTCAGAATTCCTAAGCACTTTATCAGTCCCATGATATCTGGCATGGCAGCAGCATCTAAAAAGGTTTTGAATTAGCAGCACTTCTATATTAAAAAAAAAATAACATTAATTCAACACAGAAGACTACTTCTTCCTAAGGCTGCCTTCTGTTCAGCTCAGTTGGACGAACCTCAGCTGCAGGTTCTAGAGAACTCACAGCAACTCACAGCTCACCAGCAAGAGCAGACAAGACACACAGAGGATTTGTGGCTGGAATCAGATCTGTTTAGCAAAGCGCTCTCCTACATGCCTTTACACTCAGGGTATTTCAACTTAAACCCTCTAGAAAACGTCCTACAGAGAACAACTGCACTTGTTTCCCACCGAGCTGCAGAACTTGTCATCTCTCTAAAGCATTTTAAAAAGTGGTGGCCACTTTAATTGAATAATTCATAATAATTTGGTTTCTAGTGGGTGTGGCTATGAAAAGACCAGACTTTACAGTTTTGGGTTCTTTAAGTAAAGCAGTCTGTAGAAACCTACAAAAAACATCTAAAGAAATAGTGCATACATTCAGACTGAATGCCTGAGGCCACATTTCCCTACCCTTAATAAGAAGAAAAGAAGAGAGTTTTCCTTGACTAAGTACTAGCACTGACTTAAGAAAGAACAGCAGCAGTCTTGATTTGTACCCATACAATTTTTTCCCTTTTATGTGCATCATTTTAATGTATGGACAGATTCTCAAACAAATAATTGAAATTAAAATGTGACTGTTCATGAAAACTTCTGAGGAACTCTTCAGGCCAACATGTAAAATGCTAAATGTCCTGTCTGTATTTATATGGAAAAAACCCCACAAAACCCCCAAACCACACCTCCACCATCCCCCAAAAAACCCCAACGCCCCCCCCCCCCCAAAAAAAAACACCCGAACCCAAAACACACACCCCTAAACCACCAGAAGAGCAGATCCTAGAACCAAATAGACAGAAAAATTAAAAAGACATTTGAAAATAACAGAAAACATCTTCCATGCAAAAGCAAGAACACCCAACAGGAATCAAGGACAAAATAAATCATCCTATGTGTAGTTCACTAAGGTTAAACTTGTAAGCAGGGTTCTCTCCTGGCGCACATAAAGAAACAAGAGGCCCATATCTGCTAAGTCTTTGCCTGATCTACTCTATAATAGCCAAATTCCAGTGTCACACTTCTCAGAAAAAGCCTGCTCACATGCATCAGGCTGAGAATCTAACTGATTGTATGTCCCATTTATTTAAAATTCTGTAAGGAGTATTGGGCTGATTTAATTGCCGATTTTCAAACTACGACTTTCAGAGACAATAACTGACCAGTGATTCACAACTCTTCTTTTCTGGAAATACAGGGACAGCTTAGACTGAAACAAAGTCTAAGGCACCTGTTGACTGAAGTGAGCTACCACAGTACTGATAAATTCCTCTTTCAAAACACTCAGAGTACCAGCAAGTGGAAATGACCTCCACGTGACAAAGAATCCTATTACGATAGGACAGGGAAAACATTCCAGCAGTCTTTCAAAAATATTTTGAAATCCTGCTCAAGAGCAGAAAAGATTTCTCAGCTACTTTGTGGGTGACAAAAGGGAAATGTCCTAACTTCTGATTACCTAATTGTACTCAGAACATTTTGTTTCACTCTTAGTAGCACGTGGTGACAGCACAAAGACTGCATGCAGTGACTCTGTTTATCTGCAATATTGCAGGTTAGAACAAACCACACAAGCATGAAAACAGTTATAGCTACATTTTGTTCTGACACTTCATTAAGTGTGAAAAAGAGACACTGCGGCACCTAAGGTAGTTCAAATGGCAAACAGTCATCTTTTAAATGATTCCTGGAAAAAACTGCAGCTTCAGCAAGAGGAGAACAGAGATTTATGTGAATAAGCTATACAAGTGAGGCCTTCTCAGAGACACATTTGATTATTCTAACCTACAGAGTAAACAAAAAGACTGTAGCACTGGGTTAAGGTAGGGCACATCCAGGACCAGTGTGCTTCACAAAGTAAGAAACAGATTCAGAGACATCAATCCCATAACTTGGATTATGTCTCTTCAGTACGTTCCATGCTAACCTACCATGTAAAACTGGAGATGAGATGGACCCAAATGTGCCAAATGATCTTTAGGTCTTCAAAAGAGCACCTAATCAAAGGCCCAGTGCTGAAAAAGAATTAGAAAAACTGTTGATACTGTTCCAAGTAAAAATTTCATTGATAAATTAAATTACTGAACTACAAACTAGATAAAATGAACTGAAAACAGGCTGAAATCTCCGGCTGAAAGCGTTTCAATCAGCAGCACAAAGTCCACTAGTGAAGTAGCCCAACAATCAGTACAGTTTAGTATCTTCATTAGTGACCTTTTACACTGAAAAGGATCAAACAGTGGAACAGGTGGCTCAGAGAGGTTGTAAAGTCTGGAGATATTCAAAACCCAGTTGGATATGGCCCAGGGCAACTGCACTAATGAAACCCCACACTGAGCAGGAGAGCTGAACTAGATGACCTCCAGAGTACCCTTCCAACCTCAACATACTGTGATTCCACAATTCTGTATGTTTATGTAGGGAATTGAAAAGTTGCTGCCACCAAACAAAAAAGAGGAGGATATAAACGACATGCTTTGTAAGAACGATGGGAAACTATGGGCACTCTATGATTGCATGGGCCATTGAGGAAGGATGGATTATTTTAAGCAGACATATGACCTAGATTCACAAATCCTAACGAATTATTCGAAGCACTGCTCCTCCATCATGCTGGGCTACCATTGTGTAAGACAATTTCTGGCATCTGTGACAAACTATTTCCAAAGAGTTTGTGCTTGCAGGATTTGGCCTAAGGAATCCTAATTTTCTTTTCATTGTATTTCATTCTCCTGTATTTTCAGTTCTCTCCATTTGCAGTTAAGCAACTTCTGTAAAACTAAGCTCAAAGACAGACAAAACATAATCTGCCTGAGTTTAATTCTGATTGTATCAGATACGTGTCTTATTCATCTCTCCAGTTTGCATGAATTACATTGTGTGGTAGTTTCTGAGAGTTACAAACTATTTTCTCTTGAACCTGTTTTGAAAGTATTAAACAGAGGAAAAGTAGTTCTTCACATGCACTTTCAAGATTTCTCCGATCAAGTAATTCCACCCATTTGATGGCAAGTTGACTATGAGTCAAGTGTGTCCTGGTAGCCCAAAGGGTCAACCATGTCCTGGGATGCACTGAGCACAGCACAGCTAGCTAGTCAACAAAGGAGACTGTTCCACTCTACACAGCACTGGTGAGGACCCATCCTGAGTATTATGTGCAATATAAGAAGGACATAAAAATGTAAGAGTGTATACAGAGGAAAGCAACCAAGATAATGTAAGGCCTCAAGGGCAAGACCTGGAACAAGTGGCTGAGGTAATGTGTCGTCCATCTCAGAGAAGACTGAAGGCTGTCTACACCTTCTTCATGGTGGGCAGCAGAGGTAGATGTTCTGATCTCCTCTATCTGGTGACCACTGACAGGACATAAGGAAACGGAATGAAGTTGTGTCAGGAAAAATTAAGGGTGGACATTAGAAAAAGGCTCTTCATTGAAACAGTAGTTAGTCTTGAATGGGTTCCTCAGGGAAGTGGCCATGGCAACAACCCTGTTGGAGTTCAAGGGGCATCTGGATGAGACTCTTAGTCATATGGATCAATTTTAGGTAGCCCTGCAAGAAGCAGGGAGTTGGACTTGACTTTTAGGGGCTCCTTCCAACTTGAGACATTCTACAATTCTATGATCCTTCTCAGGTTCAAAGTTTTCATCTTCAAATTCTACTCCTCTAATGTAAGGTTTTACATCCTCAGTGGTTTTGCAACTCTGAGCTCACTCCTTGACTTGTCTCATAGGCTTTTTTCTCTCCACAGGAATTCCCTACATTCTTTCAAGGAAGCACTAACAAAATCCATCAGAACCTTCCACTATCTTTCCTCTTTTTTTTTTTTTTTTCACCTCTGGTCAGAGAGCTAAGGCTTTTAACCTGCTTTCCTCCTTTAATCCTTCTACTTGCCTTACCAGGATACCCTGGACATGTGGTCACATTCAAGTTCTGAATCAGTCATTCTTTTACCCCTTTCCATCTCTTCATATCCTTATGAGTCCAACAATAAATCTTGCCCTTCATGTTTTAAATACTTGATGGAACCACATTTCTGTTCTTACAGATTTGGCAGTCTTTGCCTGTTTGACATAATAACTGGAACGTTTTCTTAGCAGCACTAAGCTGAGCAACAACTGATATTTGTTTTGGCACTCATAGTACGGATGAAAGGTGAATTTATGTTTCCCACTACATTATGCATACAAGTATATCTGTGGATGGGATAGCTCAGTACAAGGCCAAATATAGGAATTAATACACTTCTTTGTGCTTTAAAGGAAACTGTCGGCATTGTAAAGGCTGCAAACAGATAAGAAGTCCAAACTTTCTAAGTAGGTAGCAATGTTACCTAACATGCAAGATAGCTCTTGTAGTATCCAGAAATTCACATTGTTTTCCATGGGTGAAGCGTGTTGTATTCCTGGTGACAGTTAATTATACAGTGAATATATTACTTGAGCTGGAGGAATGTTATGAAGACTAGCTTACTCAGTGTTTATGTAAAGCATTTTGAAATCTGGGCAGTTGGAAATCCAGACCTTTACTAGCTGGAACTGTTGCTGACATACCAGTAACTTAAAAGGAAAATTTCCTTGATAAATTAACAGGAAAATACCAAGTGTAAGCTGTGAAGAAAGATGCACTACTGGATTGTTGTATCCAGTTCTCATGTCCACACTTAACAGACCAACAAACTTCAAAAGAGCAAGGATCTAAAAATGCTGTGTGAAATCCGGGGCATCTTTTTATAATGAAGATAACAGCCTCAATCTGGTAGAGAAAAAAACTGTAGCTGATTACTCAGTTGTACCTAATAATAACCTTTACATGGAAGAAGCTATAAATACTACACTATGCCTTAATGACAGTGAACTGATACTGAGGAATCAGAAATAAGAAAAAAAAATACAGTGTAAACTGGAATTTACTATAGGCTGAATTAAAAACAAACAAAAAACCTCCATCACTTCAACTTGCTGTTAAAGCAAAATAAATCACTGAACACAAGTAGTAGCTGCTGCCTTATGTAACAGAACTAGAGAAAATATGGCTGGACAGAACTCTAGGCATCATCTGTTCTGCTTGCACTCTTCACAGCCTGAACAATTCCTGCTTGACTTATCTCTGTCTACTGGATTTTTCTAAAGACCAACAAAGACCTGCAAAGGTTTTGTAACCTCCCCAAGAAACCTATCCCAATGTATGACTACCCTTGCCACTAAGAAGGTTATTCTAATATGTAGGTTAAGTCTCTCTTGATATAATTCAATTTCTATACTTCTTTTTTACCCTCAAGAGAGTTAATAGGTTATTTCCTATCTTTTTTTTCTTCCCATAGTCTTGTACCTACCTGAAAGCTGTTACTTTCCTCTCCAGATGAAACAAAATTGACTTTTCAGTTAATGTTTCTGCATGGCTGATCATTTTCATAGCTTTCCTCTGGATTTCTCTCCAGTTAGTCCAATCTAAATACTAGTCTGAGGCATTATCACAGATAATCAGCTTTATACATCCTACTACACATGCCCATTTGTAAGGATGGCATTGTTGATTCGTGATCATCCAGCTCCAGATGATTTTCTGCAAAGGCTTTTCTGCAAAAGGCTTTTAATAATTATTCCCTTTCATCTCACCATTTCCCACACCTTTTTGATTAAAAATTTCTAAATATGTAATTAAAAGATAGAAAGATATGGGAAAACAAAACTGTAAATTTTAACTACAGATTAAAACTCCTTCAAGAATAAAAACTGGTTCTAGGAACTAGGCCTCTAAGGTAGAATTATACATTTTTCAAAAATTAAATAGGAAATACGAAAAAAATCGCCTATTAAATGCATGTTGCTAAAAAAAACCCGCATATTGGATGATTTGGCAAACTGTTAATAACAGAAACATACAAACAAAATTTACTCGATCAAAAAAGCTCATGACTAACTAGCACAGTGGGTGAATAGTTTAGTGCCCTAAAGTTCAGGGCTTAAAATTCAGAGATAGAAATTTATTTTTTGGCTTTGTGGTGTTATAGTACGTTATTCAGACAAAGTTAAAACCTCCACCCCTCCCATTTCCTCCTCACTTTTGAAAGTGGTGTAATCTACAGTTTAGGGCAGTGGTCTCAAAGACAAGGGAGAGAGAGTTTGTGAACAGCAGCAAATTTACTTAATCTCCATCATGGCTATGTTTGAGTTTAATTTGACTGTTAAGTGTTGCAGTTGCTATCCTAAAGCATTATTAAGGACCTTCATTTTTAAATGGCTGGCTTTAGAGTTCTGCAAACAGTTCACGTTCAAATAAAGCATTAAGATCATGCCCTTTTTCTCCAACCTTCTCTTCACCAAACTGCAAGTCCTAAAATGCCACTTCCTTGTTACATCCTCAAAAGCTATTCCATTTCCTGAATGAACCAATGTGTTGTCACTTTGTTTCCCCCAAAAGCTAACATTTATCATTCCATAGTTTCAGCACGGGTCACATTTCCCCAACTCAAGAATAAAATACAACTCTTCATGTAGCAAACAGATTTCTTGTCTCTGTACTTTTGAAGTTATATATTATAGGCTTTGCATTCTTCAACTGCATTTCCTCATCTGTTTTTGCAGTCAAAGAATCTGAACATTGCATGGCTATGCAGAGCAACGCCTAAAACCTACACCCCTGAGTGTACAGGTCCAGGGTCAGCATGAATGGTGGTATCATAGATTCAGTATTAAAGAAAGGGATTTATAGAAGTTTAAGAAGCAAGATGATGAAGTCACAGCCAGGATTGAAATGTGTAGCTGGGAGATGCATACACACATAGAACTGAAGGGCTACAATGCTACCCTTCCATCCGCTCCAGATCCCCAGCCATGCGCTATGCCTTGAGTTAGGCATTTAAGCCTCATCAGCTGTTTCTTCAGTCTGTTGAGATACTTGTGGCTTCAAATACTATTGGAATATGACTGAATGTAACAATCATGTTAAAAATAAACATTTTATTAATATCAAATACTGATATTACTTTTGTTCATCAACAATCCCTAATGCTGTCTCATGTAAGCAATGAGTACTTACATTTTAGTTCTGGCTTTTCTGTTGCCTTTTGTTAGTTTTCATGGATTAATTATTTGCAAGCTACATATGTACTTTCATACTTTTCACTACTGTTTATTTTCATACTCAAAATATGTTTCTCTTCTGGCTCTCCTGCACAATTCTGGTTAACAAAGAGCATTAGAGAGCTCTCTGTTTAACAAAGCCATAGGAGCCACACAACACAATCATTTTAAATAGTGGTTTTCCAAAGTTGACAAAATAATTAAGAAACATTTCTTGTTGACTTCCATTTTTCGTTTCTTCATTCTTTCAAATGTTTCTAGTTTCTAAAGTCTGAAGAATGATTCTACATGAAAAAAAGACAACTTTCAAAGTTATTGTCTGTGAAGGCATTCAACATTTTGTTGCAGTCAAATATCTCATCTCAAGAGACTTCAAATCCAACTCCTTATCTCAATGAATATTATACATGCCATTACTGTTCTACAATACCAATGGAAAGAGAGACTCAGATGAGATTTCCCATGTCACAAATTTTAGCCCCTATACAACAATTATACTGTATAGTCGCTTTCCTATTTTACTTCGGTCCTATTTTAAAAGCAGTCTCACTTTCTTTTGGATCATACTCAAACCGATAAATAAAGGAATACAGGTCCAGAATACCTCCATACAAGGTGATCACAGTGAGGCACCAGAACTTAACCATTTAATCCATACCCTTCTCTTCATCTTCGCTAAGACTTGCATACATGTATACATCCAAGTTACAAGATTTATGCATATGATTATGTGTTTATATCATACATCTGTTTTGTGTTGTGACTTCTTGTCACAGCTGTCATTTATTTTCCCTTAAGTCCTGCTTCTGATTTTCATGTATATTTTGCATACACACTTGTCTCTTCAGCTCCAAGTCTTTTTGATATATCTCACGAAAGGTGCAAGACAATGTGCTGCCCATTTGATGTAAACCAGATCCAACTTATAAGGGCATCAGCATAAAAAAATTAACATTACTTTAACATGTGGATAACTAGGGAACGGATAGTACCTGTGGCAGAAATTTGGTTTTGGGAGTGTGGTAGTGAAAATTAACACAGGACTGGGGTGGATAACGCGCAATTCACATTTTCAGCCAACTATTTCTCTGCTGATTTAGGCTTGTTTTCTCTTCTAAAAATATTAAATCAACAATCTGAAATCAGAGTCAGGAATTCAAAGAGGCCTATTTTGAGGGGTTGGCTGGAGCACCACTGATGGCAGGATTAAATTTCCAGCCTGTAGCCAGTATGAGACTGTATCAGGAACATAAATACACTTAAGTATTTAGACATATACACTTATGTAATATAACATGTAAGTATTTCTCAGCAATTCTCTCATTTGGGTATACAGCACATCACAGAAGTGCCAAATAATTGCATAGGAGAATCAGATAAATTCACTTAATACTTCAAAATGAAAAGAAATGGAAAGGGCTTTCTCTTTTCATTTCAGTATGCAGATACCACAGGGGATCCCTCAAGACATCACTGTATGCCAAATCAGATAATCCTTAATAACTTCCTTATGAGACACTTCTAACTTAATGCTAAATGACATCATGAAAAAAAATGAAGGGATTCACAGTTTTCTTGCATTTCTGAGGTATGTTTACCAATGTGTACATCTAATTACCTCTGTATAAAAGAGCGCTGCAAGTTATCAATGCTTTCCAACTACTCATATCAGGAAAAAAAGCTAAAGCAAAGAGATTTAATTTTTTAATTTCTTTTTAACCTTAGATAATTTCAGAAGTTTTCATGCTAATGGACTAATTGATGCTGACAGTAACTGAGTGGGAGATGTCACAGAGAATGCTCCTGGGCATAATAACTGTTGCCTCTCCACAGAAAGTATATGCATTTCTACAGATGCAATTTATGATTCATTGTTCTTGCACTTAAGAGGAAGTTTAATGCAGGGTTTATTTATACTTCATCCATTCTTCTACGCTTTTCCTCTGAATCTTCCTTTTTTAATTACTGAATCATGAATTCAATGAAGCTCTAATTTATCTTGTCAGTATTTAAGAATCTAGACTAAGGGATCAAGGCTTTTGTTTTGTTACTCTGTGAGTCTTTGAAAAGACTACTGACAAAGGTTATTTTGTAAGCAATTCTGTACTGGGTGGAAACAACGTGAATTTTCTGGAAATAAAGCCTGAGCATGATTGTGAAAAATAAACACTGAACTGAAAACAAGTGATCTTATACAGATAACAAAAAAATAATAAAAAAAAATTATACTGAAAAGAAACCCTGATTTTTAAAAACATTTTTTAAAGTGTATTTCAAACAAATTTCAGTTGAGCTTGTTCTGTATAACCTGATGTGTGCTATCTGATTGCTTTGCCCAAAGTAATGAATTAGAACAGTGGGCAGCAGTTAGATCGTTCAGGCAGCACAAATCATACAATAGATCATTGTCTGAATGCAAACTCGCAACAATAATTATTAAGATATTAGAAAACTGTAATTTCAGCATTTGGCCACAGATCTAAACAAAAACATTTAGATAAAGTAAGATTTATGTAATATGCATAGTGCTTAGTTTCCTTCTTCTGAAGTAGCACTGAGTCTTCAAACCATTTGTTGTTATCAGACTTCTTTGGTATGACTTTCAGGCAATCAATGATTTGACCTTTTAATGAAATAATTCTTACTTTGGTAGCTAATCACTGAGCTCTACAGAAAGAAAGAAATTGTCTCCAGCAACTCAGGTAGCAATACCAGTGTGAAAAGCTGAGAGTACTTCTCACCACAGTGACTGCTCTTCTCTAAACAAGCCCATGAATTCTGTACAAAAACCATGACATAAAGTCAGACTTAAGTACCAGTGCAAGCTGTAGCTACTGTGCTATACCTATCCACCAGTGAAAGACAGTTCACAGAATGCTGAAGCGCAATGACAATTTTCCCGTGCTAGTTATTCCTGCCAGGAGCAATCCACGCCTGCAAACACAGCTGAAATGAGAATCATTGGGAGAAATCAGAAGGGTTTCACCCCAACAAAGAACTAAATTCCTTTGATAATTTACATAGGCAAGCAATTCTCAAGCACTGGGCTATCAGCACATCCTCTTATTTCCTTTATGTCCCAGCCACCACAACGACTATAGGATATGCCAAGATCGGCAGGTACAATTAAATGTCCTGTCCCCCACCAGGCCTGTCTTCCAAGAGAAGTTCACGCTCTCCATGCATGGCTCCTACGCATCTTTCAGCCGCTGGATGGATAGGACATGGAGGGTAGGGACCTACACATTTCCGAGAATTACACCTGTTGACAGGAAAATTGTGCATGAGCAAAGACATACTTGAATGAGCATAGATGGATTCAGCCATGACAGTTCAAGAAAGAGTGCAAATGACACTCTCTATGCTTCAGAAAAAAGTAAGAATGGAGGTTTAAAACAGCCCAAGAAGAGGCTGAAATTGAAACATCTTAAGAGAAAGAAGGAGATTAATTGAATTTTGTTTACTATTTACTATTCAAAAGGACAGGCATGATGGCACATGCAAGGCAAGAAGCAAGAAAAGCCTGATAAAATAGAAGGCTGGATGTTACGTACCTAAATCTGCACATTTTATTCACCATAAGCCATAAGAAAGCCTATGGCAAATTTTTTTAAATAACCAAGAAAGAGTCAAAACAAAGCAACAAAATTTGCAGGACAGTGCAATCTGTACCAACCAACAGATCATCTCCAGTCCTACCCAGAGGCTGTCTCTCCCCATGGGACAATAACTCATCATGAAGGCAGAATGGGTGGTGTCAATATGCCAGAAAGTAAGGACACCTCCTTTAACAGGCCAGCTCATAAGAGAGCTTCAGAGGCATCTTCTGCTTACTGAGAGATCGCTGAGCAGCACAGATTGAAGGTACTAGGGAGCTGCCTAACAGCTTCTCCAGATGGGTAACCATTAAAAATGCCATCATGAGGCCAGCAACCAGAAGAATTAATCTATTTCCCTTCAAGTTTGTTTGTGGGTTTTTTTTAAATTTTTGAGGAAAGAAGATACAAGTGGATTAATCTGAAAAGTCCACTGAAGCATTAAGCAGATGTACTTTTTTTCTTGTCTGCTATTAACTCCTTCAGCTCCCTCTGTCCTACTGTCTCTGTCCTACTACTCTCCCTATACTTTGGACAGGATTTTCTCTGGCTTTCCACTATCTTATCCTTATCCTTTCCTGTTAGAAATATATACAATATTTTTTTATCTTACAAAAATCTCTGCCCTCTCAGTCCAGAACTATCATGAGTCTTTCCACAATTTCCACCTCAAACTTCCCAGACACAGTGCATTCACTTGCTGGAGGCCTCATCCTCTAGCCTGGGTCCCTGATTCTGAAGGATGGAATTTTTACAACTCAAAGTTTCTCATGATCTACTTTTCAACACAACTCAAGAGTGCAGATTTCACCCTGTCTTCTTCAATCACTTTTCTGACAGCATTCCTGAAATACTGTTTCTACTGAGTTTCTTGATTCTACACCCATAGTGCTTCCTCCTTCCTCCTTATCTTTCAGGAATCTCGCCCAGAAATAATAGCTTCACTGGTAGGTAAAATTCTCTAGCCAAGTCTGATCCTCCTACCTCTTTCTCCAAAACCATTTCTCTTGTCACATTGAAAAATACAGTTTGGTTGGGTTGAAAATAACTGTAAATTCAAATTTAATTTCACACAACAGAGATCCAAAAATACGGTAAAAAGTTGGGTTTTTTCCTTCCTCATCAACTTAGTACCCACTCCAATACTGCAAAAAAAAGGGCAATGCTTTGTTTAAAGACTTTTTTGTTTATATAGAATTTGACATAAGTCTAATTTTTAAAGATTAAAGGACATCTGAAAGTAAAAGATAACATTTAAAGGCCAAAGAAAATTTAAATTAATCATCTCCCTCTTTTTCAGATGCTTCAAGCAATTCAAACACCTTTTAAAGAAAATTCTTGCCAGAAAAATAAATTATTTGAACAGCTCTTGAAGCTACACAAAAAAGAAAGTCTTCAAGTTGGTTTATAAGCCACTGACCTCATCTTTAGCAAAAAATTCCATACAGCTTAAGCATATACGATTTTTCCTTTTTTTTTTTTTATTTTCCTAATTTCCATTTCAACACAAAAGAATGCCAAGGAAAATTTGCTTGGCATCATATTAGAGACACTATCTGTTTGAGAAGTCTTTCTCTGAAATAAAGAGTTCATTATTGAAAGTTATTTTGTTACTTTTATTCAATTTCATCAACACTGCTTGTAATTTAATTAAGCACAAACAGCTAATGCTTTTAGATTATATTAGCTTTCTTTACACTAAGAACTAACTCACATTGGTTTCTGATCAATAAAAACATATCAGTTGCTGTACTGTTTACTGAACTGAGGTATAGCTTCTTTGGAAAGTATTTCTAAATATGCATTTATGGATACAAAATTGCAATTGCCTTGTTTTCATAGTGACTTGTATTTATGCTAAGGATGACTGCTATATTTTTTCCTCTGAAATGCACATTTCCATGCTGTGTACTTACATAGATGTAAACTTTGGCTGAATTGACACAGATTTTCTTTTAAGAGCTATTTAATCTTTTTTCTATTTTAAGAGCGGGTACAGCACAAATTAGAGTCGGTGAAGTGTTATAAGCAGAAACAAGAGAGTAGGAAGTCAAGAACATTTCATGTATTTGTGACGTACACAATCTCAGAAATCTTAACTCTCATACATACACATTCATGGGCTCGAGTAGTACAGATGTCACAGGAATTATCAGGGCAGAGGTAAGCATTAGGAACATTTTATGGCTTACCCAAATATTATGTGCTTCAGCTGAAGGAATAACAATCTTGACATTACTCTATAAGCTTCTCTCACTTTTATTCAGGGAAAACAATGCAGTAAGGCTGTATGTTGAGCCAGCAATTCAGTCACATACCAACTAAACTCATTAAGAATTTCTTCCTAATGTTGCTTCTGTATCTAGCTTTTTCCACTTTGAAGCCATTACCCCTTGTCCTATCGCTACATGCTTCTGCAAAAAGACCCCCTCCAGCTATCCCATAGGCCCCCTTCAAATAATGGAAGGCTGCTACAAGGTCTTTCCAAAGCCGCCTTTTCCAGGCTGAACAACCCCAACTCTCTCAGCCTGTCTTTATAGGAGAGGTGCCCCAGCTCTTTCATCATCTTCAAGGCCCTCCTCTGGACCCATATTCTGATTTTAGATTCTACTTTTTAAAGATGAAGAGGAGAAACATCTCTCATATAGCAAAGAAGAGCATATATAAAATGTTCTTCTTGATTCCAGTGCTGACTAGCTAGTCATGTATACACGTAACATACACACAGTCCCTAACAAAGAAAACTACCAGTGACTTTTCACACAGCAGTCACAGGGAGAGCAACTTTAGTTCTTAGCTATGAATCTGTGTAGTAAGAAGCACTACAATCCCAAAGATACTGTAATATTCGGGCATGTTCCATGTTCCCATTCTTACTCACCTGTTGAGAGTAATGGTCTGTAAAGCACCACTTCTGTCTTCATGAGACAGATGGCTGCATGCTCTCCCCTTAGATCACTGGACAGAGAATGGGGGATTTGTAATGAAAAGCTGAAAGCCCTATTTTCCACAATCACCTCATGTGATTTACAGCAATCATGATAATTTAAAGTTGGCAACCACACACAGAAGTGCTTGATTACTATGGTTTTAGTAGCACTATCAAATTACCCACTTCAGGTTTTTATAATTAACTTGTTACATGCATATGGTATCACTTCCTAATCACTGATATTACCAGACAGACAAATTCATCAGGGAATACCAACAGGAACAATATTTTGAATGTATTTCCTAATCTGAGCCCCAGTGAGAAGTGTTTTACTGTAATACACATTTAATGCAGAAATATAACCCTGGAAACTTTTGTGGCAATACGTTCTTTCCCATTTCAGTCCTAGAACAGAAATGAAGGAAGGGCTTTAAAAATAAGCTTATAAATTTCCTGAAAGCTATGATGATTGCTTGGATGTTTAAGTAATCCCTGAGGCCTTAAAACTTTAATTAATACACTTTAATTAGTATACTTAGGACTACTGCCAAAGCTAACACCAGACAGATAACTGCCTCTCTCCCAATTTAAGACCATGAATTACAGCAAGATCCCTTTGGGATGAATCAGGCAGAACTGTAAAAGATCATTCTTTTCCTACACTTATGTTCATTTGTCAATTCCACATGACTGATACATAGCTGTGAAACATACAGAACATTGTGATAAATACCACTTTGCTCCTGTGCACAGTGGTACTTATACATAGCAAGCGGGACATAGCAGAAAGCTTTATGCATCACCTGAAGAGAAAAAAAGGATGAATCGCAGTAAGTGGGCAGCCTAGCAGTATTTACTCTATAATGTAACTATAAACAAAATAGCAGGCACTTCACTAAAGAATTTGGATGTTTAATAAACCAAAGATTTAAGAATTTCAAGGATGAAAGTTGTTGGTTCAGAGAAATCAGATCCTTTCCTATCTATGCAAGGGAAACCCTAAAATGACATCAAAACACTAGCAGACACCAGCTGTGTTTACACACTGTCTTGCACAGCTATGGGTGAAAAGTCAGCTAAATGCTGTATGTAGAGCCTCTCTCACTGTTCAAATCCAGCCATCACAGTTGTTTTACTTTTGTTCTGACCTGGGACACATACCAGCTCCTCACAAGTATATTTGATACCTGATTACACTAAACTTGAGATTTCATCCAACCATCCTCCTGGCTTGCTCCTGCATCTGCCTAAGGTGTTAAGGCCCCAGTCCAGGTCTCTGACCCCTAAGCAACCGCAGTTGCAGAAACATAGCTTCTGAAAAACTGAAGATTTTTAAAAGAGGATCACTATCATCTACCACTTAAATGCAGCAGTATTTCTTGATTGTTTTTGTTCTAATTAAATAAACTATGAGCACTGAGCAGCCACTATCTCACTGCCATGAGAAGTGACCAACAACCAGGTGAAGCAGTATTAGCCTCTTCAGCCACCTTCTCAGTGGCTGTATGAGCACAGGGGTCTGCTTTTCTGTAAAAATCAAACAAATACTTGAAACTACCACTACTGCAAACAGTGCTCATTTAAAGAGTACTGCTATCTTTCAAAGTGTCAAAAGATACTGAATTTGCCTTCATCTGTACAAGAAGCTTTAAATGGTTGGATTTATGATATACTGCAAAGGTGGTGTGACCAGATCCTTACTCAGTTGAAACTATAATGGAGACTTACAAAATCATACAAACCTATCTGGATTTCCTACAACAGTCTTCAAGAAAAGAAAAAAGAAATTAATTTCCCTTACTTTCTCTAAAGTTTAAACATATAATTACTTATGTAGTTTACATAATTGTCAAGTTTAAATAAACCAAGTCATTACTGGAGAAGAACAATACTTCAATTGTTCAGAAAATGATCTAATGATGAAGATAAGCTTTGCCTTTTCTCAAAAAAGTTGACCACACCCCTTGCATATTTGCTTCAAAGAAACATGAAGATGGTCATGTATCATGGGTGCATATTACTTCTATTTCCTTTATTGCAGATGAGTTTAACTGCTTGTAAAAATCTAACACAACCACAGAAGTACAAGTTCTAACTTAGAAGCTATCAGCACTGGCAAGCAATGAAATATATTTAAACAGTATGACAAATTACAGAATAAGAGAGTTGTAGATTAAAAAAATAAGCAATGCAGACTCACAATTTAGCACAGTTACTGGCAACATTTATCTGCATATCAGGAATGGTGAGCATCTCAGCAGATAAACATTTCAAACCCAAAGTATTCCTTTACCTGCAGCAGTACGACACCCTCCCTGTTCACCTGAGTGAACATCAGCTTATCCATAGACTGAATCTGCTGTGGCCTCTTACATCACACTGAATCATAGGTCCCCTCATCTGTACCTTGTTCTTCTGTGTTTGGTCTGTCCTGCCTGTCCTGAGTATGCCCAGGCATGCCATCCCTGTTGCCAAAGATATATTGCTTAAATCATTGCAGCTGCAAAAAAACCCCAAAACATCAAAAACATATCACAAAAAAAAAAACAACTTTGGCTTTGAAGCAGGTAATTCCAGACTCAAAAAAAAACCCAACAAAACAAAGAAACCCAAACAAACAAAACCACCAAAAAAAAACCCCAACCAACAAATAAACTGAAAAAAAACCTAACCCAAAAGGCTAACAATCTGCACTGACATGAAAAATGTCCCTAGTTACACAGTACTCTTAATTCAAACTCTTCCACACAAGCATGGCATTGCCTAGGACTTGTCAACAAAGGCAGAGACAGACCATTATGCACTGGAAGCAAATCAGACAATACAAATTAATGTAAATATTACATTACTTTTCTGCATAGAGACAGACCATTATGCACTGGAAGCAAATCAGACAATACAAATTAATGTAAATATTACATTATTTTCTACATTAATAGATGTTTAAGCAATCATAGCACCGTACTTTGCATCCAGTAAGCCTGAAATATTCTATTAATAGAGTAAACTACTATCTCCATATTTAGAAAGTGGCATTTGTTTTTCCAGTTATGGGGAAAAAAAAAAAAGTGGAAAGCTGAAGCTACCAGCCATGGAGAGTTTAGATAAAGCAGAGGTCTGAATTTCCATTAGTTTAAGATGAACAGGATCAGACCATAAAACATGTGAATTGAAATGACTGAACTGAAATAGGCCTTTTTTTCTGTATTTGCCATGTACTTATTTAACCCTGACTTAAAATATCAGGGATCTACAGGGATCTTAGTGTTTAGCTAAGTGTGTAATAATAAAAGTGTGTAATATAAAAAAGGAGAACGTATCACAATTGTATATATTGTACCATTTGGTGCAAAACAAGAGCCCAACAAATAATAATAAAAAACATTTTTATGCTTCTAGAGGCAAAGGTTTCACACCCATAGATCTTTCAGTGGTTTTCTAGAGCAATTACTCATCATTCTTGGGCTTGCTATTTGTAGCCCAAATTTCGAAGAACTGCCTGGTGTTTATTCTCTACTGAGATCAGGTAATTTAAGAATTTCAAAAGGGTATGAAAAGCATTCCAGAGACACAAATTATCATGCTTCAGTTTAATATCTGCCACAATTATTTTCAGGGTTATTGTCTTCCTTTAAAAACATCCTGATATATCCACATTACATTACTAGAAATCAGTTTCCTTCTTTTTCAGATAGTCCTTTGCATTTAGACCATTCTGCTTTGAAAACACATTAGCCAGTAGTTGAAGCTTTAGAAAGGAAACACTGCTTACAGAAAATTGCAAACAAACTTGCAGTTCAACAGAGCTAAACAAAGACAAACCACCCATGTCTATTAAAACAGATAAATGTTCTTTAAGTATGGGTCTCCAGTATGAATACACTCAAAGCTTTCAGATACTGACCGTCTGTACAACTTGAACTTGCTCACTGAAAGGCAGGGATCTATCACCATCTATGGAGACTGGGTTTGTGCTATCCAAATAGCTCCACAAGAACTGCATTATTTCTTTTATTATTGCTCTATCCTTCAAATCACTTTGGAACAAAATTCAGTAGCTGCACCACCTGCACTAGGACACAGAGTTCTCACCTCTCTCTTGACTGTGCTAAAGACAGATGCTGACAACCATGGACGACATGGAAATTGTACATTTGTATCAGGTGCCACAAGAGGCATTAAGAGCTTATCAGCTTCCACAGCAAGTGGCCTACACACAGTGCATAAGAATGTGACTCCCAGTAAGTTTTCTGCGTAATTTTCCCAGGACTTTTTATAAGTCTGCTCCAAAACCTTGATTGCTTCCAGAGATTTTCCTACTGAATATTCACGCTGCCACATACAGCTCACACTTGACGCAGTCATAATGTTTTAAGGAGCACCTGGTTAATTTCAGTATATCAAACGTTTTTTCATATAAATGCTAAATGTGCATATTCTAGTAGTAGTAGTAACTGATTCATATGCATAAAAGCCATTATAGACCCAAAAACTCACACACTGAAACCTTGGACCATTACAGTCAAGCACGGAGATTTTGTTTGTTTGTTTGTTTTGTTTTGTTATGTTATGTTATTTTATTTTTAATGTACATTGGATCACCACAAATCTGAGGATGATCCTATGCATTTACATAAGCTTTTGAATCCAGTGATGATCTCTAACTCTAGATGCAAGTACTGCCTAGCAGTGCTGGTAATCAAAAGCTAAGTGATGCAAGTGCTAAGTTCTTAACTTTGAACACATTACTGCATCACGTGCCAAAACTACAGCCCAGCAGAAAAGCACACACACAATTCAAAATGTCTCATTTTAAAATATGAGATTCTGGGAAAGCACACCAAAGACTGAATTGTAACATATACAGATTATATTACTGAGAGACATTTCCTACCAGAACCCAATCATACAATATAATGTGCACAAGAAAAATAAAAAAATCTTGGGTGATGTCTCTATTGGAAAGACACTAAAAAATTATCTCAAAGGTGAAAAAAATTACAAGTCCTAAATAAATAACATTTGTAAAAGCACATTGAGCTGCTCCTCAGAGTTACAGGAAAAATGTTTAGAGTGCAAGATATTGTAGATTGCTCTTAATGAATCAAGGCAGTATTATATAAACTTGAAATTCTAACTTGATCAAGAGAAAGAGTATACATGGTATCAAAGAATTGGAAAAACAGGGTGAAAATTATGTGAAATCAGTGTAAAGTAAAACTGCTTAGACAATCATATCATGCTGCAACAGAAGCCAACTCTCCCTTCTCTAATAGTTCTCTCATGAGTCTATGCCTAATATTAAGTAAATGAGCACACACATCAAACAGCCATCTAGATGCTACTGCAGTTCACCTTATGTAATAGTGTCCAGGTTTAGGCAAGAGCAAAAACCACAAAGTCCATTTAGACATCAATGGAAGGAAAATAAATTTATTTCTTACAGGTGATCAGTGGATTTAACACTGAGAAAATTCAAGGACACTGGCAGTATACACTAAAAGCTAATTTTCTTTTGATGCTTTTTACAGATACCATGAAATCAAGAACTCCCAAGATCAGTTACTCCTGTCTAGATATCACTTGAAATCTGTAGACTTTCCTATTTAATCTGCTTAACTTTTAAATTCTAAAAATGAAGGCCCCTATGGAAGTTAATCTGACTTTTTTTTTTTAATTCAGCAATAAATAAATAGCAGGGACAGTTGGATCCAGATTTCATGTAGAGAAAGTTGTTACAGCAAATCTTTGAAAAACAATACAAGAAATTTAAATAAAAAGGAGGGGTGCACACAGAATTAATATTAGGCAACTGTACTCCCAAGTACCTAGTTTTTAAATATAAACCAGGATTTCTTCAGTATGCTCCGTCAGTGCTGATCAGGCAGTATCAGCAGTACAAACTGCCACCTCCACTCTCACACATCTCCACTCCAGGTCCCTGCTTTATATATTAAACCACAGGCAACAATTCAGAAAAGATTTAGAGGATCCTCAGTTTTAAATAGTGTGCATTGTCAAGCAGGCTGTGCGTACAGATACATTCCAGGGCTGCTGCAAGAAAACACCTATCACACAGCAGGTCAACAGCAGTGAGACTTTCCCCCATCTATGCAGGCTTTCTTGGGTTATTCATTTTCTTTAAGGATTAATACATGCAACTTCTAAAGTTCCACAATGTTGCGTAGTATTTGCTTTCTAAAAGAAATTGAAATGAAAATGCCATTCTATGCTATTCAAACTAGATCTTCACTGAGTCAAGACCTTCCTCCTTTTCAAAATCCTTGCCCAGTTTGGCCTTAGGAATCATCCAGAGATTCCTTCTTCCATCACCGTTACTCACAATGATAGCTGTTTTTCACTCAAAACGTCAGAGACCTGTTCACATCTTGACTAAGGGCTTGCTGAAGCCATGCAGAGGTGGAGAAAAGGATTAGTATCACATCTGCTCCAGGACACTAATCTCTGAGGGACGTTCCAAGGCCATTTTTAAGGAGGTGCACTACGACAGCAGGAATGCTGCAGCCATTCCTATTCTCTCACATTTTTCATAGCAGATAACTTCGTGACTCCTCAAAATACATATCAGGAGGCTCCCATGCAGAAAGGTCAAAAGGATGAAAACCAAGAAGAAATTGGACAGGCCGGATTGATGGACCAAGGTCAGTTGTACGAAGTTTAACAAACCCAGGTGTCATGTCCTGCACTGGAGTCACAACAACCCCAGGCAATGCTACAGGCCTGGGGCAGGGTGCTGGGAAAGCTGCTGAACAGAAAAGGACCTGGGGATGCAGGTGGACAGCCATCAGAATATGAGTCAGCAGTGTGCTCTGGTAGTCAAGAAGGCCAAGAGCATCCTGGCCTGGATGAGGAATAGTTTCTCCAGCAGGAGCAGGGAAGTGTCTGTACCCTGTACATTGGTGAGTACTGTGTTCAGTTTTGGGGCCCTCATTACAAGAAAGACACTGAGTTGATGCAGTGTGTCTAGCAAAGGGCACCAAAGCTGTTGAAGGGTCTAGAGAAGGCTTATGAGGTGAGGGTACTGGGATTGCTTAGTCAGCAGAAGAGGAGGCTAAGGGGAGACCTCACTGCTATCTACACCTGCCTAAAAGGAGGTTGTAGTGAGATGGGGGTCAGTCTGTTCTTCCCAGTGTCACTTGATTGGATAAGAGGACATGGCCTGAAATTGTGCCAAGGGTTGGCTGTTAGGAAAAATTTCTTTACAAAGAGTGGTTGGACTGCCCAGAGAAGTAGTGGGGTTACCATCCCTGGAGGTATTCAAGAAACATGTGAATATGGAACTCCAGGACATGGGTTAAGGGCCATGGTTAGGCTGAGAGTTGAACACAATGATCTTAGAGGTCTTTTCCAACCAAAACAATCCTATGATTTTATAAGAGTGTCTAGAAAAAGCACTTGTGGAAAATAATTTCAGCACAGCAGGATGCATGACTATACAGTACTGTGTGGTTCTGCTTCACATCAGAACAATCCTGTAGTGCTGTCAAGAGGGAATCCTAGTGATGGGGAACTGGAGTGTGGAACAGACAAAAATAATTTTTAACATCTCATGAAAAACAAAAATTTCTCTACTAGGTTTGAATATTATAGATCACGTTAAGTGTAAAGGCATTTTCAGCAAAGCTGCAGTCTCATTAATAGACAGATTTATTAACAAAGACAAAAACTGTGGAAGCCCATAAGAGGGCATGGTGGGAACAGACAACAGAATATGCAGAATGCAAAGTTTTGAGAATGAAAAATATAACAGGCCTTTTAACAGCCTATAAAATCCCTAAGTTCAAAACTCTGCTTACCAAACTATTGGATCTTCAAAAGAGCTACAAAACGTTTGTTATTTTCTTTTATACCTGAAGTATGTCTCTGCAAAGGAGATGATATTAACCGCATTTTTCACCAAATGTACTACAGACTAATATATTAGTCTGCAGCAATGGCTGGGAAAGAAATGTGTAACAGTGGCTATTATTTGTACAATGTGATGGAAAATAAAAAGTCTGCTGTACAATTTGTTGTGCTGTTTTTATGAGTACATAGGCCAGGACAAGACCTCTATACTATACTGATGTTTAATTTTTAATGGATTTGCTGCAAGTCGAGTTATTTTATTGCACTCGCTCTCCCTTTGAACATTTGCAATTGCAGCATCTCACCATTGGATAAAAGTACAAGTAAAGCTCAGATGTACAGAACAAGTAAGAATACAAACCAGCCCTTCAAGGCAGCACAAAGGACCCCTTCTAAGGGGACACACTGAAGTCAGAATCTAGCTCACTAAAAGCTGTTATTTAAACTTCTGTTACCCTAACTAAAATAACAGAAAAACATGAGATGAATGTCACCACTGGATGATTAATGTCTAACACTATCCATTCCCTGATAATGACAATTAAATTAAGCTTCTGGCTTCCAAAAGAACACTAAAGGTAAAAAGGACCAAAGCACAACTCCCACCCTGTTTGTAGGCCACAGCAAATTTGGCTAAGGTCTGTACCATGGGAAAAGGGTTCTTTTCCTGATGTCTATAGAGTGCTGTGCAAATATAAAGTACTAATGACACAGATCGACAGAGGCTAATGCCAGCTCAGCCTTGCAATTAAACCCCATTTTCTGCACAGGTACATAAACAACAATTAGTTTATAAAGGACTGATGACAGAAAGAGTTAAGTGAGTTCTCTGTCTCTATTTCTGGACAGCCTTTGGTCAACCTGGACAGAAAATTACATTTACTTAATATCCTTGTAACTGTGATTCTTCAGGCAGTCAAGGGTTTTGAGACTTTAATCCCACTCACTCCAGGAAATAAATAAATAAACCAGAAAACTGAGGCCAAATTAACATTGGTTTAGTTGTTTGGTTTGTGTTGTCTTTTTTTTTTTTTTTTTTAAGCATATTGATTGCAGGAATCAATGAATAAGTTTCAAAGAACTCTTTTAGGAAAGGCCATGCCTACTCAGTAGGTATTACATTAACTGTCATTATCAATTAGGACTTGCTGGAACAGGCCTTATTTACAAAGCAAGAGTTCTGGGAATCCACTTGTGTGTTAAAAGAACCTCCATATTGCTCCAGAGAGATGCTAGCAAAGCTAAGTGCTGCTTCATTAAGTGCAGTACATACATTTCTTAATGGAGAGCAATTCTTAATAGTCTGAAGGAGTTCATCTTTACCATCTAGTATGGGATACACACATTCATGTTAGTAATTTCAGAAATGAGACAAAATACTGCTTGATCTTTTCTGCCCCTTTTTTCCCTAAAAAGGCAGGGTATCATAAATAAAAAATTAATGTAAACTAGACAAACATCCTTCACAGTTACTGAACTTTGCCTGCCTTTAGCATGTTTAATGTGTCAAAGGAAGAGGGTTGAAAACTGAATAAAAACTCTGAGAGCTACCTTACATCCTCAGTCCTAATCAGACAGGCCTCCACCACTCCATGGTTTATGATGGAAACAGCCAAACACGGGAAAGAAAAGTAGACAAGTATTTCTGATGAGTCATTTTTCTCTGTAACTCCTCCCCTCCACCTTCTCCAAATGCCTCTTTTAGTAGATACCAAGATCAGAAATACATTTATTAAGTCAGATCTTTTCCAAAGGTTGTCTTGTGATTTTTTGATGATTACAAAGCATGCAAGCTACACAAACGGAAAAGTATCACTGCATCACTGCAACAGCACTCAATTCAAACCCACAAAAGCAGCCTATTAGCTACTGATTCTTGACAGCCTGCATAGTAAGAAACCAAACTTCTCTTTTGAGTAATCTGGACACAAAGGATCTGGTTTTGGATACAATAGTATGAGGCATAGGTGACAAGCAGATAAAAGGCATCATTCCCTGTGAGACATGAAAGCTCTGCAACGCTGTTAGCATTTGCAGTAAGGCATGGAAAAACACACAAATGTAAGGAGGAAAAGTATCTTAGCACAGTTAAAAGACAAAACCCCCTTCACTGCCATCAATTAAATACAATTACCTAACAATTGTTTAACAGAGCATTTATCAACTCCTTGAAGGTGACTATAAACTGCAAAGGGCAGAACTATTTTCTAGCTCGACGTCCATATGTCTCCCAATGACAAGTGGCATTGAGAGTAGGATGGTTTAACTGCTGCTTAAAGACACAGTGGAAAGAAGAGTAGGCAAGATGATTCACTTTTAAAAAACAGCTTAACTCTGAATTCCTGTACTTTGGTAAGATTTGGGTAACGTCATATTAATCAGGAGCACCTTCTTTCTTCTGAAATAACAACATGACCAAGAGAATTCTAGCAAGCAAACACAACTGCTGCTTTTTTAGCAAGAAAACTCATTTTTTATATATAAACAAGAATGACTCAATACTACACCAGTTTTACTAAGAACTTCCTGTCCCTTCCCTGCACTTGCAACAGGCTCTTCCATACGAAAACATGCCTTGCTGCTCTTCCTCCACATTGTCCAGGCACGAAACAAGTCCTCTTCTGAGATGCATGCCTTCTCATTCTGCACCAGTGATTTTAACAGTAGCTTATGCCCAGAAATATCATTGCAGGATTGGGAACCAAGTGGTGTCAGACAGAGCAACTAACCAAGATGGTGATAAAGAGTGGGTGTCAGAAGGACAGGGCGAGTCTTTCTTTTTCCAGTGGTGCCCAAGGACAAGAGGTAATGGGCACAAACCTGAACATAAGAAGTTCCATCTAAACATGAGGAGGAACTTCTTCACTTGGAGGTTAGTAGAGCACTGGAACAGGCTGCCCAGAGAGGTGGGTAGAGCCTCCATTTCTGGAGTGATTCAAAACTCACTTCGATGCCGTCCTGTGCAACCTGATCTTGGTGAACCTGCTCTGGTGTGTGCGGGTGGTTTGTTGGACTAGATGATCTCCAGAGGTCCCTTCCAACCCCTTTCATTCTGTAACTCTGATTTCTGTACATCAGTCTATTCACAGGTTGATAAAGATGTAGAGAAAGATGTTGTTTCTTCTCTGTTATAAGTAGTGAGGCATTAATACACCAAAGACAGTGAATGTGATCATATTAAGAAGTTACCCACTTGCCTATCTTACTACAGGCAACCACCCTCACACAGTGAAGAACTTCTTTCTTGTATCTAGTCTAAATCTACCCTCTTTCAGTTTAAAGCCATTATCCCTTGTCCCATCACTACATGTCCTGGCAAAAGGACCCTCTCCAACTGTCCTGTAGGCTGTAGGCTCCATTTAAGTACTGGAAGGCTGCTTACGAGTTCTTCCCAGAACTTTTGTCTTTTCCAGGCTGAACACAGTACTTCCTTCTGGAGCCTTAGCCGTTATGATTCCCAGCCGCAAAACTTTGTAACAACAAGGAAAGTTATGAACTTGGATTAAAAGCAAAATAAAGGCATACTGCATCTCTTTGAAAATTAAATGCTTTCAAGTATTTTATATCAGTATCTGTAGGACCAAATCTCTAGGAGCGTGTGAAACAGACACAGAGGTATACAAGCTGTAAAACAGAAAGAATGACCCCTGATATATGCATTCACCTCTTTTCAGCACCCTTTCCCCTAAATCCCTGAAGATGACATTATCAAGGACTCTGTACCCTGATAAGGAAATTTTTAGTGTTACTGAATTTTGCAATATTCCAGCTGAGAGTGTCTTTTTAAAAAAAAATCAACCCCTTTTATTACAGTCAGTTGGCTGTAGCAGAAGCTTACACTTATCATCTCTGAAAGAGACACCAGACTTCCCTTGATTAGCTTGAACAGAAAGGAGAACACTGCTTTTGTGTACACTCTTCTCTCCTGCCTGGTTTGCAAGTTTTTAATTTAATATAAGTAATATTAACTTCCTCCATATGATTAATTTATCAGGTTAAAAATGTCAATTAAATACACAGAACTCATGAAAGCAGCCTGTGGTGCAGAGTAATTCTATCTAAGCTATCACAGTGAAAATGGAACACAAATTTATTGATGTCGCACAAATTTAAAAAAAAAAATTGCTCTTCAACAAAGAGCAGCCTCAGCTTTGGTGTCTCTGTAAAACAGTCTTTATAATCTGGCACTGTGCTCTCTCCTTCCCATCCCCCCAAAGCCAAGAAAACAGCAATTAAAAGCTAAAATAATCCAGCACCTTAGAAGGCCAGCCGAGGCAAAGAAGCAGGCTGTTCAATGGGAGCTCACCTTTCAGTGCATGTGCAGCCAAGGTCAGCTTTAAAGGAAGAAAGAAGCTGTGCTATCCAAGAGGAGATAGGCTGGATGACAGGAGTGCAAGGTGTGCCAAGGAGAGTTGAGTGAAGGTCAGAAGATTACTCGTGGCAAGTATTGCTTGCCACAGCCCTTCCCATGTAGAACTCATTCACACTCACCCTACAGGCAAGGAACTCCAACTGAACCCTGCACACACATCCTGCCTGCATATCTCCCTCTTTAGGTATGACTCCATCCATTGTCATTTCCATCCACATCGCTAAAAAAAAAAAAAATAAAAAGCAACATGCAAAATATCCACTATCTGTCCCACCAAGAGTTGTACAAGAAACAGAGAATGATCACCCTCAGCACAATTTGGAAACTGTGCTCATGTTCAATTTTCCAGGAATAAGCCCTCTGACAGAAAAGGGAATAAACAAGAAAATGTGTACAGGGATCATCCGGAAGTTTAAGGGCAAAACTGTGCTGAGTGAGAGCAATGGCCTTGTGTACTCAAAAGTCAACAACCAGATTCCAAGTATTTTAGAATATGAACTCAGTATTTCTTTGGTTAACAAAGTTTACAAACCTGAGTTGATGCCAGAGACAAAGGAACATTCTCATTTTGCAATAAATCTGAGGGAAAGCAAAAAGTTCACCAAAGGGCTTACCCTCTAGCTGAAGAAAACTACCCTGCCAGTTTAGGAGCTGTATTTGCAAACTTTTTTTATAAGAGACCAAACAGTTAGGGTCAAAGGGGAACAGATACTTACTTCAGACACCACAGTCATCACCTTAACCCATGAAAAAAGTAGCGCCAGGATCTTTACTGACCACAAACCAAACAGAACTTTGTGCTCTAACAAAGGGCAGTGCCAGCAGTAGGGTACCAATGTTACTTTAAAAGTCATTGGACTCCACAGCAAAATCTGACATATACTCACCTAATGTGGCAATAAAGAAGGATTTTGTGTATTTTTCAGTCTAAGCAGGATTTGGGACAGTGTTTAAACAAAACCAACTCAAACAAACAAACAAACAAAGTGAACATCTAAAGATCGCCAACAATCCAAGACAGTTTTCTCATTTCATTACTACGCGATTAAATGTTAGAGTGTCACTGAACAATAAACAATGAAGAAGAAGTAACAGCAGTTTTGGAGGAGAGAGAAAAAACATTTTAAAAAACGGAAAAGGTGTTTGGAGTAAACCACAAACTAAATGTGAGTAGTTGACACAATGCTATTGTCTCCCAGGCACCACAAATTCTGCAGCACATTAAAAGAAGTAGAACATGCCAGAGGGGTGGTCAGTTGCCACACTCCTTAATGCTACTAAACACCACTTTCCTCTTGGCTGCTTTGCCTTTACAATGTCGCTGCCGAACTAAAGAGCGCACAGAAAAGGGCAACGAAGATACAGAGTTCAGAAAAGCTGGCCAGTAGAGAAACGCTTAGAGAACGGCATTTTCCCCGAAGAAGAGTTGTGAGATATTTAGGGAGAAAGAAGGAGGGAGGAAAGCCCAAAGTCTCACAGACTGGAGAGGCTGCTGCCGAAGAAGAAGTAGGAATTGGTGGCTTGCAACGGCTGCCATGCTATCAGGAGCACTCACTACAGTGAAAGAAGGGTTTGGGTTGGTTTTGTTTTGTTGGTTTGTTTGGGGTTTTTTGTTTTGCTTGGTTTTTAAATAACCTAGCTGAAACGTTAAGCAAAACATCCCTGCAGTGCTGCAGACCTTTTTGAAATCTGGGGCTCCACTGTCTCAACCACACAGGAGGCAAGAGCTTTCCTACCCCTCCTGCAAACTCTTCCAGGACAGGGAGGTGTGTCCACTTAGTGTCTACCACGGTACTGTCATCAGCAGCGTCATGTCTACCACAATCCTTATGCAAGACTATGATCTTGCAGATGGCATCAGTAAATAATCATTTAGTAAAATTCTCTCTGTTCAAGGCATTTCAATATCCTTATTAGCGTGACAAAACCACTGTCTTCTCTATAAAAGACAACTGACAGCAGTTTGCCTAACAGCAATAATCAGTTTAGCAACAGATATTTGCGATTAAAAAATTCTGTTGGCTACATTCATATTAATATATAATTTGACAGGAGGACTAAAATTTTTATTTCTAGTCAGTTCATACTGTTATGCAAGAAAAAAGTATTTTCACTCATTTGAGTACCTGTGAAAATATCTGAACTTATCTGAAATAGCTTTTAATTCAGCTGTTTTCAGCTACTTAGTCGTTAAAATCACTTTAGACTGAAAAACTGTTTTTATTTAAAATGTTCTTAACTAATTAGTCCTTTATAAGGTATACAGTCCCAGCTACTTCTAACAAATGAAACTGTCTCGTTCAAACCAAAATTAGTAACTGGCTTGATTTCTTGAAAATTCTAGTTTTCCAGAAAAATTACTACTTAATTTCATCCAGTAAGAGGGCAAGCTTGTAATGAAAAGCTTATATATCTCTATGCACAGAAAGATCCAATATCTCCTCTCTAAATGTAATATTTAATGATACCTTCACTGTCATATCTCATCAGGCTATATTCAAAGGTCTTATAAAACCTCAGATTTCAGAAAAAATTAGTTTCCTACATCTATTTTAGTAAGGTACAAAGAGGAAACTAATATTGGGGAATGCCAGATTTCAGCAGGCATGTGGCCAACAAAAAACATATTAAAAGAACAAGTAATCAGCATGCAGCACAGCCACATGTGACTCTGTTTGTTTTGTTCAGCACCATAAATTATCCTGCCTTTCATGGCAGGAATGGTGCCTGTCAGTTCTCCAGGGCAGGTATCTTGATAGTTGTTTAGCACAGCTGACTGAATTGCAAACTACGGCAATGCCACAGTGTTAGTAATAAATTATTGTCGCTGGATGCAAAAGTCTTTGCTCCAGGTTATCACAGCAGACAGCACATACAGAGAAATTCTGCACATAC
Source organism: Indicator indicator (assembly GCF_027791375.1). NCBI lineage: Eukaryota > Metazoa > Chordata > Aves > Piciformes > Indicatoridae > Indicator > Indicator indicator. Next base: position 23,495,257 of record NC_072053.1, on the reverse strand, counting down.
CATTGAAGAGCAGGAAATGAACAGAGGTGGCTGAACTAAGATTTTAGACTTCTTTATAGAAGGCAAATAATTCAGGTATCCACTGCAGACACTTGATATATCACATGAGTACTCTTCAGCAACTTTAACAAACTTACAGTATCACTCAAAAAGGCTAGCCACCATGGGGTCATGTTTCCTGTCCACTGGTAGAGCTAAATCCTGCCCACTCTTTCCTGCCTAAGATTTGTATTTGATTGCATTGCCCTTGGTTGTCACTGGATACACAAGCACCTGAGTCATGCAATGAACATGAGCCACCTTGCAGGTGACTAAGAACAGATCCCAACGTCTCCCTTTGCCCAGGGTTCCGCTGTCCCAATGCTAGCCCTAGACCCAGCTCTGCAACAAGGCTAGCAGCACCTAGTACATGGGGCTGGTAGAGGCTCATGCATGGCCAAAACCAACCTAACTCGGAGATGCTGCCAAAGAAGATGACTAGCCCTTCCTGATGGGAGCCCTTCCTGATGGGAAGCCCCTGCCATGGGCTCCCAACCTCTCCTGCTACCAGGCAGCTGTGGGGAAGTTGTACCAGCCCAGCGAACACCCTGCTTCCAGCTAGGGATGAAGCTGTCCCAAATTAATCAATCTTAAATGGACTATATTTGCCTTTAATCCCTAGCCACAGTCTTCAAATGCATTTCATGTCTGAATCTATCAGCAGCCTATACCTTGAAATGACCTTTACAAGCTCTGTCACTCTTAATTGTGGTGACTCTGAATATTTACATTCAGACTCAGGAACTGCAGCTTTTTTGAGATTAAATAGACTTCGGATACTCCAGCACATTGTCTCAGTAGTCAGGAAGCTAACTGACAGTCGAGAATAAAAGCGAAGGGAATGCCATCTGGGAAGCTCTGGATTTTTCACTGATGCGCTTTTAATTTACCACCTACCTCAGGACAGTTATTATAGCTTGCTGGTAGCATATCTCATGTGTCAGAACTTTAAATCTGCCTCTGTGTAGATGTGCACTTATGAATTTACGTGTATAAAATTTGGTATGCAACCACATTTTCCTTTGGTAAAGCAAGCCAGAGTTTACGGAATACCTGAAAGGAAAAAAAAAAAAAATCACATGTACATGCTCTGAAAAATAATAAAATACGCTTGATGACCAATTTCCAGTCTCAGTCCTGCAGTATAAACCACTTCATGAGAGATAATAGAAGACAAACCAAGTTACCCTTTTCGAAAGGAACAAGTCAGTATGCCCACACATTTTATAATCCCAATACTCTTCCACCTCATAGAATATTATTCTTATTAGCCTAGTTATGGAGGCATTTCAGCTGTGTTTAAACAAACAAACCACCACAACAACAACCACCCCAAAAAAAAAAAGCAAACAAAAAACCCAACAAACCTATCTTCCTGTCTACAAAACACCCAGGAATATGCCAAAAAGTAATTACAAATGACAAGCACACTATTCAGTTTTTAGTCCGAAAAATAAAATGCTTAACAACAAATACAAAATGCTTTGGCTCCAGCTCTTTTATGAATAGCTGCAATGACTAATTTGAAAAATAAGAGAACATGTGCCAATCTAGTTTTCAGGCAGAATTCAGACAACAGGGAAATTAAAATAGAGGAAAGGAGATCAGCCTAATCACACCAGGTATCTACACTAACTTTGCAGAGGGAGAATCAGATCAGAGGGTCTGCAGAAAAGTCTCCACAGAGTAATGCTGGTTTGCACTTAGAGCCTGCCAGATTCCCCTTTTTCTAAAGGGTGAACTTTTAGCCATTCTGAAGTTGGTGAAGAAATGCCTGCTTCCGGCAGATCATGTGTTAGAGATCAAAGTTGGATATTAATATTTCTAGGTATTAAGAGGATACCCACTTATATTGTTTGGTTAAATTTCTCTGGATTTTTGAAAATAACTCTTAAATAAATTTGATATCATAGTCTGAATTTTCTGAAAGCAAGCTTCACTGAGAAAATGCCTCGATTTGTAGTATGGTATTTGGGGTATTCTCCCAGGCAACCAGTGGCAGAACAAGAGGACAGTCTCAAGCTGCGCCAGGGGAAGTCTAGGCTCGAGGTGAGGAGAAAGTTCTTCACAGAAAGAGTAATTGGCCAGGGGAATAGGCTGCCCAGGGAGGTGGTGGAGTTACTGTCCCTGGAGGTGTTTAAAAAAAAGATTGTATGTGGCACTTGGAGACATGGTTTAGTTGTCATGAAGTGTTAGGTATTAGGTAATAGGTTGGACTTTATCTCTGAGGTCTTTCCCAACCTGGCTGATTCTGTGATTCTGTATGGAAAACTTCATAATAAGCAGATTTGCTGGTGATTGACAAGATGTGCCTATTGACACCTTGACTGGAAACTCTTCCTTAAATCTTACCAAAAGTGGAGTTTCTCAGGCTCAGCTTGCTGATGAACAATGCAAGGAAGTTTTATGATGGCAAAAAGTTGCTTTTTATCATGCAACTTGGCAGCAATAGGTTATCTAACACCTACCTCTCCCAAATAATGCTGGCACTGTATTTCAATTACTTAGCAAAGTGGCTGTTCAGGGTATTATTATCCTGTGCTTCACAAGACAGGCTTGCTGCCAACTGGGTCATACAATAATCAGCAAACCAGACTCCAGAAAGTATGCTAGATTCCTCCAGCAGCACCTACCATTGAAGCCATTACATATGCTTAGTCAATGTAGTGCTGGACTTTCACTTCTTTAACAAAGAACTTCTCAAGGAGGTTTGATCAGCAGATAATTTTAATAGTCTAACTTCATACTCAGCCATCAATCTTTAATGTATGTTTTTAATTAATGCCCTTTCAGCTCTTGCTACTGCTAAAAAGAACTGCTTGAAGAAGAGTAGCATTGTTTGTAGGTTCCCTGGACAATTGGGTTGGATACAGCATCCATGAAATATAAGCAGCACCTGGCTTATTACTAATTCCAACACTGCATAACAACTGTGAGCACAATATATTCAAAACAACACCCAAATGCTCAAGTATGTATCCCCCTGTTCTAAGAGAACTAAAAAAATAACAGAACAGCTGTAGTGGTTCTGCGATGGTTTGGAAACCAGTGGCAATGAGCACAGCCTCTGAAGGCTCAAGTCTGGATGAAGTCTTTCTGAGCTCACTGCAAACTTTCCTTCCACTCATGACCAGGGATATGGTCTTGTTCCTAGCCACAAGCTGTGTATCGCTTCCAGGAGCTAGAACTTGGGAAATGCTGACCAAATCTTTCACTTTGACCCTACAATCTATTCTACAATTCCTTTTTCCCAGACACAACAAACTAAACAAATAAAAGATGTTATATGCATTCCCACAGCTATCAGGATAGGTGAGACACATTTTCCTCATAAACATAATTTCTACCTGCTTGCTTGTCATTCAAGATGTAGAGCAGTCCACAGAGTATTAATAAACCTTTGCAACAACTCGAGTGATAACTGACTTTGGGTAATTGCAGAAAACTAATGCTCCCCATAGTGGCTACTATTCTCTCTCATTTAGCATCAGCATCTGGCAACAAGTGATTCTGAGTAATTTTGGTAAAACTTTGAAAGACTGTTCTGAATTTCTTTCACAACTATTCAATACCTACCTGTATTAGTAACTGAAATTTAAACACCACTGATGTGGGTCTTCTAATCCCTTGATAATTATTTTTAATGGTCTATCTGCCATTTCTTTCTCTTTCAACATCTACTTAAATTTATTACAATTCACTGACTGTGTTCCACACAGTGATGTGTTGGTGGTAACGAGAGGATGAGTAGCCAGCATAGATGTATCTTTGAACCAATGGCAAGAAATACTAACCTTACATAAAATACATGCAAAGATTGGAATGCTTTCAGCAGAAAGCAGCCCGGATATGGTCCCTTCCTCCAAAAAGAAGCCACCAGGATTGTTTTGAAACCAAACATCCCTCACCAACCAGATACAGACACATCTGTGAAGTAGTCACAGGAATACAAGTGGTCCTCTTTGTTTTCACTGTTTCTAGTTACAAACCAACACAATAAATATCTTTACTCCTTTTCTGTGCTAACTGGAGTGCTTTGCTACGAGAAAGACATACGAATGAGCAGTAAGAGTGGTAGGGGTAAAAAGCCAAGGCCCGAAGCCTGAGATGCCAATAAGGAACTAGTTATAACACAGAACATCCAGAAGGGTCTGTGCTGTTCACTTAGAAGTACATACCCTCCATCCTTGATCAGCGGCATTAGAACTCCTGTCTGCTCTTCATGTCTCAGTGCCCTAACACATCCCAGAAAGTTTATGCAAGGTAAAGAGTCAGTGCTAGCCTCTTCAATGTATTTTGGTATTTTTTTTATTGTGGCTATTCAAATGTCTCGATTCCTCTAGTATTGTTCATGTGATTATAGTACCTACAAATGACTACCAGGGGCCTGTGCTACCAACTGCACCAATAGAACAAAACAGATTAACATCTTTCCCCAGAAGATGCCTCATTTCTGTCCAGTAATTGCTATAATAAACATGGCTGCTTGTTCAGGTTTCCTGCTGTTGTCTATTAGGAAGTGCCTGCCTTCATTGCTTTCATGCTTCCATTAGCTTCTGCAGCTTTAGTCTCCCAGGCACACTTAAAGCGGGCTTTATCAGGTGCTGCTTCTCCTGCTCTGCTATCAGAGGAGACTGCTGAGTTCACATACATCAGCACCATCTCTGGGAGAATTCAATTTCTGCTCAATTGCAGCCTAAGGAAAACGGCCAGGGAGAACAGGGAATGGTGCACAGGAAGTTGTGCTTGCAGGCTGCTGAACGGGCCATTGAAACCCATGCTGTCTCCTCCAGCCAAGCACAGCTCAGCACTTTCCCGGAGCTGACTTCAGTCTGTGCTGTTTGGAAGTGCTCCACAAGCCACAGCTTGTGAACAACCGTGCTGTTTCTGACCAGAAATTTTAATAACATTTTTTAAGATCATCTATCTCAGCATTTGGAAAATACCAGTCTAGTAGAATATGAAGCAACACCATAGACACTGGGTTTTACTAGTACTCATGGGAGCCACTCTTCCAAAGCTCAGTGATGTAGCAAGAGATAAAGATTGCTCGTTAGTCCTGTAAAAGAAGTTTGTCAATCTTTTGACACTTTCTCTAACCTACATAATTTGAAAATCCTACCTGAAACTGAAAGCCAAGTTAGAAGAGCTAAACGAAAGAAGCAACTTTGCTAGGTCTATTAAACGTACCTGTAACATGAGCCTCAACATGGACTGTACACAATAAAGAAACAGTTCAAGAACGTGGAAAACTTTTTCTCTTTTATGGAAGGAAAAAAAAAAATCTTTTTTGTTCTGTTAAAGATGTGCTGAAATCTCACTATGTGTCCAGTAAGCTGTGGACCACCATTGTAATATCTGGCTTTGTTAACGAAACAGAAGAAAACAAGAAAGCCTCATACAAAAGCCCCTGCAAATAATCTGCTGCCTTCTCCCACATGGTCACTACATTGACACTAACACAGAAGATGTTCAAGGTATTCCTTGGCCCCTCTCCCTATCTGTACTCTGCACTCCCTCTAGCAGGCTGTGTTATAGTAACTTTTCCACAGGTTGAGACAAAAATCCAGTGAACATCATCGCCACCAGTGGATCGCAGAGGCATTCAACCTAGACAGCCAGCAAAAAATGACAACATAAAAGAGGTTTATATATACTGTAACAGAATCAGAGATGGCTTAGCCTGGAAGGGACTTTTAAATGTCATCTAGTCTAACACTTCTGAAAGTGAACATGGACATCTTTAAGTAGATAAAGTTGCCAGAGTCCCACCACTTACAGTCTGTCCCCATAGGAGAGGGGCTGCAGCCCTCTGATCATCTTTGTGGCCCTCCTCTGGACCTACTGCAACAGCTCAATGTGAACTGGCCTATCGTTTCCAGGGTCTTCCTTTTTTTCCTTTTTTTTCCAGCCAGCAAGGATTTCACCAGATTGCTGTGGCTTTTCAAATATGACAGACAGTGGTTTGGGCAACTTCATCTGCCAGTTCCCTCATGCCTCATGGGTGGATCTTGTCAGGTCCCCCTACACTTGTGCACCTTCATGTTCTTTAGATGATCTCAAATCTGATCTTCACTTAAAGTGGGCAGATCTTCCTTTTTCCCACTCCCTACCTTTGTTTTCCTTAAGCAAATCATAGCAGTTAGTCTTAAACATATTATTTTTGTTAATATTCACATAACACTCAGTAAGACAGTGGAACCAAATTCCAGTCTTTCCAATATCATTCCACAGTTCCGCAGGCTTTCATATCCTGCTTTCTACTTACACATTCTGTTTCGTTTCAGAAATTATCCAGAAATTTGTATGCAGTCCCTGGCTCTTGAGCCCTCCTTTTCTGCATGATTTAGCAAAGTGAAACACCTGTAGAACACGTTCACCCACTACAGAAAATTTCCTCCCACTCCCACAGGATCCACAGGTATCTTCTCCCGTGGTTAAACCATGCTCTCAGGTTTCTCAGGCTGAAAATAACATTCAAACAACAGACCAAAATTCTTTTAAAAATTACTTAAATCTGAAATTCATATCTCAGCATGCAAAATAGGTGTATGACATACAAAAGTATGTCAACATTAACGTCAACAATTTGCCAGGAGGAGTCTCTCTTCCTAAATCTTACATTCTCAAATGTTTTTGACAGATGCGACTTTTTATTCCCACAAGATCCATAAAGCTCTCTTGGACTCTTAGAGACCTGCGCCAGCAGTAGTAGAACAGGAGAGGAAAATGGACCTGCAATGGTTTTCACAATGTTTTTGGTTACTTTTAATAAAATAATAACTTTTTTTTTTTTGTGACTGGAGAAACACAACAGAACGGGCTACAACAAACATGTGGGTACAACAGCAAACAGCATTACTTTTTAGATCACACCATTAAGTGAATTAATCTGTGCCATATAACACCAATCAAAGATACAGAAGCACAGCATATTGCTTGTTTCCCACATATGCTGGATACAGGTTCTACACAATTATATGCAAAAAGCCTGAAAAAAACAATTATATATAAAACATTTTCATGCAAGAGTTCTTCCTCTCCTCCTTCCTCTTAGGCAAGTTAAGTCAGTCCCCCTGCAACACTTAAAACAGGTGAATGCCATCCTTTCTTAATGTCACTGTCAGCATCCCTGTAGTCAGCCAAAGCCTTAAGAAAAATCAAGCAGTACTAGTTAACATACTTGCATACACCCTGTGGTGGATAAACTACATGTCACTAAAAAAGCATCCAGTACAAGCAAAGAAATTACTGCTCTCAAAGCTATCTATTATTTCAGGAAAATTAGCTAGTCAAGTAATATATGTAACTAAACCCCATCAGTAACGAGGCACAGGCTACTTTATGACTGTGACTGCTTTTTCTGAAATGGTTTCTGTACTGATATGGCCACCCTTATTATATGCATCTTAATACTGGGAAATATAAGAGCTTATCACATGGTTCCACTAAAATAGCCTCCCTCACAGGGAGATGGAGGGGCCATTTCTTCTTGTCCCAAGGTGCAGTCCTTCCATGCCATACACACTGTCCTGCACCAGCAGAATTGGCCAGTGTGCAGAAGGCCAATAGCAACTGTATCACATAACAATCATGTCTCTTGTGCCGTGTTTGTTACCACGACCCAGCATAAGTAGACACAGGGACTCACTGTGGCTCTCAAGGTCAGAAACGACAGATGAACGGCATAAAGTACCTTGGTGCTCCCACACTCTCTCTGATCCTCCTGCTGTAACTTTGTGCTCACAAGTCAGAACAGTTCATCCACACATACTGAACCGGAAGACTGGTACTGTTTGGAACAAGAGTTCCATCTATCATTCCTCCTGGTGGCTCAACTCACTCATGTGGCAAGCATGACTCTACTGCATGTTCTACAGCCAGGACTTGACCAGGCAACCCAAAATACAGATCACTGGGTATGATCTGCACATACTGTGAAGTACAAAAGGGTTCATGGAGTGCTTACTATGTTGCATTCTGCTCTGTTTGCTTAACATCTGACTTAGTCCTTAGAGCTGCTCGTGCTTGAACACAAACTGTAACAGTCATTACAAAAGCAATAGTTTTCTTAAGAGTTTCTTTGTAAGTAAAAGGTCTATAGTGTGCCCCTGTGCACACCCAACTAAGGTCAGCCATAAAAAGTAATCAAAGCGGAAGATACTGCTTTTCTCTCTCATTCCTCATCCCAGACCTTCCTTTTCTAGGCAGAGCAGACAAAAGCTTGGTCCCAAATGTAATCACAAGCAGTCCGCTTCAGCTCATGCAAAGCAAGAGACAAGACCCATAAGAACACACGCTTTCTCCTCTCTCATTTTACCACATCACATAAAGCCAGTTGCAATTTCACAAACAGTGAAAACACCAAAAATTCAAGCACTAAACAGTTTGAGCTTTTTCAGGTGATAACAGTATACAAAGCATTGGTCAAAGCAATTACAAAGCAAGCTTGTACCATGGTTTGTGAGCAAGCCTTTGGTACCAAATTTAAAACAATATTTGCACTCGTGATAAAGGAGCACTCACTGCACCACAATTCACTCTCATGACATAAATTCCTGTTTGTGAGTGAAAAAGGCAGGCAAAAAAATAAGGAAAAAAACAACACGTTAAATATAGCAGAAATCAGGCTGCTAGCTGAATATTTGAGAGCAGCTGGGAACAAGGCATACAGTTTATGCAGTGAAGCAAAAACTAACAAGCATGCTCATTTAACCGAGACAGCTGAAAGAAAATTTGTTGGTTCTCTCAGCCTGCTTCTTCTGGCCTACAGACTCTCTTTCATGGTCAGCCCATAGCTACTCTATCCACAAACTCCAACAGCCACAAAATAAGTTGCTCAGCTATATCAATAATGTTGTAGAGATGAACCACGTACAGATTAAAACCTAGAAGCGTGGCATACTGCTCAGGCACACAGAAATCTGTTCACAGAATTAACAAAGTTACAGTTTCTACTCACAGGTTACCAGCAACACATCCCAGAAATATACCAGAATATGTATCCCAGAATATCCAAGCCCACTTGGATCTGAGCGAACTCAGCAGTTTGAAGTTACAGCAGATTTTAAAGGCTAGACGTGGCCATTGGATATCTCTACCTGGATAAAAACAGGTAAAAATACTTCTGTTCTCCTCAAATTCTAGGCTAGCCAGACCTGAACCAGCATCACTGCAATAGCTGGAGGACTGATGACTATACGGGTCTACCCAGGCCCTCAATGTCACAACAGCCTGGGCTACAAGCCAATAGACAGTAAGCACGGTGCTGGAACAGCTCATGATAATAGGTCAGGATTTATTCTTCTCCTCCAGTTTTACCAAAACTCTTTTTCTCCCAAGGCAGCAAAACTTCAAAATCAATTTAAGCACCTGAACAATGCAACATGACGATTGTTATTAATAATCTCTTTCCAACTACCCCTCGGAGTCACGTTAGTTGCTGACAAACCTGTACTGCACAGAGCATCTAAAATATTACTTTTTTGTTTGGACTAACTACTTACAAACTGAGTTGGAAGATTGTAATGGGTTTATGACAGTATTTAAATAGCTTTTGAAGTTCTAAATGTTAATTATCTCCATCTCTGTTATTGTCCAGTGCTTAAATGGTACCCAAATGCAACTGCTAATTCGTATTTACATCTTAATATGTCATGTTTGTTCTAGGATTATGAGCAGCAAGCTTATTAAGAGTCAGAAATCTTACATCTTAATGACTGTTAAGCTGATGAAGTATCTTCTTTTTGCACATTCTGAGTTTAGTTTCCCACATTATGCACCCACCCTAGATAGTCAACTACGCTTAATGCACAGGCCTAACAGGTCTAGCACTATGATACCCCACTGCTATGTTTATATAAAAGGCTACAGAAAAGGAGAGATGGGAAAGTGTATCTCCATTTCTCAGCAGAAGAATGGGTGCTGTGTTTACTCTCTTAATGCAGCAAGGTTAAAATTCTCTGCCAAATTTATCAAACCTCCATATTCTCCCATAAGTATTCCTCGTGCAGAGTTCACTGCCTCCACCACATCATCAGTGTCCTCCATGCAACCCTGTATGACCTTCGCATGTATGACTGTGATTCCACGCAGTGGATCCCTTCACTGCTCGTTCAGACATGTAGCAGGACTCAAAAGTTGTAATACAGCATTATTTAGAAGATACGGATGTCAGAATCATGGTCAGTGGATTTTTTGGAAAGTCGAAAGACTAATATAATAGCAATTAACATGGTAAGTATGATAAGCATGGCAGATGATGTTTTAAAGCTTAAAAATGCTTGCATTTCACTACAATCCTTCAGTTAACGACTATGTGGGTAACAAATGAAATAGGACAACCTTACCCTGACAGGTTACTCTGAACTGAGTGTCTGTGCACATACATTCATACATTTAATAAAAAAGTATCCTATGTATCAGTGAACATTTCTGCTTGAAGCATAAGTCTGGACAAGGGTGTTTTCCAGCAGTTATCTCTCCAGCATCAGTAATATTAATTGTCCTTTACATCCTCCCAACACTGTATCTCTGAAATGCTTAGCAAACAGTAAGGAACGACCTTATTTAGGTAACAGATCAAATCACCCTGTTGCAAACTACACTGTTACTGTGAAGTGCTTCTTATATGTTAATATAACTAACAAAAATCAGGAGTTTCTGGGGATGACTTTCTTTTCAACAGAATATCTGCTTTCTAAAGGTCATTAAAGTATCATGCTTAATTGTACTTTCATTTCATAATCTGTAGTAAACAGGATATGGACAACATCCATCTCTGTCAAGAAATAGCCTTCTGAATTTACTGGCAAAAAACATTTGTCATACATTGAGAACCAGCTCTTTGGTATGAGGATGCTTGTTACATCTCTCACAAATTAAAATGATGTGTAAATAGACACTGACAAAGAACATAAACTGGGATTCATATACAACACAAAAAGATTTCCCTGTGAAAAACAATTTGAGCAGTGTTCCTTCGAGTCCTGACATAAATCTATTCCTGCCGAGCTAGTATCTCCCATATCAGCCTTCTGTTACTGCCAAGCTAGTATCTCCCATATCATCCTTCAGCACAATTGTACCAGCAGCCCCACCATCTCTCTGCCTGCTTTCCTCGTACTATCTTTGAAGAATTACCATCCTAGCTTCACTCAGCCAAAGATTCATCTTTCCACCAGACAAATATTTGGGGAAAAAAAACATAAGGATAATCCTTTCAGTTAAAATGAAACTAACCCTCTCATGAACAGAGTATTTAAAGACTCCCAAATAGACTGAGCAGACTCGTTATTACACTGCCAACATCCCTGCAAACTTTATTTCCTCTTCATGTTATTCCTGTAATTTTTATTTGTTTGCAATGCTTTGAAAATGTTTTTACACCTACCTTAAAAAAGCAAGAGCTTCAGCCAGGCTGGATGCAAGTGTTCCAGATGATAAAACTTTTTTTTTTTTCCCTTCAGTACTCACTGCTTCTACTTTGTCCACACTATTTCAAATGAGATACATGATGTTATATTTATTCAGCTCAATGTTCCCATTAGTAGTGGAAAATAAATACTGACCTTGATAAAAAATTTCTGCTGCAAAAGGAAGCTTCACTTGATCAAAGCAAGGCTACATCTAGTTTACATACACATTAACAGAAATGTACATACAGCCAAGGGAAAGAGAAAATGTTGAGTGAAAGCTATACCCTTAAACAACCAATATGTATTTTACTTTCGCAGTCTCCAGATCATGGAAAAAGAAAGGTATCAATAGGGGAATTGCCATAAAATATTTATTTTAGCCTTTCCTACTGAAAACAGGCACAAGGGGTCACATACAGTGGCACATGTTACCTCCATTAGTTAAAATGTGCAGAATCAAGGCTCCCCAAGTCACCCAGCAATGAGAAGCGCTCACTCTAGCAGAAGTGCTGCTGTGCTGCCCACTTCTGCCTCTGTAGAGTCACCAGGTTTATATATTTGCATGCTGCTGCACAGTGCTGTGCAGATACCTCAACTGCAGGAAACAGTCCAATGCAATGCTTGGCCCCACTTGGTCAAGGATATACCTCCAAAATATTTGGTTGATAATTATCATTTCTCTAAACATTAAAGTTTCTACAGTTATTTTCATATATTTAATAAAAATACCACTACTGTCTACTGGAAATACTAGAAATTATTCCTCAGCAGCATTGCAAGCTGTCTAGTAAGCTCTTTTTTAATTACTAGAGCACGCTAACATCCTGAATTAACACAGAAAGTAGAGATTCTAGCAACACAAAACTTAGATGTGGTGGAGATGAAACATACCACATTCCTACTTCAACAATTCAGGCTCTCTGAAAAACTTTCAGTAATACTTTATTTATCACTCTGAGCTATCACATCTCAATTGTAATCTAATCTCAACATCTGAAATACCATCTTTTAAATTATGACTAGTATTTAAATAAATCTTACCAAATTTCCTTATATTGATTCTATTGCACACTGAAGTAAGCAACCAAGTCTATGTTACAGCAAAGAATCTTGCAGATTTAATTTACACACCTCTTTACCTGGAAGTAACTTGAATTTTTCCTATCAGTAAACACTTGCCTGAAGCATTTATAAAATGGGATTCTACTTGAACTGGGGCTACATTTTCTTTAATTGCATCATTCTTATTTCTGATTTAACCACAAACAGAAATGCATCTTTTGTAGTTGCTACGCTAGGAGGAAAGTGAAGCTGTGACTCAATACAATGCATTAACAAACAGATTCTGAACGAGATACATAGCACTCGTGAAAAGACGAGTAACTAATACATTTCTACACACCTGACCTCTAAAATTAACCCCGTGAAACTCTGCAACAGAAGTCACTGACGACATTGCTGTGGAACAACGCTAGCTATTCCTCTGCTCGAACACTCTCGGTTGTGTATACTTCTGCTCAGAGTATTTGCAGCATGCTTTTAACAATATTCTCTTCAGTTGTTTTTCCGTGTAGTACTTACATCAGACCACACACTACGAAATGCAATCAATTACAGATAGCACGGAAAGTTAAAAAAAAGAAGGGGGGTGACACAGACACACGGCACACGCCGTATAATCTGGAATTAACCACACGGAAGAGAAACTCCGATCAGTCCATTACCGGGGAGCCGGAGACGCCGGCGACTTATCCAGCCTTCTCGCTCTGCTTTTTACAGAAAAGGTTTCTCTGAAGAAAATTGATTCGCTAGACCTCCAAGGCCATGTCTCCCTTCTTCATCATCCCCCTTCGTCACCCATGACACGCGGGGTCGCAGAACTTTCTGCCCCCTCGCCTGTCCCTGACAGCCGTCCCACCCGCAGCTCAGCGGCCGAAGCTGACGCCCGCTGCCACGGCCCGGCTCCGCCTGCCCGCGCTCCCTAAGGGGCTCCGACATCGTCTGGGGCCACGGGGGCTGCTCACAAACACACCACCAAGCACAGGCGAGGGCCGGGTAAGCGGGTTCCGAAGCCCGACGAGAGCCGGACCCCGGCCCGGCACTGCCATCAGGGCTTGGGGCGAGGAAGCCGCTCCCCGCGAAATGCGGCCAGCGGGGAGAGGCGCGGAGCCGCCGCCCGGTACTCACCAACTCGCTCAGAAACTTCTCCCAAGTTTCGCCAGCTCGGCGGGCGCGGGGCCCCCGGCGGACGCCGGTACCATGGGAGCGCCTCAGCGAGCGGCCGCCGCGGCGGCAGCACGACCGGGCATCGCGCTCCCTCTGCCAGCGGACAGCCCCAACTTCTGAGGCAACAACGACCGACACCAGCCAGCGACCGAGCGCGGGGCTGAACCCGCACCCCTCCCGCGGGGCGGGGCAGGGGGGTGGCCAGGCCTGAGGCGGGAGACGGCGAGGAGCGCAACCCGCTGTCCCGCCCCACACGCCCCGCCTTCGGACCCCCCTTCGACAGCGGCGGGCAGCGTTCCTTTCACTTGGTGCCGTTCCACAGCTCCCGTCCGCGCTTGCTCTGTCTGCCGGACCGTGGGGAGCTCAGCGGCCGGCACTGCCTCTTCCTCCTCCTCTTTGTCTTTCTCCTCTTTCTCCTCCTCCTCCTCTTATGGCCGTCGCGTCTCGCTTGGCTGTCCTCCAGCCCGCCCACCGCGGGTAGGAGAGGGTCAGGGAAGGGGGCCGGCGGCGCGTCGGTCGAATATGTCTGATGGGGCGGGGCGGGGGCGGCTCGGCACGTCGCCGGGAGCACGACTAACTGCCTGACTGCCCCGCGGCCACAGCCGGTGCTTGTCGCTTTCGTTGTGCCGCGGGGCTCCGGCTAGGAGTAAGCCGGCGGCTCCTGCAGCGTACCCCGCTGCCGGGGAGCACCGCCACCTCTCCCGGGACCCTGGCTCGGCGCAGCGGGCGGAGGGGCTGCGCGAAAGCGTTACTCGCTCCTTCCGAGCTTCTGCTGCTGCCATCCCCGCGGCGAGAGTCTCGGGTGCTGGACCCGGCGTGTGCCAGCTGAGTGTGGCTGGCACCCGGGTTTGTTTTCAGGAAGGCGGTGAATCCGATTTTAGGGGCTGCGAGGTGGTAAAGTGGTTCTGAAGGGCTGAAAGTACAGCGGTGGGCACTTTTCCTCGACCAGGTGTGACCCAGCACGCTTGTGAGCGTAGAGCTGAGCTACAGCAAAAGGGAGAACAATTACTTGGTTTTCTCTTGAAATAATCAAATTCTTTTTTTGAAAAACACCTTAGGAAAGAAAACGCATATGAGCATAGTGCCATCAATTAATTTTACTTAAATATTATTTACGTTGAAAAAGCATCAGAACCAGTTCCACGTTTACAAAGGTGACTTCAGCAGTGGATCTTTAGGGCTTTGCAGCACTTCCTCCCCACCCCAGACCCGTGCTGGCTCAGCAGCTCAGCGGAGGTGGGACAACAGCCATACGAGGCAGTGTTGTAGGAATTTCACAATCATTTGGCAAGTTGTGATGCAAAACCTCTGAAATTAACCTGAAATAAAGAGAATTGTAGCTCACCTGAGTTTCCTGCTGAAGTTCGATGAATATGAATGCTGGTGGCACCACGTAAAGGTTGTTGGGTTACAGTGGTCATGCATGGCACAGTTGTGGCACTTTCCACTGCTCCATTGGTGCTGCCCTTCTCTTGTTCATGTGCCACGAGTTGTGCAACTGACCGCTGTTTGTCTTCACCTAGCTGGTGTGCCCTGACGACTGACCTGCAAACAGCAAGTAATCAGGTTCAGAATATTTGAGTTTGCTATCTTATGAAGCACGAATTTTAAATTTAGTTTAGTAACAATACAGGAATTTATTATATCTATTAAGAAACATCTGACTTTCAATCTGTCTAATTTTATATATGCCTATGTACTTTACTTTTTCATTTACACTGCGTCACTACTCTTCCAGACTCTCTACAATTCCTTTAAAAAGCCTGGAAATGCAAGTCTGGCTTGAATGCACTCAGTAAAGACACCTGAGTTCTGACCATTTCTTCTGATATGATATCTGATAATACCAACACCAGCTAATGTAGTACTCTTTACCTCTGCATACATGGTTGCTACTTAGATCCTTTCAAAAAGATGTATTGAAAATCTTCTCCTTTCTGAGTGTGATGCTCTGGAATCTGGCACAGAGGATGAAATGATGGCTGAATCAGGTTTTGCCCTCTTATTGTAGAGTATAACACCATATTTATCATCAGGAAGTCAGATAGGGTTCCAGCAGCTCAATTTATAATAGTTCTTCATCTGGAAGAGGTTCCTTCACTTTAAAGTGGCTACAGTTAGTGGGCTTTGTATGAGGATTGGCAGCAACGCTAGCCGTGAATGCCTAATGAAAGCTCTGGCTTCAGTCTGTGCTTGTACAGCATAAAAATAGCTATATTGGTAAAATTAAAACTCTGGTTGCTTGGTTTAGCAGAAAGTAGTTTCCTACAGTTAGCAAAAGTTATCTTAATACATACTTTTCTAGATCGATATATAGTGGTCCACACACAAGGTCCATGCTAGAAAAAAAAGTGTTTCTTTGACTAGTGGAGTTTACACTGGAAGGAGATAAAATTACTTTTTTTGTTGTTGTTTTTTTGCAGGAGTTTGGCCAATATGGTAGTACAAAATGCACCCTTAATTGATACTGCTGTGCCTGCTGAGCTTTTAGACAAGTTCTGAGACTCTGAGGACTAATCTGAGTAGTTCATAATTCCATATAATTTGCAGTTTGAGTATGAATGTGTTTCCCTTGCGTGAGGAACTACTTACATTAAATTATAAAAGCAGTTTTTTATTTTTCAAAACTGCTTGAAAAACTGTGAGAGACATTAAATCAAGATACTGATCATATTCCACATTCTTAAATGCAGCTTAATTCTCTGGTTTTATCTATTTCCTTTGATTTTAATTTAACATAATCATAGAATAGCAGGAGAATTCAGCTTGGAAGGGACCTTAAGAGTTCTGTAGTCCAGCCGCCTGCTTATTGCAGCATCAGTGAAAACATCAAACCTTGTTGCTCAGGGCTTTTCTCCATTGACTCAAAAACTTTCAGGAATGGAGGCTGTGTGTTTTGGGACAACCTGTTCCACTGCCACACTGCCCTCATAGGGAAAGGGTTTTCCTTTCTTCTCCAGTCTGAACTTCTCTTTTCAACTTCTGTTTATTGTATCTTCTCCTCCCACCATGCACTGCTGTGGCGAGCCTGGTGCTGTCTTCTCAATAACCTACTTGTAGCAAGGAGAAAGATGCTTTCAAGGGACCCCAAAGCTTCTGAAGCAGCACTGTCCTTTACCTTTCCCTTACAGGACTGATGCTCCAGCCTATGAGTATCCTGGTGGTCCTCCACTGGACTTGCTCCAATTTGACAATATCTCTCTTACGAGGAGCAAGAAAAATGCAGTACACAATAATGGGTGACCTGCCTGGTAGATGAGGGGAGGGCTGTGGATATGGTCTACCTAGACTTCAGCCTTTGACACAGTCTCCCACAACAGCTCTCCTGGAAAAGCAGGCAGCCCATGGCTTGGACAGGTGCACTCTTCACTGGGTTGAAAACTGGCTGGATGACCAGGCACAGAGAGTGGTTGTGAATGGTGCAGCATCCAATTGGTGTCTGGTGACCAGTGGTGGCCCCCAGGGATCAGTACTGGGCCCAGTTATATTCAATATAGAATCACAGAATTGTCAGGGTTGGAAGGGACCTCAGGGATCATCTAGTGCCAAACCCCCTGCCATGGACAGGAACACCCTCCATTAGATCAGGTGGCCCAGAGCCGCATCCAGCCGGCCTTAAAAACCTCCAGGGATGGCACTTCTACCACCTCCCTGGGCAACCTGCTCCAGTGTCTCAGCACCCACATGAAGAAGAACTTCTTTCTAACATCCAATCTGAATCTACCCATTTCTATTTTTTTCCCATTCCCCTTAGTCCCGTCACTACCTGACACCCTAAAAAGTCTCTCCACAGCTTTCTTGAAGGCCCCCTGCAGATACTGGAAGGCCACAATAAGGACTCCATGGCATCTTCTCTTCTCCAGACTGAATAGCTCCAACTCTTTCAGTCATTCCTTGTAGGAGAGGTGCTCCAGCCCTCTGATCATCCTGGTGGCCTTTCTCTGGACACATTCCAGCACATCCCTATCTTTCCTGTAATAAGGGCTCCAGAATTGGATGCAGTACTCCAGGTGGAGTAGAGGGGAAGAATCACCTCCCTTGACTTGCTGACCACACTTCTCCTGATACAGCCCAGGATGTGATTGGCTTTCTGGGCTGCAAGTGCACACTTGTGGGTCATGTTGAACTTCTCATCCATCAGCACCCCCAAGTTCCTTTCTTCAGGGCTGCTCTCAAGCCAGTCACTGCCCAGCCTATATCCGCGCTTGGGATTGCCCCGACCCAGATGCAGGACCTTGCACTTGGTCTTGTTGAACCTCATGAGGTTGTCATGGGCCCAGCTCTGCCCTTGTCTGTCAAGGTCCCTCTGGATGGCATCCCTTCCCTCCAGCATGTCTGCTGCACCACACAGCTTGGTGTTGTCAGCAGATTTGCTGAGGGTGCACTCAATGCCACTGTCCATGTCACCAACAAAGATGCTGAACAAGACTGGTCCCAGGACTGAGCCCTGAGGGACTCCACTTGTCACTGGCCTCCACTTGGACATGAACCCATAGACAGCCACTCTTTGGGTGCGGTCATCCAGCCAGTTCTTTATCCACTGAATGGTCCATCCATCAAACCCAGACTGCACCAGCTTGGAGACCAGGATCTCATGAAGTACAGTGAGAAAGGCTTTGCTCAGGTCCAGGTAAATGATGTCAGTTGCTCAGCCTTCATCTATTAATGTTGTGACCTTGTCATAGAAGGCCACCAGGTTTGTCAGGCAGGATTTGCCCTTGGTGAACCCATGCTGATTGTACCAAATCACCTCTTCATTATTCTTCTGTCTCGTCAGTGCCTCCAGGAGGATCTGCTCCATGATCTTACTGGGCACAGAAGTGAGACTGACTGGTCTATAGCTACCTGGGTCATCCCTCTTTCCCTTTTTGAAAATGGGAGTTATGTTTCCCCTTTTCCAGTCAGTGGGGACCTCCCCTGACTGCCATGACTTTTGGAATATAATAGAGAGTGGTTTAGCAACCTCATCCACCAGTTCCCTCAGCACCTGTGGGTGTATCTCATCAGGTCCCATGGACTTGAACACTTTCAGGTTCCTCAGATGATCACAAATCTGATCTTCACTCACAATGGGCAGTTCCTTCTTCCAGTCCTTGCCATTATCTCCTGTGATCCTGGGGGTGTGGCTGGAGCCCTTGCCAGTGAAAACTGAGGTAAAGAAGTCATTGAGAACCTCAGCCTTCTCCATGTCACTTGTCACCAGCTCCCCTGTTTCCTTTCTGAGGGGGTCCACACCTTCCCTAGCCTTCTTTTTACCATTAATATACCTGCAGAATTTTTTACTGTTCCCCTTGATCTCCCTGGCTAGATTTAATTCTAACTGAGCCTTAGATTTTCTAACCAGGTCTCCTGCTGCTCGGGCAGCTTTCTTACCTGCCCCCCATTCTAGCTGTCCTTTCTTCCACTCCTTGGAGAGTTTCTTTTTGCGTGTCCAGGAGCACCTTGCCCATCCAGGCAGGCCTCCTAGCATTCTTTCCTGCTTTCTTCTTTGTGGGTATACTTTGCTCTTGGGCACAGAGAAGGTGATCTTTTAATACTGACCTGCTGTCCTGGGCCCCCCTCTTCCCTCTAGGGCTTTGTCCCATGATACTTTGGCCAGCAGATCCCTGAAGCCATCAAAGTCTGCATGCCTAAAGTCCAGGGTTGTAGGCTTGGGATATGTCCTCCTTGTTGCCCTGAGGATCTTAAACTCTATTGCTTCATGGTCACTGCAGCCAAGGTTATCCCTGAGCCTCACATTGGTTACATCTTTATTTATGACTTGGATGATGGGATTGAATCTACCATTAGTAAATTCACGGATCATGCCAAGTTGAGAGGCAGTGTGGATCTGCTGGAAGGGAGGAAAATACTTCAGAGGGACCTGGACAGGCTGGGTCAATGGGCTGAGGCCAACAGCATGACGTTTAACAAGGCCAAGTGCAGGATCCTGCACTTTGCCCACAATAACCCCATGTAGTGCTACAGACTAGGGGATGAGTGGCTGGAGAGCAGCCTGGCAGAGAGAGACCTGGGAGTGCTGGTTGACAACAGCTGAACATGAGCCAGCAGAGTGCCCAGGTGGCACAGAAGGCAAACGGCACCTTGGTCTGTATCAGGAATAGTGTGGCCAGCAGGACTAGGGATGCAATTCTGCCCCTGTACATGGCACTGGTGAGGCCTCACCTCGAGCACTCTGTGCAGTTCTGGGCCCTCACTTCAGGAAAGATATTGAGGTGCTGGAGCAGGTCCAGAGGAGAACAACAAGACTGGTGAGGGGGCTGGAGGGAAAGTTGTATGAGGAAAGGCTGAGGGAGCTGGGGTTTTTTAGCTTGGAGGAGAGGAGACTCAGGGGGGACCTTATCACACTCCACAACTACCTGAAGGGGAGTTGTAAGGTGGGGGTTGGGCTCTTCTCCCAGGCAACCTGTGACAAGATGAGAGGGCAGGGCCTGAAGCTGTGCCAAGGGAGGTTTAGATTGTATGTTAGGAAGCACTTCCTCACAGGAAGGGTGATTAGGCACTGGAATGGACTGCCCAGGGAGGTGGTGGAGTCACTGTCCCTGGAGGTGTTTAAGGAAAAATTGTATGTGGCACTTAGTGACATGGTCTGTTCAGTGTGGTGGTGTTAGGTCATAGGCTGGACTTGATGATCTCAGAGGTCTATTCCAAACTCAATAATTCTGGGATTCTGTGATATGACTACCAAGAGAAAGAGGATAATCACTTCTCTTGATCTCCTGGCTGTACTCCTCTTCACAATAGCCCATTATGCTGTTGGCCTTCGCTGCTGCTGGGGCACAGGGCAGCCAGGTCTCCGCTGAATTCACAAGGTCCTTTTCAGCAGGACTGCTCCCCACACACTCAGTGCTCAGCTTTTATTACTGCATGAACTTCTTTCTTCCCAGAGTGGGATTTTACATTTTTCCTGGCAGAATTTCACACTGTTGCCATTAGCACACTCATCCAGACTGTCTCTATGTCCAGCTGGATGACATCCCTGCGCTTGAGCATATTCATGGACCTCCAATTTGATATTATCGGCCAATTACATGACAGTGCATATTACCCTCTCCAGGTCATTGATACATATGTTATACAATACAGGCACAAGTATTGATCCTGGGGGACTCCACTTATCACTGAACTTCAAACACAAGGACTACAAACCCATGTTTTTCTAGTAATAGAATATATTTTTCCTATTAATATCCACTGATCCTGTTTAGATAGACATAAAAAAGAGATATAAAAGGAACGTATTGGTCTTTTAGAAATTTACCAATTATTTATATTAATGTGTGTTTCTGCCTTTAGGTTAGGGCTTTAGAAAACTTTAGAAAAAAAAAGTCTGCTGGGGCTGTGTGAAATTTAAATTATAACCTTTATAGTGAGTAAATCAATCTTTTAAGCACCTATTTTTTGCTTTCCATCAAAATTTCTGATCATAGGATAAGACCAAGACAAAATTCAGTGCAGTGGGTACTTTAATGCCTCCTCTTTCCTCACTTCATATTCTTAATTTCTTTATTCATGTAAGTAATAAGAATAGCTGAAAGAAGAGAAGCAGTCTTTTGATCTAAATTTCCATCGCAAATTGAATTGCATGAAAAAAACACCAGTTAGGTTATTCTGTTATGGCACGCAATTACTCACCATGAAAAGAAACCATGCTAATAAAATGCATATTCCAGTTATGAACAGATTCATACCAAGAGCTGGAAACACACAGTGCTTGCTGTATGCAAAAATAAAAACAATATTTAATAGCAGCTCTTCTCTCTGCCTCTGAATATGTGGAAAATTTTAGGTTGTGGGTTGTCTGGGTTACTTCCTTTAAAGCTACAGAGCAAAGCTCTGTAAATTAACTAACCAACAAATATCTGTGGAAACTGAGAATTTTCTTTAAGGAACTAATCTCCAAAGAACAAATAAGAACACACATGCAGGATAAGAAGGCACGGGCAAAGTGAGAGAGTAAATGAAGGATCCTGTGACAGCTGGCGGTCTCTTACTCTCTCTTTTTGTTGTTTCTAAGGCATCCATCGTGTTGATATCTACAGCTGATATAAAAAAAGACCTATCTGGCTGTGTAACAAATACATTGACTTTCTAGTTCTCAAAGAAGAGAAAAGAGTTATTGGAGGTATTTTATTTGCTTGGCTCCTGAAGAAGGGAGATGGAGGAGAGTAGAAGTGAAGGTTTTGCTTCAGCTAGTACATTCAGTGCTCCTTTTTTAAGGTAAGGAATTTCAGAGCTGGTGTCCTGGCCTGCTTCAAGTGCTACACAAGCTGTCCTGCATCCTAAATGTTACATTAGCCAGAAGAACTACTGCAAATGAATAATGAAAAGCATTAATCAATTTTGAGATAAATAATGTGTGAGTACTGCCCTGTGGATCTTAACTGAATCTCATCCTTAGCATTTCAGTGCTTGTTGAAGACTGTGACAAGGTACATACCACAAAACTGGAATCCAGAGCCTGAGACCACTTCCTGCACCTCTGTATCCCCATTGTTCTCCATTTCCTTCTGGCAACAACACAAGTTTAGGTGTTCAGTAAAGCTTCTGCCTAAAATGCTAAAGTATCTCAAAGGTTTAAGCACATCAAACAAGGCTTTCTCGGATTGTTTTCCTGCACTTAAGATTCCTAAATTCCAACATGTTAGAGATCTAAATGGTTCACTTTTCAAAGTATTTTACATTTTATTGCTCAGAGTATGCACTCATTGTCTATCCATGTTTTATTAGCATTTCTCTGCAACTTTTGCTATGTATTCCACCTCTGTGCCTCAGATTCTTTTTTCTGTTAGATTTAGGTGAAGTGGAGATAACAGAAACTAGAACAAAGATTATGTTTCATTATTTGGGTACTCAAATTCACTGTAAGCTAAAATGCTACTGTTACCATGCAAGAAAAGAAAAAAAAAACAATGACAAGAATTTGACCAAGGTCACAGTGTATGAAGCATGAGATTTACATTTCTTGAACTATTTGAAAAATGTAAATGAAACCACAGAGTAACTTTGTTTGTTGTTTTCATAAGGCTGCTAGTCCCAGGAACAGCAGCATCCTTTAATTTACAATTCAGCTTAAAGTCTGTAATTGACAGGTCTTAAGTCTTTAGTGTATGTAGCAAAAAGAGATTTGATAGAGAGGCTGACAAAATGCATGTTGTTGCATGTACTTTCTATTGAGGATGACATTAACCTTTCTCTGAAGAGCTTGCTTTGCTGCATCAACTTACCATTTAAAAAAAAAAAAACAAACAACTCTCAATAGAGAAAAAAAATGCCTTATTATTTTGTTAAATGCTAATGAAGAGTCTTTCAAAGCAGAATATTGTAATATACATGGAAGTTCCAAAGATGATGTGAGATAGCACATTGGCTCTTCAAAAAGACCGTCTTCAGCTAGATGCTTCCCAGTCCTATTCTGTATCATTCATCTAATCAGGTGTAAAACTCAGACTCAATGATCAGCAGTTCCCTAGGTTCCCTATTATAAAGCCTTTTTTTGGCTGGTGGGATTACATTAATAGTTCTCCTCTCAAAAATCTTAATTGAGCTGTAACTATCTTGCAGTCAAAATGCAGATGTCTGGACCCTTTTCTTCTTGCCCACAGACTTTCCATTTAATTTGTAGAAAATGGTTTGGCTGTCTGTCCACACAATCTCATGTCCTTTGGGTCTCAACCACTGCCTGGGTGAAATTGCTATGCACGATTATTTCACACTCTTTCCATCCTGCATGCTTGTACTTTGATCTTTCTGAGCTCTCACAACAGTACTGAAAGGTAAGGAGGGCAAAAGTCATCTGACAGTGAAATGACCTCAAGAGCCACCCAGTTTGGGGAGTGTCCAGCCTTTCTGATTAATGGAGCTGCATAGCAGTGTTTTACCTTGGATGGAAGCCAAGCAATGCATACCATGTGGCTTGGAGAGGCTGAAGAGCAGGAATCCTGTGAATAGTAATAATGTTCTTGCTGGACTCCATAGCTCCATCATGGAGTGAGGGGCAAGCTGAATATAACTCTGTGTTCGAGGAAAATAGTTGACTTCGCTCTGAACAGCCTGGTGACTACTTCTGTTCATAGGTGGAGACTCAGACTCAGCAGTAGCTCCCATACCAGAACAGACCACTTACTCATCATGTACTTTTCATGCTTGACCTGTCATAATTTTGACATAGTAACCATGTTTGAATTACTGAGGAGACAAATGCAGCTGAAATCTGCAAGTGACCTACTCCTCATGTGTCCAAAAGAAGGGTAACTCTCTTTACCTAATTCTAGGTATTCTCTTGGCTAGATTTTTTAAATGGTTCTGATGTTGTCCAGTTCTGGGCCCCTCAGTTCAAGAAGGACAGGGAACTGCCTGAAAGAGTCCAGCACAGAGCCACAAAAATGATTAAGGAAGTGGAACATCTTCCTTGTGAGGAGAGACTGAGGGAGCTGGGGCTCTTCAGCTTGGAGAAGAGGAGACTAAAACGGTGACCTCATTAATGTTTATAAATATGTAAAGGATGAGTGCCAAGAGGATGGAGTCAGGCTCTTCTCAGTGATGCCCAATGACAGGTCAAGGGCCAGTGGGTGGAAGTTGAGGCATAGGAAGTTCCATGGAAACATGAGGAAAAAATTTTTTCCCTGTGGGGGTGATGGAACACTGGAACAGGCTGCCCAGGGAGTTGTGGAGTCTCCCTCTCTGGAGATATTCCAAACCCGCCTGGATTCGTTGCAGTGTAATCTGCTCTAGGTGATCCTGCTCTGGCAGGGGGGTTGGAATAGATGATCTTTCGAGGCCCCTTCCAACCTCTAACATTCTGTGATTTATGATTCTGTGAAAAAGTTTCAGTGGTAAAGAGTCCTCTACCTACCAAGGCCTCCTGTATCAGAAATGTACAAGTTTCTATCTAGAGTGTTTTCCTTAATGCTCAATCTATATTCTTCTTGCTACAATTTAAATTTCTGAAGTCTTCTATCCACAGTGAAAATGGCAGTCAGATTATTCTCTTCTGTGTTTGAAAAGGATTGCCATGTACTGATCATAAGAAGCATGGCCAACAGATTGAGAGAGGTGATTCTGCCACTCTACTCAGCTCTGGTGAGACCTCACCTGGAGTACTGTGTCTAGCTCTGGGGCCCCCAACACTAGAACAACATGGACCTGGAGAGGGTCCAGAGGAGGGCCACGAAGATGATCAGAGGGCTAGAGCACCTCTCCTACAAGGACAGGCTGAGAGAGTTGGGGCTGTTCAGCCTGGAGAAAAGAAGGCTCCAGGGAGACCTTACAGCTTCATTTCAACGTCCAAAGAAGGCCTACAGGAAGGCTGGGGAGGGAGTGTTTACAAGGGCATATAGCAATAGAATGGAGGGACAAAGGTTTTAAACTGGATCAGGGTAGATTTAGGTTGGACATTAGGAGGAAGTTCTTTACAATGAGAATGGTGAAATACTGAAACAGGTTGCCAAGAGATGTGACTGAGGCCCCATTGCTGGAGACACTCAAGATCAGACCTGATGTGGTCCTGAGCAGCCTGATCTTGTTGGAGATGTCCTTGCTAATTGCAGGGGAGTTGAACCTTCGAGGGTCCCTTCCACCTCAATGCATTCTCTGATTTCTGTGACGCTCTTCAGGATTCTCTGTCTTAGTCCACACAATCTCTGTTGTAAAAATCTGTCATCATAGATCACATTCTTATTGCTTCTAATAGCTGTCACTGTTTTGGGCTTTCTCCATTTGGTCCATGTCTTTTCTGAAGAATAGTACCTCAAAAGGAGGTACTCTGCTTCATATTCTAGTGGTGCCAAGAAAAGAAAATCTTGACGGCTGTACTGGTATTTATATATCACAGCATATTCCTTGTGACTTTTATTTGCAATAGACTGTGGATTTTAATTTTTTTAATTATTTCTGATGTATTATTTCCAGGTACTTCTCTGGAAAATTAGTTCCAAAAAAGTAATTTCCTGGCCTTTTTAGTTTTCTCTCTTTTTTAAAAATTAGATTATTTGCATATAAATGTAGTACACCATCCTTGCTCCATCTTTCATTCCACTAGTGCAATTTCTGAAAATAATTCTGGATTTTAATTTTCTTACATGACAGTATCAAAGTAAATGGTTTTAAAAAGATATGCATTAGCAAATCAGTTTTTACGCTATTCTTTTTCTGATATCTCTCAGGTGTTTGCAAATAATTTGATTGATCCTAGATAATTTCCCTGTGAGCTGAGGTTAAATGATTGCTTTATTATTTCAAGGCTTCCTCTGTTTTCTCCCCTTTTTTTCTTCTGAAAGACAGCTGTTGTTTTGTCCCTTCCCAGGCTTGCATGTCTTAGCCATCTTTCACAAAGCTTCAAGTAATAACTAATCTGACTAATTCACCTCATTCTTAAAATATCCCAGGAAACAGTCTATCTATTTTGGCAGAGTAGAGCATATTTCATAACACTCTCCATTTCTTTCCTGGTTTAGATTGTCTTCTTAACCCTTTGTCATGATTTTTAATTATGCTAGTCATTATGCCTCCAGCTGACACGCAAAGAAGGTTTTAAATACTTTGACCTTCTTGAAATCACCAATTATGTCATCAACTTCCTTCACTACCCCAGGAAAAACAATCAACATTTTCCTTGCACTTCCTTACTATTAATGCATGTTACCTTTTGACATGTTTTCTAGCTGTATGCCGGTTTGGTGTCTTAGTTTTCTGGTTGTTTTTTCTATGTGTATGCTATTACCTTATATATTTTAGAATCTGATCTGATTTCCACTTTTGAGGTGGAACCTGTGAGCTTGAGATCAGTTAAAAGCTTCTGGCATATCTAAAATCATTTCTCAGTACTTTTCCCTTCTGATAAGGATAGCTTATGTTCTCTACCACAGCAACTTAATTACACTTTCCCTTCACTTTGTGGTTGGCTTGAGTTGGTGGAAATCTGCCTCCTTCAAGTCCATGATTTTATCATTTCCCCCTATTTTCTTTCTTAGGATTATGAACTCCATAGTTTCACCATCACCATCACCAAATTGCCTTTCATCATCCTTTTCTCAAAAAATTCAGTTCACTGGTTAGAAACACATCCAGAAGATCCTCTCCTCTGCATATTTTTTTCTACTATTTTCTGTCCCAGGAATGGTGATCAGTGCTTTTTGTTTAGAGCTTGCTAATCAATCACTGTCCTGATGCTTTCCTTTCCTACCTGTTCTTTGGACAGTTAAACTGTTTCATGACTCTCTGGTCCTGTGCATAGAATGATTTGCCACTTTGTTCATAAAAGAGACTTCCACAGCAAATACTGTTTGTTCATGTGGCTGGTCTTACAACAGCAACACTTTGGTTCTCCTCTCCTTCCGTTGTCCCCCAGAAGCTTTCAAAGAGTTCAACTTCCTCCTATGTCTGAGATTCAGGACCAGTGCACAGCTACATCCTTTACTATTAGATAGTTCTATTATGATGGTTATCTTACTCAGAAGTCTATGTTTTGCAAACAAGGTCTTCTTTGTGGACATACCTATAGGGATACTTACTTTTCTTGTCAATTTCCTTTATTTTCTCATGCTTTTAACTTGGCCTGTCACAATCCTCCCCACCCCACACATTTTTTGTTAAATTAATTTTGTTCAGATTGAACAAATTTGTTCAGATTGAAATAAACTAACATACAGAGTATACAGAGTGACACATACAGTGACATATTATATATAAATTTAAATCTAAGTGTGTGACTTTTCCCCTGTTTTTATGTTAGTGACCATGTGAGCAGAAAGAACAGAAAGAGCAAACTGCCAAACAGGAAAAGGAGGTCTTTTATCAAAATTCTAAGTAGAATTGCATTGTTGACTTGAGCCCAGCCCAGTTTAGATATCAGCCTTGAAGTAATTTGCAAATGCAGTGTTTAAAATGGCTTCAGATGATAGTAGTGACATTTACCTAGTGTGATTTTTTTTTTTAATTTTACTTTCATCACAGTAGTTATAGTCCTGATGTAGAGCACCAGCAGATGTGTCTTTTCCAGTTCCCTTTGACTGCACTTGGTAACATTCCAACCATCCTAATGCTTGTAAACAGATGTTTAGATATCCATCCAGCCGAAACCTCTGACACAGGCAACATCTAGAAATAGCTTGTACAGAAATGATCCCATAAAATATTTGGCACAGCCAAGAGGAGGGCCCTGTAATTTTGAGACTTCCAATCCGTAGTGACTGGAAGATGGGAGACATTATGCCCATTTTTAAAAAGGGTAGAAAGGAGGACCCTGGGAATCACCAACCTGTCAGCCTCACCTTTGTGCTTGGGAAGATCATGGAGCAGATTATTCTAGAAGCTCTGATAAGGTAAATGGAAGACAGGGAGGTAGTCAAAGACAGCCATTATGGCTTCACTAAGGGCAAATCCTGCCTGATGAACCTAGTGGCTGTCTATGATGGAGTGACTACATCAGTGGATGAGTGATGACCTATGGATGTCATCTATTTGGATTTCTGCAAGGCCTTTTACACAGTTCCACACAAGATCTAACTCACCAAGTTGGAGAGATAAGAATTTGATTGGTGGACTGTTCAGTGGATATAGAATTGGCTGATGGTTGCATTCAGAGGGTAGTGGTCAGTGGCTTAAAGTCCAGATGGAGATCAGTGACAAGTGGTGCCCCTCAGGGGTCCAAACTAGGACCAGAACTGTTTAATATTTTCACAGTGATATAGACAGTGGGATTGAGTGCACCATCAGCAAGTTTGCAGCTGATGCCAAGCTAAGTGCTGCTGTTGATATGCCAGAAGGATTTAGACAAGCTGGAGCCTTGGTGAACCCAATGAGGTTCAACAAGAGCAAGTGCAGGATTCTGCACCTGGGCCAGAACAATCCTGATTATCAATACAGGCTGGTGAATGAGGTGATAGAAAGTAGTCCTGTGGAAGAGGACTTGGCAGTTCAAGTGAATGTGAAGCTGGACGTGAGCCAACTATGTGCACTTGCAGCCCAGAAAGCCAATCTCATCAAAAGAAGTGTGGCTAACAGAGAGAGGTGATTCTGCCACTTTGCTCTTGTAAGACCTCACCTGGAGTAGTACATCTAGCTCTGGAGCCCTCAACATAGGAAATGATCAGGGGATTTGAACACCTCTTCTATGAAGACAGGCAGAGGGAGCTGGGGTTGTTCAGCATGGAGAAGAGAAGGCTCTGGGGAGACCTAAGAGTGGCCTTACAGTACCTGAAGGGGGCCTACCAGAAGGCTGGAGAGGGACTGTTGACAAAGGCCTGTAGTGGTAGGATGAGGGGCAATGGTTTGAAATTAGAGAAGAGCAGATTTAGATTGGATGTTAGGTAGAAGGTCTTTACCATGAGAGTGGTGAAACACTGGAAGAGGTTGCCCAGGGAGGTAGTTGAGACCCCATCCCAGGAGATATTCAAGTTTGGCTCAACAAAGCTCTGAGCAACCTGATCTAGCAGAGGAATGCCCTGCTTACTGCAGGGGGGTTGGACTAGATGGCCTTTGGAGGTCTCTTCAAAGCCAAACCATTCAATGATTTTATCATCCTAAGTGAACATACATACCCTCATTACCTAAGCAGTGCTGGCATAGCTGCAGTCATCAGTTCCGCACTCCCTTTTCCATCTTGTACTAAATCCATCGTCTGTATTTTAATGAAAATGTTTCCACCGCAATACTAAACAAAACAGGACCAAACAATGAGCTGGCTCACTGGATCCTAAAACACTCCCGTCCTTCAACATGCACTTTGGCATCCTTTTGACCGCAGTCAACGAATCCTAACTAATGCTGAGGGGCTAACACTGGCTGGGGACTTCTTTCAATAGAGAGTATGAAGATACCTAAACAACTGAGCCAGCTTCTTTCTCTTATGCAGTCTTCCAGTGCTGTCCCCACAGCATCTGAATCCTGAGGTGTGCATCAGGGGTAGACGAACCTACTTTAGCAGGGCGTTTGGACTAGATAATCTCCAGAGGACTCACCCCTTCTAACCTGTGATACCATGAATGGGGCTAAGAACTGTGGCAGGTTTTGAAATCACAGGACGATAGGACTATCATAGAATCATAGAATGTAAGGGTTGGTAGGGGGACGTTCACCTAGAGCAGGCTACATAGGAACACGTCCGATCAGGTTTTGAGTATCTCCAGAGAAGGAGATTCCACAACTCCTCTGGGCAGCCTGTTCCAGGGCTCTGTGACCCTTACAGTAAAGAAGTTTTTCCTCATGTTGAGGTGGAACTTCCTATGTTACAGTTTGTGTCTGTTGCCCCTCATCCTCAGGACACCATTGAAAAGGGACCTTTTTCTTGATGCTCACCCTTCAAGTATTTGTAACCATTTATAAGATCTCCTCTCAGTCTTCTCTTTCCCAAACTAAACAGCCCCACGTCTCTCAGCCTGTCCTCATGAAACACATATTCCAGACCCTTAATCATCCTCAGAGCACTCTGTTGGATGTTCTCTGGTATATCCTTGTCTCTTTTGATCTGGAGACCCCAGAGCTGGACATGATACTATAGATGTGGTCTCACTAGGACTAGAGGGAAAATAAATAAAAACTTTTGCACCAGTTGCATTTACATAATATCTGTCAATTCTGCAAGTAAGTTTGGTCATGAATTATTCAAACAGAAGAGCCAGGCTTACAAATACAGACACTTGTATATCGTAGAGTCTAATCCCCATTGAGTGATAATCATCATGCTCCTTTTTCCAGCAAAATGAAGACCACAGCTATTATTACAAGAGTAAAAGTTAAGTCTAATGGGAAGATTTGTCATTAAACTAAACAAAAATAAAGTATCAATGTTAAATTGTACTTTCATTAATAGCAGAATGAACTAATGAATGCTGTTAGTTACAGTTTTGCTGCTTGAGCTCTCTTCCTGTTTTATTCACAGACCTTATGGTTTTGCTAAATTGGGAATTATAAACAGCTGCAGAGCATTCTGGATCGCAAACTGAAATGCTTTCTTTCAAGGCACATGATGCTGATAAAACTGCAGATCCAAGTCTAAATAAAAATCCAATGCTGGCAGGCTAAGCCTGAGGTATACTCATTTGCTCATTTTTTACCTAGTTGCATTTGATTACAACAGATGAGAGCAACATGTTTCGTACTGATAGCAGTAGAGTAGATACACTGAATCGCTTAGTCCTTTCTCCCACTTTAATAACCAGAATCATCTTTAAGTTGCTCAAAGAGGATCAATTTGTCTTTCAATAAGGAAGATCACTTCCCCCCATGTTTCCTAGATTGCATCATTCAGTCTTGCACTACTCGTCCTTTATGCTCTAAACGTTGTTTTATTATAATCCAAACTACAAATTTGGTAAGATCACTATCTTTCTTCCCATTTTTAATATTAAAATCTCATTTATCTTCTCTAGAATAGGCTGTTATTCCTTCTGCCTCTGAATGCTGCCAGCATAGTTTGTGGTTACTACAACTAATCCTCTCCTCCAAATACCTAGGTATCTGCAGGTATAATGGAAGCTCCTCTGGATGTTGGACTTGGAAGTTTCCTTTGCTATGTATCCAGAGTATCCATATATTCTTCTTTCCATCCCAAAACTGTGTCTTATATTTCCTTAAATTTTTTGTGTTTAGTTTCTAAATTCCTCCCAGTTCCCATAACCTAGCCTAACAACACATTTTTTAATGCCTTGAGGCATTAAGAGAAATATTTTCCTTTTTTTTCTGTACACTATCTACATATTTATCAGTGTCCTGGCCATTCATAGGCAGCTGAGAGTGTAGAACAGCTGACTTTCATCTATTAATGTAGATTTTTCTTTATCTCTTTTTAAAAATCAAAACTTCATTCTTGAGAATGATG
This sequence comes from Indicator indicator, assembly GCF_027791375.1. Classification (NCBI taxonomy): domain Eukaryota; kingdom Metazoa; phylum Chordata; class Aves; order Piciformes; family Indicatoridae; genus Indicator; species Indicator indicator. The sequence continues at coordinate 23,463,757 of NC_072053.1, read as the reverse complement.
AGGTTCCCCTCTTTTGCTTCAAAGGCAAAACTCGGGAATTTTATATTGAATATGAAATGCAGTTTGGCAGAACAGAAGTTAAGTGTTGCTGTTACTATCACAGTACATGTTCTCTTCCTTACTTTATTTCATAAGCACCAAAGTTTGGCTCTACAGACAGGGCTCAAGCAAATCAGGAGCTCAAAACTAGGTAAGCAATGAAATGTTTAGAGCAGTTATGTATCTATAACTGTTGAAAGCAGCAAGACTTTTTAAAGTTACGCCATGACCTTATAGTCCTGCCTGCAAGGACAAGGGGATGTTGACCCTCTATTTTCTGATAATCTGTGCTATTCCATAGCATTCTGCTTATTGCATAATAAGCTCATGAGCCTCTAGTGTTGCAGCTTCGTCCCATGGGTACTTAATTCTTTGGTCTGGCTAGTGTACTGTTTGCTGGAGTGATTAATACCAACAGAGCTCCCAGGTCGGCAGGGTTTGTGGCATAATCTCTGATCATGGTCTGCGCAGAGACTGGGAGTATCATGAGTGCCTCACTGCCAGACTCTGCCTTGTGACCAGGGCACATCAAGGTCATTTAAATGAGAGCCTTGTGTCTCCAAAGAATCAGTTGTTGATTATGTCACTATTTTTCCCCACCAGAAGCTGTTCCACATGATAGTTCTACAGCATTTCTGGCAATTACTGTGAGGGAATGGTGAACGAATACAGTGAATTCCCCTGGTGAAGCAGAAGGTCTTAGAGGGACGGGCTGCTTCATGATAACAAACACCATCTTTGGATCTACCAGCTGCAGTAATTCAGTTCACACTTCCTCCATTCCCAAGAGTTAAGTAACCTGGGACATGTGTCATATCACGCTCATGGCCCACATCACCACTAACAGTATTTTCCTCTGGCCAGTTGTATTTCATCAGCATATGAGCTCTAGGAGAAACAAGAGGTTTGACTGTGGAATGCTGCTATTCAGAGCCCCGTGGCTCTGCCAGTGTAGAAGAGGTTTCTGTCCTCTCTGACCAGGCATGCCTTTGAATCCCACCATGGTGATGAGCAACCCTGGATTAAGAATCAGATACTGAAGCAGAATGGGCAATGGAAACAGGTCCATAAGACAAGTCCTGTCCTCAAAGAAAAATGAACAGATGAACACAACATAACCACCAAGCCATGAAAAAAGCATGCATGCTATCATTAAAATGAGGCATAAGTGGCTTTCTGATCATAGTTTTGGTATGACTCATCACTAACAGAATTATAGAGAAAAGCTGTGTCCAGAAAGATATTGTGAGGTACAAAGAACTTGGGGTGTGGAAGAGGTGTTAATGCGTGACTTGCTTTGATTAAGTCAGCCTATGCACTTTGAGCACTTTATTTCTTAGGCAATCTTCGAAGAGTACATTCCCCCTAGAGTCCTTTGAGAGACAGGCTATTACATGGAGATGTACTTATCTTCGTAGTGAAGTTGTTTGCTCTACAGTAATGCTTGCTTTCTGCTCAGCTTACTTATTGCTGTAAATTCTCATTAGTGTTTATGACCAACTGGCACCACCATTCATTTTCCCTTTTAGTGTTCTGCTTGAATTCAACTCCCTTCCAGAGCTCTGCTCATCTCTGAGCACAAGGAAGCTCTTAGTTCTTCTCTGTTGGAAGGAGGTAATCACTGTCCTCACAACTTCACTATCTTCAGCCTAAGGAAATTTCAGAAGCACAGGCCAAACCAAAATCCATTTCCTATCACACAGTTACCCTGACACAGTAAGTTTTCTGACAATTTTTGTGGCAAATACTCCGTAATGGAATCTGTTTCCAGGACTGACACAGCTGGAGTGTCAAAGTGCAAATACCTTACATTCTTCAATGCACTTAATCCTCTGATGCATCGAAGTGCCTTATCTCTGCTTGTAGATGGGAACTGAGGCCTCCAGAGGGTGAGTCTTAAAAAAAAGTTCATCCTCTGGATGCGTTTGTCTATCAGTACTGCCTGAGGAAGGACTCTTGGTAAATGCAGAAAATAGAACATCTAAACATGAATTAGATCCTGTCCTGGATTTCTTAGTGGAAACCGCAGAGGAAGTACTTAGTGATTCAGGGAATTAGGCATGGGTATTTTGCAGTCTAAGATATCACTGAAGATAATATATAAAAACTTGGGTAAGTTTTGCTATTAGCACTTGCACCTTCTATTTCAGGGGAAGGAAAAACCCAAAGTACTTGGTTTCAAGAGGGAGCAGACTTATTTTGTACCTTGAAGTAAGACTCATTTTCCTTTGGATACATTGGTAAAAGGCCAAGGATGTACAGCTCATTACAAAAGAAGTTAGAGGGATAATCATTGTGTCATCTGAAAATGGAGCAAAAGGCAGGATCGTGATTTTGCTGGTTGTCCTCTTTTACAATTGGCTGGGCTCCAAGAAAATAAGAAGCACTCGGCAGTAAGGAACAGTTAGTCCCACAGCACTGTCATTACAAATCAGTGACTAACTGGAAGTGCACAAATATACAGACATAATTTGTAAAGACAAGCTGACCCTAAAACAGGAGCTGAGGACTATAGGACAAAGCCCCAGACAACCTCTAGAACACCTTGAAAGCTAACTGCATAACATTTATCATCAACAGGACACAATATTTGCCATTAAAAGTGCAGCAGCAAATTTCAGGAAATAAATTCTTCCTTTCCCCCCTTCCCCCCTCCTGAAGTGGATTTTGAAAAAATGGAGGCAAAACAGACGTTCCTGGGTTCCAGCCTGAAGACTTGCAAAGGGACATTTGACAGTGCTTCATCCCTGCTGAAAACTATCACTGTTGTAATTTCTATTACTGAACCATAGTAATCTTTCCTGATTTGAAAAGCAATCACAAAACTTTCTTATAAGATCATTATGGGACAAACTATTTCTTTTTGGACGTTTGTCAGAGATTTTAGACATTCCTATTGAATATGATCAGTCACAAATACAGTGGTACAGTAACATTTCTCCTTTGCAGGTGCACATGTTGAATATTGCTGCTCAGGTAAACAGTAACAATCAAAGCACAAAATACCTTTAATTCAATAAGTTCAGTAAGTAAACCTTTAAATTCTCAGCTGGAAGAGACAACACTTGACTGACTGCTGTAACGCTTGATACTTGGAATTTTACTGAATGGCACATAACTGAAGGAAAGGGCAAAGGATATTACCTACCTGGAATTATGCAAGGCTTCTGCTGTTGTCCCCCACAACATCCTTCTCTCTAAGTTGCAGACATATGGTTTCGCTGGGTGGACTGTTAAGTGAATAAGGGATTATCTGAATGGTTGCACCCAGAAAGTAGTGGTCAATGATTCAGTGTCCAGATGGATACGTGTGATGAGTGGTGTCCCGCAGGGGTCCATGCTGGGACCTGTACTCTATTATATTTTTATCAATGATGTGGACAGTGCGATCGAGTGCACCATCAGCAAGTTTGCAGATGCGTTGCCAGCAGAACCAGAGAGGTGATTCTGCCACTTTGCTCTGGTAAGACCTCACCTGGAGTACTGCATCCAGGTCTGGAGCCCTCAATATAGGAAGGACATGGACCTGATGGAGCAGGTCCAGAGGAGGGCCATAAAAATGATCAGGGGGTTGGAGCACCTCTGCTACAAAGACAGGCTATGGGAGCTGGAGTTGTTCAGCCTGGAAAAGAGGAGGCTTTGGGGAGACCTAATAGTGGCCTTCCAATACCTGAAGGGGGCCTATCAGAAGGATGGAGAGAGACAGTTTGCAAAGGCCTGCAGTGATAGGATGAGGGGCCATGGCTTCAAACTAGAGAAGAGCAGATTTAGATTGGGTGTTAGGAACAGGTTCTTTACCATGAGGGTAGTGGAACACTGGAACAGTGGTTGAGGCCCCATCCCAGGAGGTATTCAAAGAGGCTCGATGGGCCTCTGGGCAGCCTGATCTAGTTGAGGATGCCCCTGCTTACTGCAGAGGGGGTTGGACTAAATGACCTTCAGAGGTCCCCTCCAACCCAGATCATTCTATGATTCTGTGATCTACTTGAGGGTAGGAAAGCTCTACAGAGAGGTCTGGATAGGGTGAACCAATGGGCTAAGGTCAATGAGGTTTAATAAGGCCAAGTGCTGGGTCCTGCATTTCATTTGCAGCAACCTCATGCAACACTACAGGCTTGTGGACAAATGGCTGGAAAGGTGCCTGTTACAGCGTGGAGAGCTGGATTCCCCCTCCCACACTGACAATAACCAGGCTAACTCAGTTCAGTAGCAAATGAAGCTGCATTTACAGGCAAAAGTGCAATCTATAATGAAATGCAACGAATATGTACAAATATACACTATTCACAACATTTACAAATATGTACAATCAACCTGTTCCATTGTTGCACCACCCTCAGTGTAAAGAACTTCTTCCTAATATCCAATCTACATCTACCCTTCTCTAGTTTAAAACCATTGCTGCTTGTCCTATTGCTACATGCCTTTTTTAAAAACAGTTCGGTTGCAACAAGTTCCTAGAGAGATTCTATCTGAAGGTGGTCCTTAATACATATTTCTAGGTGTCCAGTTTGGGGTTTTTTTTTTTGAGAGGAAGGACAGTAGGCACATCAGTCTTGATAGCTTCCTAGTGATAGGAATATGAAAAGAACTTCTGTTAATACTCCCTGACAGTATAAGGCCTGGTAAGAGAAAACATTTGTTCCTCTGCCAGTTTTTTTCATAATTTATGCCTAGCCTAAATCTGTCTGTGCTCCTTTACACCGTTTATTGTTCAAAACACACATACCAGCTAGTCTACTACTAGCTTCCACTGTTCATTCCTTCTCTTCAGGCTCTTATGTATCCATGTGTTGTTCCCTTTGAACAGTAAAACTTCCAGACTTCCCACCTTTCTTCAACATTTCCACTACCTCAAACTGCCTCTGACATTCATGAACCCTCCCCATTCCCTTCAATCCCTACATATACAGATCCAATTACTTTCTTAGGCTCAGTGTTCCTAGTACTCAGGTTCAGTTTTAGAATACACCCTCTGACCCACAAGAAAAACACAACACTGCATGCATATAAACTTCTCCTGCCTTTTTTCTTAGTCTCACATACAAATCTAGATCTATGTGCTTCTGAAACTAAAAATACCAAAACCAAACCAAATCAAAAAAGCACAACAAAAATATGCATGAGATTTCCAAGGAACTTACAGATACCCACATTCAGTGACTTTTCTTCCCTTTTACTGCAATGTTCTGACTCTTCACATTGGTTTAGCGTAGAAAAAAAACTTTATTAAAATATGTTTGTTTACTGTTGTTCACATGATAATTGAATAGTTGTAATCACAGCAGATCTGTGGACTTTTCTTGGTGTTACATGTGAGAAGACTGAAACACTGATATTTACTGGGGTACAAATGTAAAGAATTCAACTTGACTGGCACACCCTGTCCCTTGGAAGGGACTGCACTACTATTTTCAGTATGAAGCTCATGTGTATATAATAGAAAGAACCATGTGTATTATTTCAAATGATGAGATTAACAACAAGAGTTTAAACAGATAACTATACACTTAGTAAACTGAAGATTAATGCAGGCTGTGGTGCAAAATTGTTCCAGATTTTCATTTTATATTAAGAAAGCAACCTACTAGTCCACTAACAATATGTTCCCTGTTTTCTGGGGCCCCAGCCTGAGACAGACAGAATCTGATTTCGTAGAGGCTGACTATTCAGTATAGCTGAAGCCATCAGATGCTGTGAGGGATTTACAGCTACAGGACAGGTTTCAAGCATCTCCTGGGAAGTACACAGTTAATGAAGTACTTAGTTCAGAGGCTGCTTCTGTAAATACTGGAATGAATATTTATGAAGTTTATGAAATGCTATGAGATGGCCAACTCCTCTGTGTTTGTAGGGTACTCTGGTCCTATGGCAACAAGTGTGAGAGAGAAACCTAAGAAGAAAAGAACTCATTTCTTTGTGGACACAAGGTTCATGTAGCATGCAATAAGCAAGGCAAAGTCACATGATGAGTGGGGAATATTCTGACATTACCTCATCTGCTCTTTACTTTCCATTCACAATACAGATGTACATTTTCTGAGGGACTAAGGAGAAGGTTCATATAGCTTCCTCTGAGCAGCTTGTGCTTTGCCAACTCCCTTTCTGTATCACTGCATTACAAACACCATGTAATGTAAAGCTTAAGGAGACAGATTTCATTTTGCCATTTCTTGTATTTCTTAACTTACAGAATTGAGAGAAAACAATTGATTTTGTAAAGAAATCAGAGAGCTGGACCATTACCTACAATTCCTTATCCAAAAATGCTGTGCAGATAACACTGACTGCCTAATCCAGGTCCTAAGTGTTGACTAATATAGCCATTTCGATCAATCATTAATTATGTTGCTGTGTAATTTATATGCAGTATGTAATATACGTGCACTCTTCATATACTGAGCATTCAATGCTATATTCATTTTAATAGGAATGCATTATTTATGGTTATAGTGGAATATAAAATTTTAATTAGTTAAGTCCTTATTTCATTAATAACATTTTCCTCTCAGAATGTGCCCTTGATAACACTGGAGACATTTACGTTTGATTCACATTACTGTTCTGCTTACACCGATGTTTACTCGGGAGGGTAAAAGGGCCTTCATCTAAAGACAGAAAAATATCCATACAGTTATTAGAGATTAAAAAAGGAATTGTGACAAAAGGAAAAGCTTCTCCTGTGAAATCTGGAAGATGCACAGAACTGAGTGCAACAAGCAAAAGAAAAGTAATATTACAGAGACCAAAGAGTACATAGACTAAGTCTATCCTGGGCCATTCCCATACAAAGTTGATGTGCTAAAATCAGTTGCCCTTGTCTACACAATTATGCTGCTTCAGTGGGAATACATTTTACTGAGGTGAGGGACAAAAACATTTTTGTTCTACACACAACCAGGTGGAAATGCTGAAAGGTGAAGGTTCTTTTGAAAACATTACCTGTGCACATAGTCACAGTGTGGACACCTGTACTTACAGCTATTTGATCTAGAATTATCTGAGCCTTGTCAGGGGTCAGTGTTAGGTCTGGTGTTGTTTAACATCTTTGCTGGTGACGTCGGTTGTGGGATTGAATGCTGACATCGGTTTCTGTGGTGTAGTTGACAGATGGAAAGGAAGGGATGGCACCCAGCAGGATTTTGACAGCCTTGAGAGGTGGCCCTGTGCAAGCCTCGTGAAGTTCAACAAGGCCACGTGCAAGGTCCTGCACATTTTTCAGGGCAAACTCAAGCACAAATGCAGTCTACACTCTAAATGGGTGGACTGAGAGCAGCCCAGAGAGCCAACCACATTGTGAGCTGCATCAAAAGAAGTAAGGCCAGCAGGTCAAGGGAGGTGATTCCTCCCCCGTCTTCTATTCTCGTGAGAGTCCAACTGAAGTACTGCATCCAGGCCCAGGGCTTCCAGCATAAGAAAAACATGGTCCTGCTTGAGCAGGCCCAGAGGAGGGTCAGAAAGATGATCAAGGAACTGGAACACCTCCTCTGAGTGTTCAGCCTGAGAGCTGTTCAGCTTAGAGAAGAGAAGGGTCTTCTCTAGAAGCCCTTATAGCAAACTTCCAGTACTTAAAAGAGGGCCTACCTGAAAGATGGGGAGGGACTTTTATCAGGGAGTATAGTGATAGGACGAGGGGTAGTAGTTTTAAAGTAAAAGAGGATAGATTTACATTATATATTAGGAGGAAATATTTTACTGTAAGGGGGCTGAAACACTGAAACAAGTTGCTCAAAGAAGTTGGGGATTCCTCTTCCCTGGAAGTGTTCAAGGCTAGATGGATGAGGCTTTGAGCAGCCTGGTCAAGTGGAAGGTGTCCCTGCCCATGGCAGGAGGGTTGGAACTAGAAGATTTTTAAGGTTCCTTTCAACCCAAAGCATTCTATAATTCTAAATGAATAGTTCCTAGCATACAGATATATATATGACAGTTTCATACTCTAATTTTGTTAATTTGAGCAGTTGCTATACATTTATATCTAAAACACCAATCTTGTCCAAACTTTGCGATTTTTGTGATGAAGCTGAATTCTGACCTTTTAATGTTGAAATATCTGTTAATATCTGAATATACTGTAACCATATACCTGTTAGCATGCAAAACACTACCCACTGCTGAACCCAGAAAAGGAAATTTCAAGGTAGTAATGAATAATAATAATAATAATAAATATTAAAAAGTACTTTGTCTTCAAATACTCAAAACTACATCAAATTATCCAAGGTTTAGAAGAAAAGTCAGTCTATGTATACCTATTATACTACTGTTACACTTATCATAGTAACATTTATGATTTTGATATACAGTAATTATTTTTCTTGATTTTTTTTTCCCCTAGCATGCAAAAGAGAGAGGACTTGTACTTTTATTTATTTTTTTAAAACATCTTGAGACAACTACAGAGACAACATGCTGGCATATCAGTGGCACCAACTGCACTCTCCAGATGACTGGGATTTTTGACATGACCACATTTTTCTTGTAAGAGTTTGCAGATGCTTGAGTGATGCTTATACTCGTGTAACAAATGTAGTACAAGGTCAGCCATGGCATGTGTGTATTTTTCCACTACAAAAGCTCTCTATTCATTTGCAGACATAAATATTGCCATAGACATTGTCAAGGCAGTGGAACAACTGCAGTGCAACAACTGCAGTGCAAATTAAAAGAGTGATTCTGAATGGTTCATGTAATCAATAGAATTGATTACCACAGTCTGTTATTTAAACTCACACCTATCAGTTTTAATACTTTACACCTTCTACACTGCAAAATGCTTGAACTCTGACAGTCAAACTGATAATTTTACATGTTATTGGAAGAAGGACATTTTTAAGTTATTAACAGAGCAAAAGACTTGGAGTACTGCTAAGTAACGGCATCACTAAGATTTTATGAGCATATTGTAATGCACACAGATTGGCATCTCTCTGGCAAGTTCTTCATGGAACAACAATGTGCTCTTGTAGCCAAGAGAGCCAATGGGAACCTGGGATGTATCAAGAAAGGTGAGTCCAGCAGGTCTAGGGAGTTCTTTTACCTTGCTACTCTGCCCTGGTGAGACCACGCCTGGAATACTGTGTCCAGTTTTGGACTCACCAGTTCAAGAAAGACAGAGACCTGCTGGAGAGAATCCAACAGAGAGCCATGATGATGATTAGGGGACTTGAGCATCTCCTCTATGAAGAGAGACTGAGATCCCTGGGGCTATTTAGCCTGGAGAAGAAAAGACTGAGAGGGGATCTGATCAAAGTCTATATCTGAGGGGTGGGTGTCAAGTGGAGGGGGCCAGGCTCTTTTCGGTGGTTCACAGTGATAAGACAAGGAACAAGGGGTTCAAACTAGAACATAGAAGATTTCACCTCAACATGAGGAGAAACTTCTTTACAGTGAGGGTGACAGACCACTGGAACAGGCTGCCCAGGGAGGTTGTGGAGTCTCCTTCTCTGGAGACTTTCACAACCCCATGGATGCATTCCTGTGTGGACTACCCTAACTGATGCTGCTCTGTCAGGTGGGTTGGACCTGATGATCTCTTGATGTATTGTGATACTGTGATACTCTGATACCCTGTACTTGGCACTGGTGAGGCAGCACCTTGATTACTGTGTTCACTTTTGGGCCTCTTACTACAAGAAAGACATTGAGTTGCTGGAGCATGTCCAGAGAATACCAACAAAGCTGCCGAAGGGTCTAGAGAACTGATCTACTTCTTTTTTTTTTTTTTTAAGGAAAAATATGAATGTAATGTATTATAAAAAGGGCTACATAGGAGAGTAAAAGTACATTTTTTGTGCATACACATTTTGAATCATTTGATGTTGATTCAAAATAATTTTTTTAGATTGGACAGACACCACAGACACACCACAGATCTTCATGAAACCCAGATACCCCTGTTTTCAGTGTGTAGAGAGAATATGGCTCCTGTATACTCAAGAAGAACTGCAAATGTTCTTCAGAAACTGATTTAGAGAAAATTTTAACATGATGTCAATACAGGTAAAATGCTAAATTTATTGTCTCAAATGCAACATTATCACACCATCTGTTTAGCCACCATTGACCCTGCACAAAGTAGATTGTGACTACAAGATAACTAAGAGGTTGCTTGCCCCGTTTACCTAGGAGACTAATACAATTTTAAATGGTATACATTTCACTTAGTTTTCCAAGTAATACCACACATACAGCATCACATTTATATTTGCATTTTTTGCTACTGATTCTAGAGTAAACTGTTATGGATAAACATAAATCTAAAATTATTTTCCTAAAAGTAAACTTTCAGTGAAGAAAAAGGAAAAACAATTAAGAGTCAGTTTGCTAGGCATGACACAGAATTGTCATGAAAAAGGCATTTAAAGGCTTGCTTTTCCAGCTTCCTGTATTCTTTTGAAAACAGAAAACATGTTTTGATCTGTGGAGATTTATAATTTATTGAAACATCCTCTCTCTGACCCTTTCTCTCCTCTCACCATCTGCAGTGCAGAAGAGAAAGAAATGTAGGAATTGGAGAAGGGAGAGACAGTTACAGGCAGTTTTCATGTGTGCATCAGCCTCAGCCCCAATGGCAGTTCAGATTTGATGCAGTAGTTCAACTGGCTAAACTTCAGGGAATGCAGTCCTTCCAATCTCCCTGGTCAAGCCCTCAAGACGAGGAAGGAAGACTGCCAGTTTCAGATTTCTCATACTTTCCTCTGGAATCTCCACTGCTGCCTATTGCAGGTTTTGTAGCCTGAGCCTCTGTGGAAATCTCTGTCCTCCTACTTCAACAATGCAGAGCCGAGCAAGACTGACAGCATACCTCCATCAGCAGCTGCAGACCTATACATCCATCTTGCACTCACACTTGGGATCTGAGAGGTAAAAGCACCCTTCCATTTTGCAGAGCTGTTGCGCAGCAATCCTACAGTGCTGTTTGTCCTAAAGTAAATATCTTAAAGAGTTGAAGTATGTTACCTTGGGTCTAAATGATGTTTACAAGAATTCACGAGTTCCTGACCAGAGCTGGTCTGTGTCTGCCTGATGGGAGTGGAGGTGAGAGAAATATGCCCTATCTCTGTCCACGTAGGTCAAGATGCCTCCCACATGACCCTGGAATGGGGAATGGTTACATAATGTGACACAATGCAATTATTTCATCTAAGGGACTGCTTTGCGTTGGTTGCTTCTATTTTGTTTTGAGGAGTTAGAAAATTAAATCATTTCTCTCTCAGGATTTATGAGTCCTTTCAGCAGTTCAATCAGGGTTTGAGTACTCTCTGAATCACATTAGGATTTTATTTCTCATTAGCAGACATGTTGTCAATGCAGAGACTGGCCCATAGGCCCAGTCCAAAAATATGCTAGTTCCCTCAGTAGAGAGAAACCATCACAGTCTTTAACACCATCACAGTTCTCCACTCCAGATAGAGTGGAGATAGATCAGTTGAGATAGAAATATTCCCCTGCCAAGCTCAACGTTTCCACACCTTTGAGAAATCTGAGATGCTGGGTTTTGGGTAGTGGAGTAAACAGGTTGTCTGAGCCACAATGGACACAGATCTCCAGTTCCAGGGATGCCCAATGGATTTATGGCTAAGGTAACATGATCTTAGAGTATCATCTGCTTTGTCGCTTTAACACAAAATGTGCCTTTTTCAGAGGATAAGTCTTCTGCTGTAAATTAACTGCTTGTTAACACACTGGAAAAATCCTTATGAAGTAAACAATATACTTATATAGTAAGCATATTTTTCTGACAAGAGAAGACTTATTCTTTGATCAAGTCCAACCATTTTATACTTAGATTCCCCTATCATAAAACATTAGTATTTTGAAACCACTAAGACTGTTTATCTCTCTAAAGCCTGGAGAAGAAAGGAAAAAGGAAAACCAAAGTGATCTTGCTCTGAAGCAAAGAGCAAAAAGAATTACATTTTCCAGAAGATATGTTAACTGTCGAGTTCTGACCATACAGGGTCAGAGGTTCAGGTAAGGCAAAACTCCGAGAAGCCACATCTGTGAGTGACAGAGGAGAATTTGATCCTGATCCAAGATGCTCCCAGAAGAGTGATAATTCACAGAATTTTTTTTGGTTTATTTGGTTGGTTGGTTGGTTTGTTTGGATTTTGTTTTGATCTTTTGTTTGTTTGTTTTGTCTTTTGGGTGATGAATAAAGAATTGTAAGGTTATAAACATATTAACATAGAATAAAAGAGTATTTGTAGTAATCCGATATTGCCTGTTCCTTGGCATTTCTGGGTCTAATTAGTTAACTAAATTCATCCGCCTCTGGATGCTTAAGTGGTAAAAGTTTGCCCTGTTTCAGAAATGGGTTAAACTGTAAGACAGAAGGCTTGTGAATAGATCCCAGAGTATATACTGTGTGTAATGGTCTGTACATGTGTGTGTTCAACAGTGGTTTCATCAATATACTGTTACTTGGAAAAGATTTTGGGAATTGAATGGCAGCCTTCATAACAGGACAGACAATTTACCTTTACAACAAACATAACAGAAGGATGTTGGAATTTTGGTTTAATGAACAGTATTACAGACAATATTATATGCAGATTGTTCAAAAGAAAATAGTATAATGATTACTTATTTCAACCTAAAGCAGCGAGGTTTTTTAATATCTACATTTTTTCAATGAGGGAAAAATCTGAAGCATAACCATTAATTGAAAATATTCTGCACTGATAGTTATTACTTCATTTGAGCATCATCTCCACTGAACAGTACTAGGTTGTTGCTAGGAAACACCAATATATGATACCCAATTATATTTCTGACATTGATTTTTTACTCTTTATCATGTTATAGCTTGCTTGAAAACAACTGCAATTACACTATGAATGGAAGGAAAGCTGGCAGCCTCAGTTCAGTACCTTTTGTATTATAGTTGCAAACTGAAGTCCATGTCCTTTTACTATGTGTTTTAACAGTTCTACAGTATTTCAGTTAAAAGCTATAATAGTCAGATTATTGATAGTCTGAATGTCCTACACAGCCATCTCAACAATAAACTAAATGTTCTTTTTTATTTTCATCCAACCTATGCCAAATTGCAGGAAGATTGGTCTTAGGGTTTCTCTTTTTTTCCATCAATATAATAACTCATTTTGACCTGCAGGTAATGGAATAAGAAGCACTCAAACCTGTAGTTACTGTGTGCAAGGCATTTCATATTTCACTTGTTTTGATCTACACAACTGACCGGTTGAAAGCTGAAAATGAAAGGATGATTTGTAATATGTTTTTTTAGGTCTCCTCTTGTTTTCTGTGGCATAAGAATATTTTTCTTCTAAAATAATTAGTCTTGTAAAATAATCATAATGAACCAGTAGTTGATATATGCCATTACCCTGGTTTTGCTGGGACAGAATCCTAGTCAAGCCCTGGGCTTCAGGCCATTAGCACTTTGGAGTCAGGGCAAGTGACCCAAACTGGCTCACAGGGGTATGCTAGAACATAAACATTGCATTCAGTTAAAAGGGGAAAGTTTGGTCTTGCCTGTGTATTTGACCACTTGTATTTCCTGACCACTTATATTTCCTGGGATGAGTATAATGTCGTATACTTTATATTTGCATTGGTATTAATTTTGCTGTTTCATTAAATCAATTTTCATTTTAAGCCATGGATCTTCTCTCCTTTTCAAGATTCCCTCTTCCCTGTGGGGGAGAGGTATAGTTTAGCCCTGGCAATGGGCTAAATGTAGGCAGTCAGATATGCAAAGCTTCTGCTAGGGAATGAATATCTGCACTGATAAACAAAGCTGTTAAATGAGCTCAGAACTCTACCATATCTGGGAGTGGGATGTGAAAACAGAAAGTACTCCAGGAATAATACAAGTGAAAAGAGCAGTCCTTCCCTTTAGGATTTACACCTCAAATAGTCAAAATGGACAAACCAGACAGATAGTGAGACAAGTAATGCTGCCTTCATGAAAAAATTTGCAAAATTGCTTATAATCTAAACCATCTTTGTATATATCACCTTTAAGTGACTTTCCTGTCATTTCTGTACCAATCTATTTGCATAAAAAGAGATAGAACTTTCTCTATAAGGCTTTTAGAATTTGAAAACCCATCTAAATCATGAATTATCTACTGAAATACATGGAGGGTGAACAAAGTTATCACATCACTGTATTAAAAAAATTCATTTGCAAGATGAAAAGAAAAATAAAACCAACAACCTGAGACAATACACACATGCAAAAATCCAGAGCTGAATGCAGTAAAGGGAAACATATAATAAGTGGGGAGTTAAAAAAAGAAAGATAAACAAAGAAAAAGGTGGTTGGCATCTGAGGAAAGAATCAAGAAATTCAGAGAACAAGCTCATGTTGCAGGAATCTGTCAGCAGTTGGCATGGACTACAAAGACCAAAAGGAGGATGTGGCTCTACCCACTCACTGAATCTGTGGGAGAAAAGGGATCATCTTGCAGTAGAAAGCCAATGGATAATCAGGATGAAAACTGATGGTAAAACAGAATGTTATCTTGCTATCAACATGCCTGAAGAAAAGTAGTGGAAACTGCAATGGAAACAGGTAAAGCTCACTTTATGGTCACAAAATTAATCTTCTTCAAAAGTGCAGCTAAACAACAAATAAAACAATACAGGCTGAATCCTCATGAAAGGGATCAAAACCAAACAAAAGGATATCTTCTTAGGGTTAGGGAAACACACCTTAGAGCAGAAGATAAAACTACAGGAATTTAATTCCTCTACCATGATTTTTGGGGAATTCCCCAGAAGCTGACATAGGAGCAGGTAGTCACATTGTGTTTGCAATCACAAAGTAAATAAAACCAGAACACTGTAACGAAACAAAAGAGTGGGCCATTATGAATACCAAATACCAGGTTACTGGATCGCATACCGCACCATGTGGTACAACCACCCACTTTTTAGACAGTAAAATATTATTTCCTCCCTCTTGAATTTTTTTCCTCCCTTCTTTCTTCTGCTTTCCTATTACACAAAACCCTGCATGCTACCATGTTTCCTATCTCTCTTTTTCTTTTGCCTTGAGTGATGAAAGGCAGCACAAATTTTTTAGTCTTTGTCACAGGTTGAGTTATAGCCTGAATTCCTCTCAGCTGTCTGACTTGCTAAAGAGAATATATGTGTCCTCTGGTTTTCAACATCAGTAAGTGCATGTGTGCCTTTTGGCAAGAGATTGCTCCTATTGTGATTGTCTGTTACACATTGGGGAGGTAAGAGCCTTTGGGGTTTATTGTTTTGCCTAGAAAGTTACAGAATAAAGATATTAAGACAGTCTGGACTGATATACTCCAGTTACTTTTTGTCCTGTTTCATAGTTTCTTGATTTTAATTATTCATTCTAAAAAGTTTATTCTAAAGCATAGTATAAAATCCATCTTATATGTATGTATTGTTTGTCTTCTTCCTTAGACACAAGCTCTGTATTTTTCAATCTGATTTTGATGTGTTTAGAAAGACTCTTTCCTTTGGGATTTCATTTGACAAGAAAGTAAATTCTAGTAGTGTATTGAGTCTAAGATTTTAAATATGCATGTTAACAGAGATATTAGAGCTAAAGAAGGATTTTAACACACTTCCAACTAAGTAAATTATTTTATATTAGCACCCATGCAACAGACCTGTCCCAGAACCTGTAGAGGAGGATTCTTATTCTACTCACACCTATCCTGAGAAATGCTGAAGTAGAGCTATCTTTGATAAAATTTCAATTGTTGAATCTATATTTCAGTAGATTTGCTTTTAATATGCACTAGACAGTACTTCTCATGAAAGTTTTTTTCCTTCTAATAAAAGCAGAAGTTATGGTTTTGGTCAGAAGTACAACCTTAATAATGTATGTCATCAAGTGCAATTTAATTGCAATTCCTCCTATGTCTGCCTGTTAATCCTCACATTTTCTGATTAAATAGAAAGAGGAATTGTCTGTAGATTACCACTGAATAATCAGCCAGAGCTAACTTGTAGGATGAAAGACTTTGTATTGCTGTTGTAACCTTGGCAAGAGTTAGCTCATTAACTGCATTTCTCATAAATGCATTCTTATATCTCCATCTTGCCTGCAAAAGAACATTTACTGGTCATTTCTCTTTCAGCAATGGGAATATTATGATTTGTTTTAATACTGATTTTCACAACAGACCTTAGAGGCTCTGAATGTTTTTCTTTAGAGTCTACATTGTTTTCTGCTTTTCTAATTTATTCTTGTTAAAACTTGTATACCAATTTTATTGTTATGAAATCCAGAAACCCCTGAAGTCAGTGGCAAAATTGTGATTAGCTTAAACAAATATTAGCTTTTTTCTTCACAATTTTGAAACGTGTAGGCAGCTGTTAGGGTGCCAGATGTTCCCACCTGATTACCAGGAGAGTGGAAAAAAAAGGCCCAGAACTACTTACATTTTTTGTGTGCATTCTGGATTTCCCTTGAAAATTATGCCCATGCTCTGTATTTTAGAAGCTTGGATTAGCTACAGACAGGTTTCAATGTTGCTTCAGGATTCTGTGTTTTGAGAATACTGAATGTTTATATATGGAAATACATTCTTGGTGGTTTCTGAGTTTATAAGAAACAAACAAATAAACAGAAACATGATAAAGAGAGATAATGCACCTAAATTTCTGACCTCCAACCCAGTATTTTTATTCTACTCTCAGATTGCTCAGATCTACACAACTGACTACACATCAGAATATAAACATGAAGAAGCATATCCATAGATCAGAAACAAGGAATCTTTGCCCCCGAATGCTTAGTATTTCTCAACCTAACAAAAAATGCAACTATTAGATAGGATGAAAAAAGTCATCTGAAAGTAAATTATAAATCTTATTTAAGTAAATAAACTTAAAAAAGTGTAGAGAGACATGTCAATGTTCCCAAGTAGAGAGGAAGAGATGTTGTAAGACCACAACAATGATTCCAACAAGGTTTACACTAATTAAAACCAAAATTATTTATAAAAATATTTTAATTTTATTCTCTTGGTCCTGATGTTTGATATCTACAACTGCTGTAAATGAGTACTATCTTGCAATTTGGCAGGACTCTGTAATAATAAATCCAAGTGAGGCAGGAACTATCTAGTT
This sequence comes from Indicator indicator, assembly GCF_027791375.1. Classification (NCBI taxonomy): domain Eukaryota; kingdom Metazoa; phylum Chordata; class Aves; order Piciformes; family Indicatoridae; genus Indicator; species Indicator indicator. The sequence goes on along the minus strand of NC_072053.1, from coordinate 23,446,630 downwards.
TATCTCCTAGCATTTTGGTTTTCTGTTTGGAGGCTACTGAAGTTACAGTCCTTGCAGTCCTTGCACAGCACAATTTAGGAGGTCTATCTTAGGCCAGTATCTCAGTGGAACAGTAAGCTTGCTAGAATTTTATTCAGAAAATGCCTTGAAGTGCCTTGTTTTCCATTCATTGGCTTAAAACTTTCCCTAGAATTAAACCTAGCTATGATTCTGAAAAGAGATTAATTCTGCACCTGGGTTTTCCCAAGCTTCAATAATCTGTGCCTGTCAGACTAGGTTCCAGGCAAAAAGAAGCTAAAGAAACCCTTGCTTGCTGTTTTTGCTTGGCTCACAACATTCCTAAGGAAGGAGATTTGGATTTAGTTGTCTTGCAGGATGGATTCAAACACACGTGTTCTATTGCCTGAAAGAAAAATTCATATTGTAGGTGCTTGAATGGAAGCCCATTCTCTCCTTCCAGAACTATTTAACTCTGTGTGGAGTTACTAAATATTCATGGCAAATGGTAAAGCTTTCCATGACTTCATGACCTAATGCCAGGGGGCCCTTTTCTGAAAGAAGGGAAAACTGGAATTCTGTTCTTGTTCAAAGTAGTACAAATTCTACCTATGCTCTGTGGCATATGGAAAGACTACTTATCAGCTTCAAGAAAGAACCCAAACTCTCTCACTCCTAATCCATTCAGCTTCAGTATAGCTCATATTCTAGAAGACAAAACATCAATGTGGTTTGCTTACAGTCTGGATCAGGAAAACAAATGCATCACCCATTTCGGGGGGAAAAAAACACCAAAATCAAATCCCAAACAAAACCCAAATACCCAACCAAACAAAAAGCAGAACCAACAACTATTTCTTCCTTTTTAGTGGACATAGAAATAGTGGAGGAAGGCTCAGACTGTGAATTCTGAGTGAACTGAAGATTCTCCATCCTTATCAAAGTGCTTACAACCCAGAAAATATAAAACTTAATGAACTCTCTGCTTTTAGACTTCATCCACTGACTACTCACCTGGTGTACTGGTTCTTTTGGCTGCATTCTGTAAGCATCTTATTATTATTACATGTTTACAGAGAATAAAACCTAACACAGAGATATAGAATACATTTCTGAGACCAAATACCTGCTGTGCTCTGTACTGTGGTTGTTGGATCGCTTTTGACTTTAGACCTTACGTGAATCACAGATAATTGAAGAGTGAGGAGTAAGGCAAAAAAGTCTAAACACAGTAACTCAAAAATTTCGTTTTGATAATCAGTATTGGGCTACAGGTGGGAAAGGAAAAATCATTTTAGGGGAATAAAAAAGTTTTCAAGATGGTATGAAAACTAGAGATCTTGAAGGCAGAATGAGAAAGGAAGACATCTTTGGGGAAATACTACTCCCTTCAAATTTGGAGATAGAAAAGAGAAGTGAAAAAACTTCTTTTACTTTTAGTGTTGATTTGATATCATGCTAAAGTAGTATCATTGGCCTGATAAAATCCAAAGAATCAGCTCTGTAACTGATTTTCCTCTTTATTTATTTCACTCTCTGCAGGTCATCTCCTATGCTAAAGAAGGTAGAAATAAAATCTTGAAGGTGCCTGCAGAGCAGTAAAGGTAGTCTGTCATACAAGGTGGAAATTTAAATGAAAGACCCCAAATATTTACATTCAGAAGCAAGCAAACAAAACAGGGTAAAGTATAAAATAATATTCAAAGTTTTGCCTAGGATGTATTTGATTACAGAAAAAAAAACATGTCAGGAAACCTGGATAAAATGGTGTGTGGATGCTTGTGCAAAAGAAAAAGGCTGAAATAACACATCTGCGTAATATTTGCATATGAAAACAACACTTAGCATAGCAGGTACCAGATCTGCAGATAGTACAATGCACCCAGAAAGTTACTTAGGGTTGCTAGGATAAGGTGGAACACTTTGTTGATTTTGTGAAAGTGTTCACCTCATCACTTTGTGTGTACCCAGTTTGAAACAACCTGAAGTAATCATCCCCAGTTAATACCTTAAACTCAACGTTTATTTTCATGAATGTTTTCAGTGCTTTAATCTTACTTTTATTTCTTTGTCACCTAATCTAAAGGTTAGGGTTTATCCAGTCTTTCAGCAAAGGTAATGAATTCTTATTTCCAGATCAGAAGCTGATTTCCAAATCTCTAGTGTTGATGATTCTGTTGTCACAGGTGTAGTTTAATATAGTCACAGGGTGACTGGAATACCAAAACTTTTGTTTTTCTCTGTTGGATGACTGGGAACAGATTTTACACTTTTGACCCTCTCTAGATTGCACCACACCATCCACTAACTCACTAAATTTCTGGGTTGGCCCTTCCATTTAACAATGCTATACACCAAGTCCCAGGAAGTGTTGTGGTTCCAAGTACTTTCCTTCTGGATCCTGTGACAATAAGTGGTAAAGAAAAGAAAAGAACAAGGAAGTGGTTTTCTTTTTTCCTTACAGATACCAAAAAGAAGCATTGACAGACTGGACTGCTTCTTAGGCATGAAGGCACCTTTTACCAAACCCTCTGGAGCAAGAAGAGGTGGTGGAATTTTCCCATGCACTCCAAATTGTTAGGATTCTCATACCCTGTATTCAAGTACAAAGCAATCTCTTTCAATCTACCTTTTCTAGTACAAGCATACAATAGTTTATTAGAAGCTTACTGAAAACATATTCAATATTATCTTTTCCCAGTAAAAAATAAAGACAACTTGGCACTGGTTAAAGTAATTGTTTACATTGCTGATAAAGCAGTAGAAGATATTTCTGTGCAATTTGTGGTTAAAATTGTGTAAGAACTGCAGACAAAAGAAGTGGAGGTTTGTTATTAAGTTGGATAAATGGAACCATTTCTAAAATGTGTCAGAGCATGGAAGTGCGGAAGACCACTCCAAGGGGCAATGTGTTCTTATTTGAGCTAGGGCTCTCAGATCCCTTTGTGTCATACACAGCTGGAAATGGAGTTGCCCTTGGCTTTGAGGTGTTCGGTATGATGCCATGGTTTCTTGATCCTCTGGCTTCTCAGGAACTGCCAACTCTCTGGCACTCCCTAACAAATCTGACAGATTAGTTTTCCTGGGAACTGAGATTATACATCAACAACAGTTATTAAAAGGGGAACACATCTGTAGAGCAGTTAGCTTTTAAAGTAGTGTTATGTATATGACATTTGGCTTTCCACAAAAATCCAGAGCAATGAAACCACAAGCAGTTGTAATTACAACTTGGGAAAAAAAAAAAGGGAGAAAGGAGAAAAGTAACTCTCCCTGACTTGACCTTTAAAATTAGTCCCAAAGGCTTCTGTTGGTGTGTCCTGGAATGTCTGTATGTTTCTGATGTTTCATGCCAGTATAGTAAAATGGCTTTCAGAAAGGCAATTCAAGGCAGGCAATATCTTGCTGGGAGATTTGCTGCTTTCCTCTCAGGCAGCCTACTGTCTTTCAGCACCTTAGTTGGTACCAAATGGTACCAAATTCAAGAACAGTTCAAGAAAAACAAGGTAAGTGAGCCAGACATTACAATACTCTGAAGCCCAAATTTTCAAGAATTTTTTATTTTAAACCAGACTGGATTACTAACATAGCTCAGTTCCTGTTGAGGGAACTCTATAAAGTAGAAGTTGAAAGTGAACTCAGCACCACAGATATCCTCAGGGAAATAATATATTCCTGTATTTGTGGATGTTGAATGCTTGTGAGAAGCTGTGCTACAAAGTCAGAATCAGCACTTTTGAAGTGTAAAATGATAGCAACAATGAAGTACACTAGCCACAATATTTTAAAACAACATGGTTCCTTTGGCTATGCACATTAAAAATTATCATTATTGCGGTTAAAAAGGCATAGAAGAGTGAGTTCAGTCTTATTCTACTCTTACAGATTTGGAGCAATCAGCAAAATGTATCATGATTAATATGATACCTCCAGTATTTTAGAACAGGTTAAGTGGCTTGAAATGTTTTGGAACATTAAAATGCCACATAAAAGCATAACAGTGCTCAGTGCTGGTGTGGGGAAGGAATGGCATCATAGCAGTTGTACAATAATTGCAAATAATGAAGACATATGTAGAAAGATTGTTTTCCCTTTATGTTGACATAATTTTTCCTCTGCAAAATGATATTCTACAGTCTGAGAGCCATCTCCTTTTTTAGGGGTGAAAATTTATCATGAGTGTTTAGGCATCCGCATATCTGAGATACGTAAAATGTCTTCAGACTCCTACTCCATTACTACTGAATCATAAAATTGCCATGTGTCTAAAGTATACTTGTAGGCCTCCTCAAATGCTTTCTTAACCAGAGAAGCAAGAACATCTGTTAGCTGTTGAGTTCTACTGGGATCCTCAGACAAGCTGGTCTTTGGCCAACCTCAGTGTAGGGGTTCTGCCCAGATACTTGCTTCAATTTCTCTCTATATAAACCATATGTATTTTCAGTGCAAAATGGAGAACTGCCCACATTCCTGCCATCTGAAAAATACACCATTGTGAGAGTAAGTCACATTTACATCCTATCTACCTTTTACTTTTCATCTACCAGTTGTTAACAGATCTTTAAATGCAAAATTAAATAGCTTTAACCTTAGGAATGTGTCTAGATGGAAGAAGACCATCCTCTCTGTCTCAGGGGCTAGAGTAATTTCTAGAGCTGTGGACTTCGGGTTTCTGCAGGCTTAAGTAATCACAGAGAAGAGATATATTTTCAGAGGACAGTGTTTGACCGCACTCAGTGTATTATGCTTCAGTTTTACAGGATCACAGGATGCTAGGGGTTGGAAGGGACCTCCAGAGATCATTGAGCCCAACTCTCCTGCCAGAGCAGAACCATAGACTCTAGCACAGGTTGCACAGGGGTGAATCCAGATGGGTCTTGAAAGCCTGAAGAGAAGGAAACTCCACAACTTCTCTGGAGAAGTTCACAGAGCCTGTTCCAGTGCTCCGTGACCCTCACAGTAAAGAGTTCTTCCTCATGCTGAGGTGGAAACTCCTGTGCTGTAGTTAATATCCATTATCCCTTGTCCTGTCACAGGGTGCAACTGAGAAGAGCCTGTCCCCTCCCTCTGCAGTATTATTCTTAGATATGACTAACATGAGTATTAGCAAAATTAAAAGGGGTGATTCCAGCCATTTGGAGGATGGTCCCTTTCATCCTTCAAGCCTTTTGTTTGCAGCCTTGCTTATAACGAATTCTCCCTCATCAAGATCCAAATTACCTATTTTGTGTGACCATTTCACGAGTTCAACTCCTGTACATGCTATGGTCTTCTGCATCTTCCTTCTCCAAGTGATTGAGGAGCAATGTGGAAAAGTGCTATATTGGACCTTGTTCTCATCAACAAAATGGTAGAATTCGATATCTTTAGGGCAACAGAGAGGATAAGCAGCAAGCTTACTACCCTGGACTTCAAAAGAATGGACTTTGTCCTTTTCAGAGATCTGCTAAGGAGAATACCATGGGAGAAAGCCCTGGAGGAGAGAGGGACCCAGGAAAGCTGATAAATATTTAAGGATTATCTCCTCCAAGCCCGAGAGTGATGTGTCCTAACCAAAAGGAAGGAAGGCAATAATGCTGGGTGGTCTGCATGGATAAAAAAGTGATACTGGACACTCAACAACACAAAAAGAAGGCCCACAGAGGATGGAAGCAAGAATAGGTATCCCAGACAGAGCTACATCTAGCCAAGGACATCAAGAGCAACAGGAAAAGGTATGTCAATAACAGAAAGACTAGGGAAGAGGTGAAAGCTCTCCAGAAGGAAACAAGGGAACAGGTCAGCTGGGATAAGGAGAAGGCTGAGGTACCCAATGAAGTTCCTACTGTCTGGAAAGGGGGAAATACAACTCCCATTTGCAAAAAGGAGAAAAAGCAAGACCTGGGAAACATGAGGCCAGTCAGTCTCACCTCTCTGCCCAGAGAGATCATAGAGCAGATCCTCCTGGAAATTCTACTAAGGCACATGCAAAATGAGAAGGCGATTGGTGGCAGTCAGCATGGCTTCACCAAGGGCAAATCGTGCATAACAAATTTGGTTGCCTTCTATAACAAGGTAACAGTATTGCTGGACAAGAGAAGAGCAGCTGATGTCTAACCCAGATTTGTGCAGAGTATGTGACATGACATCCTGGCCTAAACTGGAGAGACATGATTGGATTCATGATTGGATCACTTGGAAGATAAGGAATTGGCTTGATGATCACACTCAATGGTTTGATGTCTAACTGGAGATGAGTGACAAGTAATGTACCTCAGAGGTTGGTACTGGCACCAATGCTTAACATCTTTGTCAGTGACAGGGACGGTGGGATTAAGTGCACCCTCAGCAAGTTTGCCAATGACATCAAAATGTGTGATGTGGTCAACATGCTGGAGGGAAGGGATGCCATCCAAAGGGACCTTGACAGGCTGGAGCACTGGTCCAGTGCTAATCTCATGAAGTTCAACAGAGCCAAGTACAATGTCCTGCACCTGGGTTGGGCCAATCAAAAGCACAAATACAGGCTGAGTGGGGAATAAATGGAGAGCAGTCTCAAGGAGAAAGACTTGGAAATGCTGATTGAGGAGAGGCACAATGTGAGCCAGCACTGTGCACTTACAGCCCAGAAGGACAACTGAATCCTGGGGTACCTCAAAAATAGCATGGCCTGCAGGTTGAGGTATGCAAATCTACCACTCTCCTCCACTCTGGTGAGATCCCCCCTGGAGTACTGTGTTCAGCTCTGGAGCCCCCAACCCAAGACGGACATGGACCTGTTAGAATGGGTCCGTAAGAGGGCCCTGAAGATGATTACAGGGCTAGAGCACCTATGAAGACAACCTGAGAGACAAGAGAGACAACCTTGTAGTTGTTCAGCCCTGAGATGACCTTATATTAGCCATCCATTATTTGAAGGAGGCATACAGGATAGCTGGGCAGGGATGTTTTAAGGGCATCTAGCTGTAGCATGAAGGATAATGGCTTCAAACTGGAAGAAGATAGATTTAGATTAGCCATTAGCAAGAAACTCTTCATCATAAGGGTGGTGAGGCATTGGAACCTCTTGCCCAAAAAGTTGTGGAGTGTCCGCAAAGTGTCCACAAAGGCAGGTTGGACAGGTCCTTGAGCATCCTGGTTCAGTGAGTGGCATGCCTGGCCATGTGGGTTTTGAAATAGATCATTTCTGAGGTCACTCCTAGTTGAAACCATTCTGTGATTCTATAATTCTATAACTGCCTGCTCCATGAACACTTCCTTGGTTTTGTGCCTGGGTTAGGATTCTGACTTGAAGATTTCTCCTGGTTCACCTGCAGCTCCTGGAGCACTGGTCTTTGATGCCCTGGTCCTGTCTTAAGCACAGAGCAATGAAAGAGAAGGGTGGAGAGTGTTAGGTTTTTGGGGGTTTTTTTATTGCTAAAGTGCATCTGAGCATTGCCAGTACATTATGCAGATGTTGTTACAAAACCAGTAATATTATGTTTCATAAGGTAAGAATCTCAGGATTTGCTTTTGTATTATGAAATTCTTAATCCTTATGACAATGGAGAGAAGCTTGACAATCTGACCCACATGGACTAGGAAGAAAATGAAATTAATTTTAGATATACTGGACGTCTAAAGATTTTCTGAGGTTCAACAGATGAGTTTTTAAGTGCTTTGTGGTGTCAGTAATGGATGCATATGGCTATGAGGAAATTATTTCTCTTTGATGAAACATGTTTTCATTGGAAATATTGGTTCATCTAAACCAAGGTATTTTTTGGGGAAGGGTAATTTTCAAAATATTTCTTTTTAAGCATTTTTTGTTAACACTTTCAAGGATTTCATATTCTTAACTGAAACTGCTAGAACCAACCTGTTAGAAACTAGAACACAGAGTAAGCTGATGCAGTCATACTGACAGGTATTCATTGAATGCAGAGAAACCATGGCTGATTAACTGGCCAAGCTGTATCACACCAAAACTACATTTTCCAATGACACTTCATTATAAAAGACAACACTCCATAACTTCCTTAAGAAAGATGTGTTCAGCTGTGGGGAAAAGGAAAAAAAATTAAAAAGCTGTTAGGTTACAGGTGGTTTTGTAATGTGATTTAATTCTGATGTGTGTGTGAGAAAAAATCCTGAATGTCTAATACTACAGGTAGAAGAAAATTATTTTTACTATTTTCTGATAGTCAGATGAAAGTCTAGCATTCCTCTCCATCCCTCTTCACTCTTTGTGTAAAGCATGCTTAAAGTACAAGGAACTAAAAGTAAAACATAAACAGATGTGGGCTAGTTTTCATGTCCTGCTGTTGGTTAGGTTTGGGGTACATCTTTTAATAAATTGAATTTCTTATTCAACAGTTTATGCTTGGTCATGCTTTTGTTGGTTGGTTGTTTTGTTTGTTTGGTTGGTTTTCAAATGAAATTCTGCAAACAGAGAGGCAGTTTTTGAGTAGAGTAATGAACCAGACCTGCGGTTTCTACCAAGGAAATAAAAAAAAAAATTGAAGAAAATCAGAAGAGTAAAAGAAATTTGGAATTTCTTATGTAGTAGATAGCTTTCAGTCTGGGAATCCTGTTTAAAAATCTCCTCATCATCCAAACACACATTGCTTTGATCTTAAGAAAAAAAGAGAAAAGTTTGAAATGTCTATATGTAAACTACAGAAATATTAAAGTCTTTTTTTTTTCTTTTGTAGGGTAGAGGAGATAAAATTGAGGTGAAATTATGTGGCTGCATTTTAAAAACTAGAAATAACTTCTTTGAGAGAGAGCATAACTAGTTCTCTGCTCTTATTGCTGTTTCTAGGTTATAGGCTGATGTTTTCTTTGACCTTATGAAAACAGACTCATTAAGCACAAGTTCTGTTGTTACTTTTACTCAGATGAGTAAAAAGGTCAAGGAGAAAAATCTCTGTGTTCTTGTATAAATATCAGAAAGTAGTACATCATTCTTTATAACTCACATGTCTGTTGCAACATATGGAATCAAATCAGACTCAAATACATGAATTAGCTGAGATTTATGTTGGTAAATGCTGCTTCTTTAAAGATCTAGTGTTTTGCTCAGCAGGAATCTGTTAACTCTGCTATTCTTGTAAGTACACCAGTGAGTGAGAGGTAAGAATATGTAGAAATGAAGAGCACCCAGCCTCTTCCAAATGGCTGAACCTTGAATATTAGAGAACAGCCATGGAAACAAATTTCCACTTCTGAACTTTCCTTTTTTTGTTAGGTAAAGTGATGGAACTGGCAAACCAGACAAAGACAAAAAGAAACCATGAAAGAATATGGGAGCGAATACAAATTTAGGTTTTGGGAATCGTTCTGCATGTCTGTCTTTCTACATGCAGACATACATAGCAGAACACTGATAAAGAAGAAATCCCAATGAAATGAAGGAAGAACCATGAGCAGCCATGGTGGTTTTTCATAGTTCACTTTTCAAACCACTGCAGTTTCAACCCCAAGTCCCATTCCTGGAAGCATTTCTACAGGATCATATTGGAATACTTAAAATTACCTGAGATGGCTTTGTCTGTGACCCAGACTGCGGTCTTACCTAGTTGTTAGAAGTTGCATTTTTTGGAGATGGATTTCCAAACAGAGGAATAATCACACTCTAAGTGGAGCCCTGAAGAACTTCTGGGCTGAAGTAAGGCAGTGACAAAGTATTATCTGAAATGGATACAGACTGAGACATGTTGTTCCGCTGCCAGCTCATCTCAGCATTCATAAGTTTTATGAAAATATCAAGTAGGAGATTTGAGCAGGAGAAAGGAAGAACAACTTCACAGCTGTGACTGAACATACCCAGTCTAGTTTTGACTGAACACACGCTGCTCTAGCAGTGAAGACATGGCAAGGTAAAGTTTAGCACACTCCAGATCAAACAATTTGCTTACATTTTTGGGCAAATGTTCAGCACTGCATCTTTCCAACCATGCTGCCTCAGCTGCATTGCTGGCAGTGCTTCAGTTGGGAATTTTAAAGGTAGTTCAAATATGCTTACACACACACCAAAAAAAAAACAAAAAAAACCAAAAAAAAACCAACAACAACAAAAAAAACCCCAAAACCCAAATAAAACTAAAATAGTAAAAGGACCTATCAGAACAAAGATAAAAAATCATCAGTATTTACTTCTCTCCTCTATGGCTTGTTGAACAGCTTCATGGCCTACTTTAGTCTCTGATCACAGGATGTTGGGGGTTGGAAGGGACCTCCAGAGACCCTCAAGTCCAACCTGCCTGCCAGAGCAGGACCATAGACTCTAGAGAAGGTTGTACAGAATGCATCCAGATGGGTTTTGAAAGTCACAAAAGAAGGAGACTCCATAACCTCTCTGGGAAACTTGTTCCAGTGCTCTGTGACACAGTAAAGAAATTCTTCCTCATGGTGAGGTGGAACTTCCTGTGCGGTGGTTTACATTCATTGCCCCTTATCCTGTCACAGGGTGCAAGTGAGAAGAGGCCGTCCCTTCCTTGCTGACACCCAGCCCTCAGATATTTATATCTATGTATTAGATCCCTTCTCAGTCTTCTCTCCAGACTAAAAAGGCCCAGTGCTCTCAGCCTTTCCTCATAAGGCAGTGCTCCACCCTTAATGATCCTTGTAGCCCTCCATTGGATTCTCTCAAGTAGATCCCTGTTCCTCGTGAACTGGGGAGCCCAGAACTGGATGCAATATTCCAGGTGGGGCCTCACTAGGGCAGAGTAGAGGGGGAGAACCTCCCTCAGTCTGCCAGACACACTCTTCTTAAAGCACCCCAGGATCCTATTTGCCTTCTTGGCCACAAGGGCACATTACTGACCCATGGATAACTTGTCCAACAGGACTCCCAGGTCCTTATCCACAGGGCTGCTTTCTAGCAAATCATCTACTTTACTGGTTGTGCCTTGGGTTATATACTAGATTTCAAAGGCTGGCTTTAAACGTACTAGAACATCTGGTTAACTTGCATTCCTATCAGAGTATCCCATCTTGGAAACAGATTGCTCCATCGAAGTCCCTTATCAGTTAAATTCCAAAAAATGCTTAAACAAAATCAGTGGTAGCAATTTAGATTTCCTTCAGCTCCACAGAAATTCTAATAATGGTGCTCTCCTTTCTAATATTGTGTTCAAAATATTTTGTCCAACTTATCAGAACAGCTGGAGAGAAGTAATCAGAAAAACTTTCTCATAGCAGAGCCAAAAAATATATACTAAGCTGTTCTTAATCTGAAAACAGTTGGTGTATTGGGTTTGGCCAAGCTGGAGTTAATTCTCCAGTGCTGTGTTTTGCAGCAGCAGTTGATAACATAGCAGTGTTTTGGCTACTGTTGAATAAGTACCCAGGCTATGTCTTTTCAATGTTTCCCTGCCCCAGGAGTACATTGAGGGATGGGCAGGATCTTGGGAGGGGACATGGCTGAGCTGGCATACCTGGACTGGCCAAAGAGGTATTCCATGCCATATGTCGTCAGCTCAGATATAAGAATGAAGTAAAAGAAGGAAGTGGGGGGATTGGTCCATGGCGTCTATCCTCCCAAGTAACTACCAAGCTTAGAGAGCCCTGCTTCCCGAGACCGACCATCGTCCTGCTGATGGGAAGTAGAGACTAACATCTCTCTCTTGCTTCCGCGCGGTCTATTGCTTTTGCGTATTACTGTTATTAAATTTGCTTTTATCTTATTATTAGCTTTGGTCAATTTCTTTTTTTCTTCTTCCTCCCCTCTCCCCCTGTCCATTTAAGAGGGGGAGTGATAGAGCGGCTTTGGTGGGCATCTGGCCTCCAGGCCAGAGCCAAACCACCACAGTTGGTCACAACCCAGCCTCAGAGGAAGGGTTTGCAAGAGGTTCCTTAGGGATACCTAAGGAATGAGGGGAGGAAAACAGACACTTAAATGGCTAGAATGATTGTAGATTTATTAACTACGCATTCATACAGACTGCTTTGTTCATATGGTGGCTCTTAAAGCAGGCAAGGTAATTCCCTAGTGCATACCAGAGAGAAAGAGAAACAAGTGGAGAGAGAAGTGGTGTAAGACTGAAGGTAAGAGGAGAAGAGTACCAGCACTCGGAGTTCCAGCTGTGTCCGACATGGACAGTGTCTTCTTGGTGGTGAGTGTACACAGACAGTTTGAGGTGCTGCCCTTTTTTTGTAAGTTCTCCTTCATTCTGTGCCCAGGGGTGATTGGTAGAAGTGTTCCCATATCAGGGTTGATCACATGCCACTTGTGTGATGGCACAGGTGCCTTGGGACCCCAGTTTAGCTGAGTTATTCTTGGGGCACCTGCACATGGCATTATGGCTGTGACAAATAGTGAGTCACCCCAATATTTTGGATGGCTGCCTGTCCTGAAGGGTCAAACCCCCAAACATGCCCTGGCCCAGACAATGGGTTAAGCACCTGAGAATGTGCTAACCTGGACAGTTCCTGGGGTTCAGATGGCCAAGGCAAATGTGATTAACCTTTTAAGCACCTGTGAGCATGCAAACCTGGGCACTTCCTGGGTTCCAGATTAACATGTACCACGTGTAATTAACTTTGTAACACAGCTGTGAACTGTGTGTGCCCCTGGCCATGTTTGGATATGCCCCATCCTAGAGGTCCAGTTATCAGGGTTCTGTGCTACCAAAGGGCATTAATTGTCTTGGGACAGTATTTAAACCATCCAAGAAGTCAGGCAACTTGCCTTGTTCTCACCCAGACAGCAACAAGAGCCAAATGCTGCTCAAGTAGCATCTGAACAATCTGCTCTAGCAGACCAAAAACTTCACCCAGGCCTTGCATCTGGACCAAGGCAGAAAGGGGGAAAGCTCCAAGGAAATTAAATCCCAGAAGAGGCTACAGCCCAGTGACTGGACACGACAAGAGAGAGCCCTGGAGAGCCCTCTCCAAGACAAGGACTGTTTGAATCATAGCCACAGCATCTGGGAAGATACCAGACAGAGGAGCAAGTCATGAGTTCCTGGCCAATCTGACACGGAATCCCATTTGTGGGAAAACCACAGATCATAGCACCTGCATTTCCAATTTGAATTGCTGTATTAGATCTGTGCTTGAATCATTTAACTGTCTTTATATGTGCAGTGTAAAACCCACAACCAAATAATTGAACCTGTGAATACTTATTTTGTAAGTAAGTTACGGTGCTGTTTGAAGATACCATTGTCCAAGATGTTAATTATAAAATACATTAAAATATACGTTTTTATTACACCGCCACTTCATCTTTGTTTGTGCAGGCTCAGTTGTGAAAGTGGCACCAACTGCCTCAAGCTGGCACAGGTATAGGCACTCGAGTGGTGTCTGAACCTCAGTGTCCCATTCCAGCAGGAGATTGTCACAGTGATTTAAATACAAAGAAAGGGGAGAAGTCGTACACTCTGAGACAAGTGACTATGGCAGCAGAAAAACAGTTTGTTTGAGGCAAAACTCTATGTCAATGCATCTTCTGCACAGATAGATCCAGGGTAGGGGTCACACATAAGACAATGCTTCTAAGGAAAGACTTAAAAATAAATGTGTGGGTCTAGATCTATAGGAAGTTGTTTACATGTTAAGTTGGGGCTGATATTGGCCCAGTGAAGACTGGTAGCCCAAATTTATGCTAAACATTTTCTCTTTAAAAGGCCAGAGTTTCTGGGACAAAGACTACTACTACCCTCTAAACAAGATAATCAGCCCATTCTTAACAGGTATACTCTGCTCTCAGGAGACTCCAGCTGAAGTGCTGTGTCCCTTTCTGGTGCCCCCAGTACAACCAGGACATCAAACTGCCGAAGCAGGTCCAGAGGAGAGCCACAAAGATGATCACGGAGGCTGGAGCACCTCCCCTGTGGGGTTAGGTTGCAAGAGTTGGGGCTATTCAGCCTGGAGAAGAGAAGGCTCCACAAAGACCTTATAGTGGCTTTGCAGTACCTGAAAGAGGCCTGCAAGAAAGGTGGGAAGGCACACTTTACAAGGGCTTGTAGTGATAGGATGAGAGGGAATGGATTGAAGCTTGAGGAGGGCAGATTTGGACTGGATATTAGAAATAAATTCTTTACAGTGAGGGTGGTGAGACACTGGAACAAGTTGGCTGGGGAGGCTGTGGATGCCCTCTCCCTGGAGGTGTTCAAGTCCAGGCTGGAAGAGGCCTTTAACAACTTGGTCTAGTGAAAGGTGTCCCTTGACTGTGGTGTGGGGATTGGAATCAGGTGATTTCTAAGGTTCCTTCCAATCCAAATCATTCTATGAATCTATGCAAGCATAATAAATGACATTACCACAATTTTTAAAAAAGGGGGAAAAAAGAAGACCCACTGATCTACAGGCCTGTCAGTCTCACCCCGTGTTACAGCATTGGTGGATAAGGGAAGAACAACTGACATCATCTAACAGGACTTGTGCATTTGACACTGTCCCACAGGACATCCTTGTCCCTCAATTGGAGACACATAGATTTGACGTGGGACCACTTATATGGGTAAGTAATTGGCTGGATGGTAGCACTCAGAAAGCTGAGGTCAGTGGCCTGATGTCCAGGAGGAGACTAGAGATGAGTGGCATTCTTCAGGAGTCAGTACTGGGACCAGCACTGCTTAACATCTTTGTTTACATCTAAGATGAGAAGGCTCTAGGCAGACCTTGTAACAGCTTTCCACCACCTAAAGGAGGCCTACAAGGAAGATGGAGAGGGACCCTATATCAAGTAATGTAGTGACAGGAGGGGGGGGGGGGGGGTTGTGTTAAACTCATTTAAACTGAAAGAGGGAAGGTTTGTATTACGTATTAGGAAAAAAAAATACTGCGAGGGTCATGAGGCATTGAAACAGGTTGTCCAGAATTGTGGGGGGCAAGTTATGGTTGTCCTCATCCTGGAAGTATTCAGGGCTAGATGGATGGGGATTTGAGCAAACTGGTCTAGTGGAAGTGTCCCTGCCCATGTCAGTGCAGTTGGAACCAGATGATCTTTAAGATCCTTTCCAACTCAAAATGTTCTATGATTCTGTTATACTGTGTAAGACGTCTGGAAAAAAATGAGGTGAAAGTTTCGTTTGCTGCATTTATCATGTGTGCAAACTGCACATCACTTACACACATATTGCACTGGAGAAGTGAAAATCTTAATATTAATTCATTGTATCAGAAGGCCAGATTTTGTAGGGTCCCAAGTTAGTTTCTTACGGTTTAAGGACAATTGCTGAATTTCTTGCCTCTGTTGTTAAGGTTTGAGGGGGTTTTGTTTGGTTGGGGGTTTTGTTGTTTTGTTTTTTTTTTTTTAGTTTTGTTTTATTTTAGAAATAAAATTACAACCAAGCTAGAATTCCAACCATATACCCACATTTACAGTTTATATCTAAAGGAGATTCAGTGTTAACTTTTCATGACAGTCTAGAGAAGTGTAGTACTTGAGATGATGCAGGGTACTGCATTTTATCAGGTGGAAATAAGATAGAAAATATATGCCATGATATGCCATCATTATTTACAGTGAGGGTGACAGAGCACAACCACAGGGGTTTGCGGAGTCTCCTTCTCTGGAGACTTTCAAAACCCACCTGTGTACATTCCTGTGCAGACTACCCTAAGTGATCCTGCCTTGGCGGGGAGTTGGACCTGATGATCTCTTAAGGTCCCTTCCAACCTCTGATATACTGTGAAACATTATCACTTTAGAAAGAGCCATTAAGAAATAGTTTCAGGGAAAGCATTTTAGTTTCAGCTTTAGTTTGTGGACTGGAATTTAAGAATCAATTAAAAATGTTGAGCCCATCCTTCTTATGAACCTTCCTTACACTGGATTTTGCTGTACACTTGAGATCTGTCTCTTCATTTGAGGGTTGCACTGGATATCTTTGAGGTCTCTTCCAACCAGCTGTATTCTGTGGTTGTGTTCCCTAAATGAATTTGTATTCATCCAGAGGTGATGTTTCTTCATAAAGATTCCCCAGTGTGATACTGAAAGAACCGGAAGTTTCAACATACAGGCAAATTACCTGTGAAAAATTGCTTTAACCTCTTATGGAAAATATAAGTACTGTGAGGCCACTTACCCCTCAATGAAAAAGGTTAACAAGAAGCTGAAGAACAAACTTGCACAATCTTTACAGCAGATGTTACAGGATAATTCATTGTGCAGCTCCACGTTCATGAGTCCAAAACTTGGGACTTGGGTATTTTGTATTGGACAGTCAGAGGAAACAGGGCTGGGTAAGATGATGTAGCAGAGTGTTCCAACAGCTTTCTACAGCTGTTGTCACACCATCATCCATTGATCTGAACGTTGATCAAAGGAAATAAGGCTCCAAATAAATAATGCATCTTTGCTGATGTTGCTACCTCTCTTAATTCTATGAGGCAAAGAAAATTAAAAGAAAAAAGCATAGAGAAAAACTATCTTGGAGAACAGAGGTGACTTTCCAAAGCTGAGGACTGAAATCTGAGCAGCATAAATTCCAGTTACCACCTACAACTAACAGTAACAATTTCTACAGAGCTGCCTCAGGTATAGAAGTCATCTTTGGTGCATTATTGAATTAATTATTATTTGTGCCTAGGAAACGCTGTCGTTTATTTCCCCTGAAACTTAGCTCCTTTCAGTACTACAGAAACAAGCTTAAGCTTTATTCTGCAGCCAACGACTTGATATATATGGTGAGCTTTGCAAGCAAAAAAATATGAGTATCTATTAAGTCTTCCTTGAAACTACATAGATTTTTTTAGTTTGTAGACAGTTGTTTTCTCCTCAAAGATTATGGCTCTGCCTGTAACTCAGACATTACTATTTATTAGTACAGTATGTTCCTCTGCTTCAATAACTATGGCAGAGGTATATGGCATTGACTTCACGCCTTATCAAACAAAAGAGTAAAAGAATAATCAGACAGCTGATAAAAAGTTAGAGTAGACTCTGACCTTTGTAAATATTTGCAAATGCTGGTTCATTTAAGGTTACCTTGTACATGCATATTAGGAACTTCTTGTGATGAGGCTCCAAATCCAGCCTGTTCGTTGTCCTGTTAGATTTTACTAGGAATTTTGTCTCAGTGAACTTATGAAAGACTTGCAATGTCACAATAGAATGCCATTTAATCTTAAG
This sequence comes from Indicator indicator, assembly GCF_027791375.1. NCBI lineage: Eukaryota > Metazoa > Chordata > Aves > Piciformes > Indicatoridae > Indicator > Indicator indicator. The sequence goes on along the minus strand of NC_072053.1, from coordinate 23,429,589 downwards.
CTTCTTCACCAATTTATACCTTGGTATCCGACGGAGTACAAGCTGAAAGTAGACTATAAGAATCACTTTTATCATGGCTACAGTTTCTGCAGGTGAAAGCTTCTCTAGTACATTGTGCCCATTAAAATAAACATGAAAATAAACTCATGCAGATGTGGAGTTGCAAAGACATCCTTTAATAACAGCTGACCTTTATGACCTGCAGACATGATCCAAATTACCCCTAATTGATTCAGAAATCTATTCTTGTTACAGAACTACTACTGATCTCCGTAAATTTGCCAGCAACACCAAGCTGAGTGGTGGAGTTGATGTGCAAGAGAAACAGGATGAAATGCCACTCATTGGGACCTGAACAAGCTCAAGAAGGGGGTCTGTGCAAAGTGTACAAGGGCCAATGAGACCAAAGGCAAGGTCCTTCATACAGGCTGGGGCAAGCCTTGGTATCTATACAGACTGGGAGATGGAGGAGATGAGATCAACCCTGCTGAGAAGGAGTTTGGAATACTGGTGGATGAAAAGATGGACACAAGCTGGCAATCTGTACTTGCAGTGAGAAGGCCCACCATATCCTGAGCTGCATCAAAAAAAGGCATGGTTGGCAGATCAAGGGAAAGGATTCTGCCCCTTTGCTCCACACTGGTGAGACCTCAGCTGGAGTCTTGTGTCCAGCTCTGGTGTATTCCATACAGGAAAGATGTGGTTTTGTTGGAGTGGGTTCAGAGAAGGATGGAGTTGGGGCTGTTCAGTCTGAGAAAAAAAAGGGTCCAGGGAGAGTTTTCTTTTGTCCTTTCAATACTTAAGGGGGCCTGGCAATATGACAAGGGGTAAGAGTTTTAAACTAAAAAGTGGTAGATTTAGACTAGTTATAAGGAAGACATTTTTTACACTGACAGTGGTAAAATACTGGCACAGCTTACCCAGAGATGCAGTAGATGCCCCATTCCTGGAAAAAATGAAGGTCAGTTTGGATGGGATTCTGAGCAAGCTGATCTAGTTGAAGACATCCTTGCTGATTGCAGGGGTGTTGGACTGAGTAACCTCTAAAAGTCTCTTACAACCATTCTGTGATTCCATCGTTCTATCATTTCATTAACAACAGATTTTATTCTTTTACTATAAAATAAAGCATAAAATAAGACTGTTACACAACATGTAGTTACTTGAACTATTTCTGACTCAGCTATTTCTGACTCTCAGACAGCACGAGAATATGCATAGAGCTTTCTGCGTAAGTAGATTTCCTGCTGTACATAGCATTGCACTGTGAGATGAAGATGCAACTGAACATATGAGATAGTTTTAGATTCAGGCATCTTAGGTAAACTTATGAGAAAATAATGATAATTTTCTGCCAAAATACGAAAGTAAACAAAGCTATAGAAATCTCTGTACGTCAAGTAGATGTGCTGGACAGAAGTAATTTTTGCCTATGAAATGTCAATGAATGTTTGTTGCAAGACTAATAAAGTCAGTTCCAGCATTCATGTGGTGAGGAGCTGACTGACCAGAAGACATTAATCTGGTTTGCAGGATATCTGACCCCTGATGACTCCCTGTGGATAGAAAATGAACAGCTGATAGAAAGCTAGGGAGGCCTGCAATTTATTAAGAGTTCCTGAAAAAAAAAATTACTTAACATCACATATAATTTTACCGATACAAATATGTGGCCAGAGAACAAAATGAAGAATTAACAGAGAAATTAAGGTAGAAACAAGAAAATTTGGAAAAGATGACAATATAAAATGACAGCAACACTTTTAGAAAGTGATCTTACAGAATCTCTCAAATAAAATGGCCTGGATAGTTAATAGAATATTTAAAATTTTATTTTATTATTAATAAAAACATTTTATTATTAATAAAATAAAATTATTATATGTAAGTCTGTGCATGTTCCCCCCAAAAAACCACCAACCCAACCCAACCAACCAACCAACCCATCAACCAACAAAAACGAAAAAGCAACCAAACCCCCCCAAAAAACCCTGCAAACCACAAAACAGAAAAGGAAAGGAAATTGCCAGATAGGTAATATAAGAGACTGTTCTTCCTGTTTGAAAGTGTGACTATTATCAAAGCAACGTTTCAGATGTTTATAAGGCCAAGCCTGAAGCCTTTTCTGCAGCAAAGAAACATACTTGAAAATAAAGATCCTTTATTAATTCAAAGGCAGCAAAGCTCACGAAGGCAATGTAAAACAGAAACAATCATTTCCCCAGCAGTTACATAGGTATCAACCTGCATTTTAAAAGATTAAGTCTAATATGCCTCATGGGTTTGGACTGTTGAGCTGGACATGCCCTGAAGACGACTAACCTGCAAAAGCACTAAAGCACACATTTAGAAACGCTCAGGGAGGCACAAATTCGCCATTCACATAGTGGTGGCCTCAAAAATCAATTCTGTGCATCTTGTCTCATCGACCCCATGGCACTGAGTTCTATGCAGCTGAAGTAGTAAACAAAACAATACTTCAACAAAAGAGAGCTAAAGAGGCAAAAAGGGAATCTTGAATCCCACTGAAAGGAGAATCACAGGCTGTCCTGCTGAATTTTCACAGTGAGAGGGTTGTTTTCAGTGCTAAGCCTGCAGTAGGAAAAATCTCCCATTGATAGGAAACTGAAAATAAAAATTACCCAAAGTGCAAACAACTGTTCATTTGTAACTGTGATGAAAATACATGACAGGATTTTTGTCAGGTTCTTGCTCAAAACTCACAAACATTCTGTTAATATATAAACTCTGTCTCCCTTTCAGAAGTGAATATCATAATGCCCTTTTGAAAGATGGATTGTAGGCTGGAGATTCTTCATGAATTTCTCAGTGACAGTAATTGGTTGAACAGTAATAGTTCATCAACTTTACATAAAGCAAGACCCATTATACTTATTTATTTGAATTTACATTATTGAACTTATATAATTGAATTTACATTAAAAAAAAAAAAAGGAATCCTGATGAAATAAAATAATCTGCTCCTGGTATGGAAAAGAGAGTGTGTGGAAGCCTTTGGAGGACTACAAAAAATAACAGCATGTGTAAAATCTCATTCTGCAAGATTGGCTGAAATAACTCACCTGGTGTCTGAGAATGACTAATCTGATGGAGCATGTTCATTGCTACTGGAATTAAAAAAAAAAAAAAAGTATAATCATAGAATCATAGAATCAGTCAGGGTTGGAAGGGACCACAAGGATCACCTAGCTCCATCCCCCCTGCCATGGGCAGGGACACTTCACACTAGAATAATAACTATTGATTTTTCTAGCTCATTTTTAAAAGGAATCTCATTAAAGGTACACTGTAAACTCAAAATTTCTTCTCCACCTGTTCTGCAAGAGACTACACATAATAGTTCTATTATATACTGTATGTGTTTTTTAAAAACACTTCAAAGGTCATATTCTCACAAAAATAAAGGACTAGATAGAGGGATGATAACAACACAATATCTAAACAGCTGTGGATACATCTCTCTATCTTGTAGTGTCAATGTAGCTGACTTGTAGAATATATGAAATAGTACTCAGAGTTACTAAAACAGGCTACTTCATTAGTTAGTTTGTGGCAATGTTATGTCATAGCAACATGACTGCAAGAACGAACCAGAATTACAATTGGGAAACATGAAATGAGAGATGGAAAGGTAAATTACACAAGTTCAGGATAAACTGGCCATTTTCCTTTTTTCTTTTCCCATCTGGTGTACATCAGGATCAAAAGGACAATATTATTAACTATAGCAGATTCAGTTTTCATCTCTGCAGAGCACTGACTTAAGCTAAGACTAAGAATCTTCACTGAAAGATTTTTGCAGGATCAATGCAAGTGACAAATTGCACGAATAACTGATTTGCTTTAGAAAGTGTAAATACCAGTAGCAACAGTACTTTGAATTATAGGATTTAATTTGTAAATCCAGTACTCCTATTATCATGCCATATTCAACACTATAATTTACAACGCTTTCATATGCTGAGAATGTTGAAGTCTTCTGTTCCCATTAGCCTGAAGGAGACTGCAAAGGCTTTTGACAACCCAGCTATAAATGTAATTTTCCAACCTACTTTTACCCTCTCCCTGAGTAGTCTTTTAATATTCACCTGTATATGTCTTTAATTTAAATGCAATTTCTTTCTTTTTGTCTTATTTTTTTTTATTTGTATATAGTTTATGACATATTTTGTCCCATAATTGTTATCTGTTTTGTTCTCTAATGTACAGGCAAAGATTTCTAACCGACTGAGGGGGCAAACAACCAAAGAAAACCAACAATTTATTTATAGTAATCTTATCAATTGACCATTACAAACCCCTTCATATTGCTCAAAATATCTATTTATTTGCAAAAGAATGAGAACGACCTAGAACAGTCAGGGAGCACAAGTTCTTACTGGCTTGCACAGGGGTAATTAAACAGGGATACACTTTGGGTTTTTTTCTTTCCCCACTAATTACCCAACAAAAGCAACTTGACAGTTTCCTACCAATAGGTTTCCTACCTGTTTTCTATCTCCTGCTAGCCTATGTGAAATACAATTAGATACTATCAGTAGCTACTTCTTACTTTCTTTCTTTAAACTGTATTACTAGTCTACAATATTTGTTTTGAAATACACATATTCTAAAACTGAAACTGCAAACATCAAGCTATTTAAGAGCAAAAATGGCTTACCCATCACCAAAACTCAGCTTTACCATTAACTGAGCCCTTTAGACAGTGCTCTGCTTTACAAAGGGTCCTGACACTGAAGTGTATGAAACGTGTTGCCCTTTGTGAGCAAACATTTATTTGAAAAGTGAGTTCTCTCATGAGAACAATGTATTTTGCCAAGATTCTTGCAGCACCTATGCTGCTATCAAGCCAATCCATAAACCTTTGCAAAGCCCAAGATGTCTTAATTTCTCCACAGTATGACCTGGAAAAATTGCCCCAAATAGCATAAAATTCTGAGAAATCTTCCTTGTTCTTTCCACTGATACTTGTAACCTCGGTTTACGCATCTCCTTTCACCAATTTAGCACTAAACATAATCCTTCCTGGGTTTGGTTGGGGTTTGGAAAACATTTTAGTTCAGTTGATCTAATGCAAACTCTTCTTCTGCTGTTGCACCATCAGTCTCCTTAGTATACATAATATGAGCTTAAGAGAGTGCTATGGCCTTGGCAGATGAAAAGTCAGCTTTCCTCTTTCAGTATGTGGTGCAATAGAGCAAAACGCATTTATTCTATTTAACTGTTAAGCCTTAATTGTTACTTCAGACTGAAAGGAGTGGGCATCCACCTGTCTGCACTAGGCTGGATGTATACAGTATTGCACCAGCCCTGAGAGGAAAGCACAGAACACTGAATTACATCAGCTTGCCTTGCTCAGCTACATGAGTTTGTATACTTGTGATCTGAAAAAATATTGTTTGAAATAAATGAGATTATATTTTGTTTATGGAATATAATCCCAGACTAAAACAAACAAACAAACAAAAACCCCAAACTGCCATTTTTACTTGTTTGCTGATAAACTATACCTGAGGTAAGGAGTGCTGGTATCCACACAGTAAATTATACCTATGTATTTTTTCAATCATTACTATGTGGTTTACCTATGACACCTTTTGACTAGCCACTTTGTGACAGAGAAAAATAAATCTCATTTTTATCTCACTACTGAATAGATAACAGCATATGCCAATTTTCTGTCCACAGCAAAGCAGTCTCTGCCAGTTTTTACAGCTTGTTTGCAAAGCAAAACCATAGCTCTCTCAGTACTACTCTCCACTTGGAAACGTGTTAGAAGCAGAAGTCACATTGTGGAAAGTTAAGAGAAGAAACAAGAAAAGAAAGAGGATTATTCTGTCTTGAAACCTTGATAGTTCAATAATTCAGCTTTTAAATCAAGGGGAACCACTTTATTATTGCTAAGCAGTAAAAGTGAGTCTCTGCTTAGTTACAGTTAAAGAAGTGGTAATGAAAATCACTTTATTATTGCCTTGTACTTTAAAGTCTTACACAGTGAAATCCTAGAAATAATAGAAGCATGCTTCAGAGAGATCTTCTGCCTAATTTTCTTTGTCCTAGGAAACTAGCTAGAACTAGATCAGGATCTTCTTTTCAAGTAATGTTGAATTATAAAAATTTGAAAAAAAACCAGCGTCTCTAAACTTTCAGTAAAATTCTCATAAAACAGACCTGCATTAAGCAATCCAGACAGAGATCACAGAATGAACAAATAGTACACTAGAATTGTTTAATCAACTATAAGTAATGAAAATAATTTCAACAGGTGAACTAATACAAAAAACAGTAAAGGAAGAAGTGGATTATTTTAGTGCTGAGGAACTGAAATCTAGAGGCTGCACAAAGTCATCATCCTGGAATTGGAGTGTTATTGATGCAACAAATCCCAAGAAGCTCTTTGAATACGCATCAACATACACTGTAATATTAACACATACATAAAGCTACATTTCTAAATTGTCTGTTGAAGTACTAACTACAAGTAGTTTCAGAGCTTAAAACTAGAGGCTCACATAAATATCCTTAGAAGCAAATAACTGAATATTCCCTAAATTCCCTAAATCTTGATGACTAAATAGAATAGCCAATTCTTAGTCAGCAGAGGCTTTCCTCATCTAACTTTCTCTTAGACAGAAGTCAATATCTTATTCTAATAAAAGAAGAATGATTCATTGACTTTATCATGCTTTGGATCAGGCTAAATAAAAACAATGAATCATCCCTGAAGGCAAATTGGTTCTATTTTCCTGGTCTGGAACGAGCAGTGGCTGGGAAACTCAATATCCTATGTGCAGAAGGGGACATGTAGGTTAACTTTTGGTCATAAGAGTGTCCTTGTCCATTGTGGGCAAGGAGAAAAATCTTTCACATTGTCATTCTAGAAATGAAGGATAAGTCTTGTCCTCAGGGAAGGGAGCAGAATTTTTTTCCATGATATTTAAGAAAGCAGCAGCATTATATTCTTACCTTACTTTGATTTATTTTCACAAGTCTATAATTATCTCTGTGGTATGAGTAATTTCTGTCCTTGCTTTATTGATGTCACTTGCAGAAATCTCAATTAGCAGTGCCATGGCTGTAAAAAATTCATCCCTACTACTACCTGGTCTGTTTTAATTAGCAATAGAAGAAAGGAAAAAGGATTATTAAAACAGAGAAAAGAGACTTTACAAAGTACTATGTTACTTTCTTTCTATATTTTATTTTCTTTGTTTCTGTACATCCACAGAAAAAACTTAGAAGAAACACTGTTAGGCAGACCTGATATCACAGTGCCAAGAAGACCTTCCACATTTTGATTTCTTGCACAGTGTGCTAGGACATTGCTCCCATATGGGACAATTTCAGTGTGTGTCTCAGCACACTTTAAAGCACCTCTGTGAATGCTTTATGCATGAGCTCTGCCTGTGAACAGAACTCGTGATGCCGTTTATGATGAGCTCAAACTAGTAAACAAAATAGGCTTTCAGCATCCTTTACTTTCTTCCTTGTTAAGCCTGAGAATTTGGTTTGTTCCAGGTATATCCCCTATGGCAGAAAACCAAGCAAATAAGATTTCAGTAGGAGAAATCACACTGCACAACTGTGACAATTTACAATTGAGTGGATCAGGATTTGTTGCTAGTGTGTGGCTTAATTAAATAAACCCCAATTTTAAAAGGTTACTCTCTGTGCAACTGTTAATATGTAAGCATTTTGTACTGAATGTAGGGAAAAGCTTCAAGCTAATTCATTCATTTAAACATTAAAAGACAAACACCAAAAGAGAAAACTGGAATTAACCTTCTCAATTTTTTTTAATCCTAATTTTATGAGTTGGAGGCAGTACTTCAGTTAGCAGATTTAAAGTCTGTAGGCAGGAAAAGCCACTGAGAAGTCTACAAACTCTTAGACCCATATTCAATAGCAAAGGCAAAAAGAATAAGAGATAAAATATTTCTACACAATAAAATCTGAGTCTGCCAAAGATGACTATAGTTGCTGCTACATTACTGCCAGCAGTGCATATGTTTCTTATGGGTAACTGACTGCTTTCCATTCAGTGTGTAGGAATACTTTTCTCTTGGCCTATGTTAACTGGAAATGCTCTCAAATTTTCTGAAACAGAGCCATACAAAAGTCTCTCAGGTATAATTTTCCCCCACTCCATAAGAATTCTGAAGTTTTTTAACACTCATATATATATATATGTATATATAAAACACTTGTATATATCTTAGTATCCCAATGAAGAATAAATACCTTCACTTAAAAATCAGGAAAAAAAATCCAAATAAGTTTGAATTGCATTCTAAATGGGCTTTTTGGCAAGCCCAAAGCATCCAGATGAGGTTAACATGGGAAAATGCTAGGTCTCCCTGCTGGTCTACGTGCATGGATTTTCTCCTTAGAAACAGAGCGTACATATGTGTGCATGTGTGGATGGAAAACTGCAGAGAGAGATTTTGTCCTACAGGGAGCCAATGTGCTCAGGGAACGTCTCCAGATCTGGAAACTAGGAAGCTTTCCCAGATCCCAAAGTACAGACACAGCCACAGAAAGCCAGGCTCTGGTTCCCCAGTTTTCATACTCCAGTTGTCCAAAAGTGTCTGAAAACAGAATGAAAAGGCTTCACCATCATTTACTTTTTTACAAAAGGTCACTTCAAGGAAGAAGGGGGAATTGTGAATACTGATGTGAAAAACTTCAAGTCCCAGCTCTCAGATCCTGATGGATCACTTGGATCAAAAATAAAAAATAAGTACCAAATGATGCTGGATTGAGGCAGAAGAGAACATCTCCAGCACTAAATTATTGTACATGAGAAAACATATTTCTGAGGAAATGGGCGAGCTGTGAACTTCATGGAAGAGCTATGAATGTCATCTACCTGGACTTCTATAAAGCCTTTGACTCAGTCCCCCACAGCACACTTGACAACATATCTCCAAAGTGGAGATATACAGATTTAATGGGTGGGCTGTTTAGTAGATAAGGAATTAATTGGGTAGTTAAACCCAGAGACTAGCAGTCAATGGCTTGATGTCCAGATGGAGATCAGTGACAAGTAGTGTTTTTCAGGGATCAGTATCAGAACCAGTGCTGTTCAGCATCTCCATCAATGACATGGAGAAGTGAACGGAATGTACCCTCAGCAAGACTGTAGATGGCACCAAGTTGAACGGTGCAGTTGACACATATGAGAAACAGTGTATGATGCCATTCAGTGGGACCTGGACAAGCTCAAGAAGCAGGTCTGTGTGAACTGTGTGAGGGCCAGCAAGGCCAAAGGCAAGGTCCTTCACACAGGCTGGGACAAGACTAGGTATCAATACAGGCTGGGGGAAGAGCCAAGCCAACCTCATGAAGTTCAACAAGATCAAGTGTAAGGTTCTGCATCTGGGTCGGGGCAATCTCAAACACTGATACAGGCTGGGCAGTGACTGGCTTGAGAGCAGCTCTGAAGAAAAGGACGTGGGGGTGCTGGTGGATGAGAAGCTCAACATGAGCCACCAGTGTGCACTTGCAGCCCAGAAAGCCAACCAGATCCTGGGCTGCAGAGCCAGCAGGTTGAGTAAGGCGATTCTCTCCCTCTACTCCACTCTGATGAGACCTCTCCTGGAGTACTGCATCCAGTTCTGGAGCCCCTATTACAGGAAGGATTTGGAGGTGCTGGAATGTGTCCAGAAAAGGGTCATGAGCACCTGGAGCACCTCTCCTGTGAGGACAGACTGAAAGAGTTGGGGCTATTCAGTCTGGAGAAGAGAAGGCTCCGAGAAGACCTTATTGTGGCCTTCCAGTATCTGCAGGGGGCCTACAAGAAAGCTGGGGAGGGACTTTTTAGCATGTCAGTGATAGGATTAGGGGGCATGGGGCAAAAATAAAAATGGGTAGATTCAGACTGGATGTTAGGAAGAAGTTCTTCACCATGAGGGTGGTGAGAGACTGGAACAGGTTGCCCAGGGAGGTGGTTGGAAACCCCATCCCTGGAGGTTTTTAAGGCCAGGTTTAATGTGGCTCTGAGCAATCTGATCTAGTGTGAGGTGTCCCTGCCCATGGCAGGGAGGTTGGAATTAGATGATCCTTGAGGTTCCTTCTAACCCTGACAATTCCATGATTCTATGAGGAAGATGAGGCCAGCCTTGCTGAGGAGGAGGTGGGTGTACTGGCAGACAAAACCTGGACATGAACTGGCAATGTGCAATTGCAACCAGAAAGCAAACTATATCCTGAGCTGCATCAAAAGAAGCATGATCAGCAGGTCAAAGGAAGGGATTCTGCCCCTTTACTCCACACTGGTAAGGCCTCAGCTGGAGTCTTGTGACCAGCTCTGGTGTACTCAGCACAGGAGAGAAGTGGTTTTTTTGGAGTGGATCCAGAGAAGGACGATAAGTCAGAGGGCTGGAACACCTCCCCTATAAAGGGCTGAGAGAGCTTGGGGGCTGCTCAGTCTGGAGAAAAGAAGTCTCCAAGCCTGTAAGAGTGTGGGTGAGATACCTATCATTAGGGTCTGCAGCAACAGGACAAAGGGTAATGATTTCAAACTAAAATAGGGGGTAGATTCAGACTAGATATCAGGAAGAAATTTCCTACCCCAGGGGTGGTAAAACACTGGCACAGGTTACCCAGAGATGCAGTAGATGCCTCATCTCTGGAAACATTGAGAGTCAGGTTGGATGTGGTTCTGAGCAAGTTGAAGATGTCCTTGCTGATTGCAGGGGTGTTGGTCTGAGTGACCTTTAAGAGTCCCTTCTAATCCAAAATATCCTAGGATTGTATGAAATGTAATACAGCTCTAGAATATCATTTTGTAAGCAGAATAAACAATATAATCTCCCAGCCATTCCTTCTGTAGGATTAGGAGAGATCATTCTAAAATAATATTACATTGAAAAGAGATAGCTACATCCGAAGACGTGACCAAGAACGTGGAAAATCCACACCTTCACTATAAAATTATAGCCACTAAGTACGTTTCCTCCAGTTGAACAGATTTGTGAACTACATACTCTATAAGAAGGTTCCTATTCTTGTAAATTGTAATTTCTGAATTTCACAGGATTTCCAAGAACTTTTGACAACAAAGATTAAATTACACCAAAACTGAAGTGCATCAACTTTGTATCAAATTGTGGTAGTTTAGGGTGATGCCTTTAAAATTTTTCACAGACCTTGAGCAGAAAGTAGTAAAAATGTAAATAAATCACTGATGGGTGTATAAAGGAAAATAATGATTGTTCTAAACAATTCCATTGGAGGGATAACTCCCATCAGATTTGGCTCTCAAAACAATCTTTAGCAGTGTGCTCTGCTCTCTTCTTGCTGCTTTGCTGGGAAGATATACTAACAGGCTTTGCTGACCTTGGCTGCCTCACTTTGTTCTGGTATTAACCTATCCTGCTTCTTTCTCCCTTCCCTTCATAAAGGGAGGGGGTCAGGCAGGGAGAGGCAGGGAGGCAACTTTCCTTGGCCTTTTGGGCAGGGGGGGTACCTGTGCTGTTTTGCTAATTGTAAATACTTGTAAATATTGTAAATACTGTGTATTTGTACATATTCAAGGTATTCCGTTGTAAATTGTAGTTTTGTTTGTAAGTATAGCTCCATTTGCTTCCAAACTCAGCTAGTCTGGTAAAGTTAATGTTGGGGGGGGGTGGAGTTTCCAACCCACCACACAAATGTAACAGAGTGTAGAAGTACTACATAAAAATAAGGACTATCACATCTCACTGAAACTCCAGGGAGGTTGTTTTTTTTAAAGGTTCTTCGCACAAAACACTGATGAAACTTGACTTACTCTATGGATCAGACAACAAAACAACAAACGAAACTGATATAGAAGTATAACACAATATGCTTCCATTTACTTGACAGCATATGATTCAAATATTTGTAAAATTAGGTCAGACTTAGCTGCATTTGGAGTGATAACAATCTAATCCCTCCATTAAGGCTGCACTTTTCTCTCCCTACTTCTGACAATCAAAACACAGTAATGTGGCTGATAGAATTAGAAATCTTGTGTGTTGATCTCCTTCAGGCTACTAGTAACTTCATCTACTTCAATGTCAGTTGCCAAGGAAACCAGCAAATTGAGTCAGCGATAAACAGGATAATCAATTTTAGTTATTTTCCTCTGCCTTTCTGTACTAAGCCAAAATGTCCTTTTATCTCAGTAAGCTGATCAAACACAGGTTTGGTCTCTTGTTCAATTAATGCAGCTCATATGAAAAACAATATTTCTGCTGCATCACAAGAGAGAACTTGACAGCTGGATGACTGAAAATTAGCCACATTCATAGATGTCTAATAAAAGCTTGTAAAAATGATATAGCTCTTCATAACTGACTTCGAAAGGCAGATGATCAGTGTGGGCATATATGCTGGGACTAATCTGATATTCATGCCTCACCCACAACTAGCTAGTGGACTGGGAAACATAAAAGAATCAAACCAGAAGGAAATAAAGTGCTCAGACTTAAGATAGGCCTGAAAAAAAAAAAACCAAAAACCAAAAGCAAAAAGCAAAAAGCAAGTCTGAGAGAGTAGAACAGCAATCGGATTTCATCTAGAAAATTATTTTAGCATAGATTTTTAGTGGAAGTGCTATTGTAATTGTTGTTTGGACAGCAATACGGTTACCATTTGGAGTCCCCAAAAGAAGAGATTATGACAGTCATGTCAGAACATAGGCCAAACCCCAGATTTCCTCAGCTTATGGAAGTGAAGTGTCTTTCAACTGATATACTCCAGGCTAAAGGATGCTGAAAAAAGTGATAGCTTTTGCCATGCGAGTTTTGTATTCAAATATGTGGTAGAGCATAGAGACAATAAACATAAATGATTTATTTGTAAAGGTGGGAAAAAAGTGGCAATATAAAACTTACAGAAGGAGTTACACATATAAGCATTTAATAGTTATGTAGCTATGCTCCAAATCACCGATAACTCTTTTTAAAAATAATAGAAGTAGTGCCTCAATTAACATTAGATGGGAAAAGGACCACAAAACCAAAACAAAACAAAACAAAAACCCCACAACAACAACAAAAACAATCAAAAAACCACACACAGCAACAACAACAAAGCAACAATAAAGAAGAAAAAGTATTCCTGACTAACACTGAAAAATGAGATTCACAGTATTATTCCCTACCCATGTTTTTTATTTCTGTCACCTCTCTCTCCCAACCATAGTCTAATATACTTAGAAATTACAGGAAATTTGACTGCACAGGCAAAGTCACATTAGAATAGTTTTGAAGCACCAACTATGAAGGAATTTGAAATCAAAGCAATATCTACTGACTTCAAAGAGGGTTTTACATTATTTCTCTTCATACAAAAGCAATTCATTACACTATGTTGAAGGGTGAAAGCAAAAAAAGTACTTATTTTCTGAGAAAGCTTTCTTAGCAGTCTTACAGTAAAGCTTTTGTGAGATTCTTCACCCATTCGAGTAAGGATGTTGCAAATGAGATGTCTGTTGATCTTCACACTGGTTCACTTGGGTCATGCTTGGTAATACTTTATTTCAGATGAACTATATTTATATTTTCAGTCACTAGTGGTGTTCCTCAGATCTCAGTGCTGGGGCCACTCTTTAGTTTCTATATCAATGGTCTTGATGAGATTAAAAGCACCCTCACTAAGTTTGCAAATGACAATAAGTTAGGAGGGAGTGGTGACCTGCTGGAGGGTAGGAAGGCTCTTCAGAGGATCCTGGACAGGCTGGATTTATGGTCCAAGGACAATCACATGTGCTTCAATGTAGCCAAGTACTGTCTCCTGCATTTTGGCTGCAACAACCCCACTACAACAACAACCCCACGCAACACTACAGGCTTGGAGATGAGTGGCTGGGAAGCTGCCCAGCAGAAAAGTACCTGAAGACATTGATTGATAGCCAGCTGAACATGAGCCAGCTGTGTTCTCAGGTGGCCAAAAAGGCCAACAGCATCATGGGCTGCATCATGAGTAGTGTGGCCAGCAGGATGAGGAAGATGATTGTCCTATGGTACTTGTACCACAGGTGAGGTCACACCTCAAATACTGTGTTCAGTTTTGGGTGCCACGGTATAAGAGAGATATTGAGGTGCTGGAGCATGACCAGAGGAGGGCAATGAAGCTTGTGAAGGATCTTAAGATTAAGTCTTATTTTGGGTGCCACGGTATAAGAGAGATACTGAGGTGCTGGAGCATGACCAGAGGAGGGCAATGAAGCTTGTGAAGGATCTTAAGATTAAGTCTTGTGAGGAGTGGCTGAGGGAGCTGGGGCTGTTTAGCCTGAAAAGAAGGCTGAGGGGAGGCCTCATCACTCTCTACAACTACGTGAAAGGAGGTTGTAGAGAGGTGGGTGTGGGTCTCTTCTCACGAGTCACAACTAATAGGACAAGAGGAAATGACATCAGGAGATTTAGTTTAGACATTAGGAAAAATTTCTATACAGAAAGAATTATCAAAGACTGGGACAGGCTGCCCAGGGAAGTGGCTGAATCTCCATCCCTGGATGTATTTAAAAGCCATCTAGATATGGTGCTCAAGGATATAGTTTAGTAGTGACCCTGGTAGAGTTAGCGGTTGTACTTGATGTTCTTAGAGGTCTTTTCTAACCGTTGTGATTCTGTGAGATGCTAACTGGGCCAGAAAATATGCTCACCCATCTGTGCCATCAGGAGAGAGAGAATCTCTTCCTACTTTTACTATCTCAGTGAGCGATGAGACCACCTGGGGGCAAATAAAGCAATGGCAAAATTAGAAACTGGGAACAGCAAAGTCTTATCTTCCAGGTATAATGAAGAAAAAGACACCAACATCTAGAGCAGCTGGTTCTTCCAGTTATTTTGTAAAGAGCTCTGCTTCTCTTTGTACCTCTCCTACTGATATTAAAATCATAGGCAAAAGCATAGATTCTTGCATGTTGTGCCGAAAAGTCTTCAACTCTGTCAATTTTACAAACTCTTCTGTTTCTTTTGAGGTAACTTGCATGTACTTGTTAGGCAGCCAGGCAAATTCCTTTTTCTCTTCTGTTTAATATTTGATAAGAAACCACATCTTTAGAAACCAAATTGGTTTGTAATACTGTTTTTTACTTATTTTTGAACAAGAAGCTAGATTCAACATTTGCCTAATACTTCTGACTTGTATTGCATTACATTTAAATTTGCTCTTCAGCAAAGCACTTCAAACATCAAGCTGATATGAAATAATTTATTTTTAAAATATATTTAAAAAATAATAAACAAAAGATTATGCATGTGAATGCAAACATCATGTACCCTTGAGGATTCCAACCCTTGCAGGACACATGATTACATCACCTGCATTTTCTTTCATGTTTCCATCCCCATCTCCTGCTGATGCTGTCAGTCTAGAAGGACCATTCAGAAACTGCTTCCAAATAGAAAGGTCTGTTCTTTGGTTTTGTTCATAACAGACTTAAAGGCAGCACTAAATAGGTGATTATAACCCTTTTTTTTGCTTCTATGTCTCCCCACAATGTTTAGCTTCTGAATAAGATTTTAATTATATTAAAGGTTGGTTGATTTTTTTTTTAATCAGCACAACTGGTATTTAGAAACTATGCTGACTAATTTAGGAAAGAATCAAAATCCTTCCAAAACTGCCTAATCAAACCTGTGTCTAAACACTGATACTCATTAATGCTGCTTTTGTATTACATACAGAAAAATACCTCAGACAAAGAGATAATAAACCTTTGGAAAGGTTGATTTAAGAGTGGCCTTGAATATACATATAGTGGAAAGAATTAGAATTGAAAGATCACAACCCACTAGTTCTGGCTTGCTAAACTCTCACTCTTGCCAAGATATTGCTGCAGGGAATGGTTTTGAAGAGTTTCCATACATCATCTCTCTGAGGTAGCTCTGCCAACATTCACCAGGCAAGGATACCGCATGACTAAGACTGAAAAGCATTTGGCAATTTGCTTAGAGCCCCAAGCACTCAGTCATATCCTAGAAAGAAAATCTCTTCAGTGTTTAGAATAAAAATAATTTATCCATTTGTTTTAAATCATTATCTCATATTCAAAGTTCAAAATGTCTGTTTAGATGCTGCATTGTCAGATGCGTCCAGTTCTGGAGCCCCTGTTACAAGAGGGATATGGACATGCTAGAATGTGTCCAGAGAAGGGCCACCAGGATGATCAGAGGGCTGGAGCACCTCTCCTATGAGGACAGACTGAAAGAGTTGGGGCTATTCAGTCTGGAGAAAAGAAAGCTCCAAGGTGACCTGATTGTGGCTTTCCAGTATCTGAAGAAAGCTGGGGAGGGACTTTTTAGGCTATCAGGTAGTGATAGGACTAGGGGGAATGGAATAAAGCTGGAAGTGGGGAGATTCAGGCTGGAAGTGAGGAAGAAGTTCTTCCCCATGAGAGTGGTGAGAGCCTGCAATGGGTTGTCCAGGGAGGTGGTAGAGGCCCCATCCTTGGAGGTGTTTAAGGCCAGGCTGGATGAGGCTCTGGCCAGCCTGATGTAGTGTGAGGTGTCCCTGCCCATGGCAGGGGGGTTGGAACTAGATGATCCTTGTGGTCCCTTCCAACCCTGACTGATTCTATGATTACATTCTGTAACATATCATCTGGATTTTGTCCAAGAAAAAAAAATATTACCAGAAGTCCCTCATCCTTTCTGTAAGATTCTACAAGTCCTATAAATATTTTAGCCAATGATAAGAAATTCTACTTGCCATTTGTCACAACGTATTTATTTCTTATTGTTTTGTGATGAGCCGTGAACACGAAATAACTATCTATAAAAAGTGTAGGACTTCTTTACTCTGCCTATGCTAAGGTGTTTGTGGTTTGTTTCTGACCTACGTTTTACAAGAGAGGGAAATAATTTGTGATGTTAGAGCCTGCTTACAAGGCTGTTATGAAAACATCTTAACATTTATAAGGCATGCTTAGCTTTTAACACTGCTTTCAGCGGTGTTGCTAATGTTTCTTACACAGAAAGTAAAGCCATTAAAAGCCACATATACTTATATATAGACCTTAACTTTGGCACTCCATTTAATCTATTCTTATGGTAATGAGAAAAGGAAGCAAGGTAATTTACATCTGTAATTTCTGTCATTAGAGCTGTTAAAAAAAATAACAAAATCCAGCACTCATGTTAGTTGGACATCACAACATCCTTTCTGCACGTGTGACTTTATAGTTATCAGCCTGCATCTAGTGCATCTCAGGTTCCTTAGAAGTTCCTTTGTTTTAGCAATTCATGTTGTATAAGTAAAGGAGAGGGAGAAGGTGTGGTAATTGGTGCTCTTAGATGGAAGATTCTACAGATGAATCTGTATTTTAGTACTCAGTAGGTCTGATTAAACTTCAGCAGTACAAGAAATTAGGAAAATAATTTTAAAGCATTTTCAAATGCTTTCAAGCCTCTTTACTCTGGGAGTAATTTTATACTAATTATCTAGGAGCAATGACAGCCCATTTCTCCTTTTTTCCCCTTGCATGGCAAATTGTGGGCAGCAGTAAAGATGCAGATCAGTGAACTGTGATCTAACACTGAAGAGTAGTTTTCCAAGGATGTGACCTTTGAGTAGATTCATCTGCTGGTAGCCCTGGTAATGCAAGTTGGAGTGGCAGAAATTCAAGCCTTTTCAGTGATCTCTAAGCAAGTGCATCGTGAAAGATGTTGACCACAGACATCACACGACCATCAGAAGTATTTTACTTTAGTTCAGGAGTGAACTTTTAATGGTTACCACTTGCTCTGCCTTGGCTCAAAATGTGGGGAGAGATCTAACTTAATTTCTTTTCAGACAATGCTCATCTGGAAGAGCTTTTCCAGATCCTACTATGTGTTCTGGCTCACTGGGAAGACAAGAGGCTGGCTGAAGTAGAATTTGTATCGTCGATAATGTCCTCTTCTTCAGCAGTTCTACCATAGCAATCTTCTGCTCTTCTCTTGTCCTGTTTGCCCTCACAAAAACTGCCAGAGGCAGGATTACTTCGAAGCTTGTACTTCCTCCCTAAGGAGAACTGATTGTAGTATTGGTGACCTGCACAAAAAAAATGTGGAGAGCTTCAGGATCAAGACAAGACTTATCTGTGCTTCTGCATTATGGCCTCTCTTTCTGCAGGTACTGCTTAACAGCTAAGTTGATATGGGAGGATGGTGAAAGACAACATGCTGAGCATACAGACTGAACTGTGGTTTATTTAGTTTTGTTTGGTTTTGTTGGTTGTGTGTGTGCATGTGTTTGGGGTTTTTTGTTTGTTTGTTTGCTTTTTGTTTGTTTTTTCTTATTGTTGTTGTGGTTTTTTTCCAGGGCACTGCAGTTTAATTTTGTACTTTCTTCTAGAAATAACCTTCATCTCCATCTGTCTCCCTAAATATCTTTTTCACTCTTTTAATTTGTATTTAATTCTTCATGAGGAAGAGTTGGTTCTTGCAGAAACTGTTATTTCATCTGCTTTGTAGTCCAGTTAATGCACAGCTGTTTGAAGGACAAGTCAACAGAGAAGGACCTAGTTATGTGGTTAAAAGCTTTCAAGATCCAGACCATTGTGAGATAAGAGTAGCTTCAGCAACGCTTTAATGAAGATTGGCTCCAAAATAAATCTGCATCAAGACCTGACTTATCATTTTAAAACATTTCAAGGCTGGAAAGTCAGTTTATTTTTTCCATAGCCTATGCAGCCAAAACAGAATTAGTGTGATCTTTTTTTTTCCCAAGAGACCCATGCATTCATCAGTACACTCCTTCCTCACCCCTGATGTCCTCTCATAAATGGCTGTTGGTATGTAGATAGACTGGAACCTAAAAAGTAAACTATTTCTCTGCAAATAATGGCAATCTTCTTAAAAGCACCGGATGTGATTACTCCTTCTTTACTGTAGATTAGATTGAAAATCCATTTGTAAGAATGATCATTATTATGAATTCTGGTTAGACTTTGAACTAATGTTTTTTATCTTCCCATAATAAGTAAACAACTTGAGCTTAATAATTTATGTTGTTGTTAGAGACTCTCATGTTTTCCAACCTAATACAAATGAAAGTACAGCCCACATCATCAGTTTTAATACACTCAATGTTTCAGAGCATTTTTGCTCTTTAACCCATACAAATGTTTTGTTTTCATTTTTTAATTTAATGTATGCAATATAATTCTTAAATCTTTCAGACTAATTGGCTGTATTGTCTGGAAAAGAAATAGCAAGTGTTGAAACTCCACCACAATAACTTTATAACTAATCAAACAATAAACTAAGGATCTGTTTCCTGCTAGAAATGTATGTCCTTCTAAAGTTCATAAAGTCCAAAATCTGCCCTTAGCTAAATAAGTTATACTTTTTTAAAGATGTCCATGTAACTATGAATGAAATTGCAATATCATAAGCTAACAGATGCAGAATAATTTTTTTAACAGAAAACCTACAACAATTCCACCAGAACACCAGGACTGTTGTATCTATTTCAAGTGACTAATGACCCTTAAATTTATAGGTTATGTTGGTTTTTTTTCAAATGTGCCCACTAAATCTTGCTTTAAACTCCACACTTTATTTTTTAAAATACATATGTATGGTTATAAGATGGATCTATCTCCTTGGATAAAGGAACATGTCTGTCTGGAGTAGATTAGTATTTCCACCTTGATCTACACGTGTGGCAAATAACAGCTGCAGAATACTTGAGAAACAAATGTGTTTTGATTTTTTTTCTTTAAAGAGTCATTCTGTATCAGCCAAACTTAAAATATCAAGTACCTAAAAATCACATGGACTACTATGACATTATTCACGTGCTAAAATGTTTGTCAGGATAAGGCCTGACAGCAGTATAAAGCTGTGAAAAAAACTCGGATAATTCTCAAAAGTTGCCCATAACATCAAAAAAAGTTATCAATAAAGTGATAATATTTAACATGTGGAAAGACTGTGGAATCTAGCCCTACTAAGTACAAGTTCACTCAGAATGCTCTGAAAGCTATTGAATATACACTTATTCCTTAATCCGTTTTGTGCCAATATGTACACTATGAGACATTCTATTATGTGATGCATATGGCTACTTTCTGATAGAAATTAATGACATTTTAGAGCACTCAGTTGGAGGAGAAAAGGGAAAAGGGGGAAAGACACAATAAAAAGAAGGCAAGTGGTATGTTTTTAGCTTGGACAACCCCTCAGTTTCACGTATTCAGTGTACTGAAATTTTACTCTTCCCTTCTGCAGGATTTGTTGCTATACCTTGCTGTCAGTTGTTTTAATATTGTTTATTTTAGTATTCCAGTTCATCTTTTAAAATAACTGCTACAAGCAAATAGTTTTCACTGTCTGGTGAGAGAGGGTGAGCTCATTTGCATGGTGAGGTTTAGCTGAAGCTTGAGACAGTTTTACCGCACCGCCTGACAGTTTGCAAAATAGAGCAGCCTCTGCAGCTTTCTGAGAATGATAATTATATAGCTCCATTTCATTTATTTGGAATGCACAGACATGGATATCTTTAAATGGTTGAAATTGCTTTGCACTGAAAAATAATTCTACTTCATTTCTAATTCATCTGGCTGGAATAATTCTGTATTTCCTACTTCGTTGTCATCTTTTTCTGTAAGTAACTGATATGAATGGCACCAAATAATATAATCTAAAAGAGAAATAAACTTGAAATGTTGAAATTCCCACAACAGAAAAGACTGTTCATGCTCAGTACTAACAGACCTAATTCATTAAAAGTCAATCAAAACTCACAAAAAAGAAATCACTGGTAACTGTCAAACTGCACAGTGTGAAGGTGACAGGTTCCCTACAATGTGGCCAGAGACAGACCTCCTGTCTGCACACTGATGTCCACATTTCTTCTGAAAAGCACAACCAAACCTGTCCTGACAATGATTTCCACTAGGCAAACTTCCACTAGCAGCCACAATAAGGGAAGTGTTGTCAAGTAATCCGCTTTCATTCCTTAATTGTCTGTTAATAATGTGAATGATCCAGTGATGAATTTTGCCCTGAGTCCTTCTGAAAGACAAAGGTCCAGTGCTAGCACTGTCTCACAGAGCAGTGAGCTAGAGAACCACAGGAGCCAAGGAAATTCGACTTGGTCTTGACTGATATTCCTGAAAGAGCAACAGAAGCCGGAGCACATGCTATGCCTAGATGTAAGGGGGGGAAAAAAATCACCAAGGATAAAGTTCAGGCTATTTAAGGATAACTGGGACTTCACCATGCACTTGTTTCTCCTGGTCACTGATTTAAAAAAATTAAATATAACCTCACCAGATCACCACTGCTGATTTGTTTCCACCCTGAAAAGTGATAATGAAGTTCTAGTCTTTCCTTCCTAAACCTTAATCATTTTTCAGTCTGCAGAAGGACATGTACTCCAAACCTGTGAAAATTTACAAAAGAAAATACTCAGAAATTCAACTCAACTCTAATTATGATAAAGAACCTTTTTCATGAGTACTAAGTGTATGCAGACTGCAGACTGAGAACCAAACAATAATAGGAGGGGGGGAAGGAGGAAGGAATGGAAGAGAGGGGAAAGAACGTCTGTGCCTTGTTTTATGCCTCTGTTTTGTTTTTTTTTTTTTTGATCTTGGTGATCAGGGACATCACACAGTGCTAGAACACTACACATGATCTAGTGTTAACAAGAACACATTCCGGTATTTTAGAAGCAGTCTTGAGTGCAATTGTGATATTCTTGTCTATAAAGGATGCCAGAAAGATAGGTGTAGTAAAAGAACTAACAAAGCAGGTAAGATGCTACAGAAACTGTAAGCTTAGAAAAAATGGCTAAGGCAAATCAATGGTATCTAGAAAGCCTGAAAAAAATTAAGATTAGAGCATGACCACTGAAAAATACTTGGTTTTCCCCTGCTGTAATAATAGAATGGGGAAGTGTCTGGTAAATACAAACAAGTAAGCCCTACTGCAAAAAAAGATGACTGAGAAAACTCGGTTTATACCAGAAGGAAAAAAAAAATCTTCCTAGCAGATGTCGCCAACAAGACAGACCCAAGTTTGCTTCCAAAAAGACTCCCAAGAGGGATCTGGACATGCTGGAACGTGTCCAGAGAAGGGCCACCAGGATGATCAGAGGGCTGGAGCACCTCTGCTGTGAGGACAGACTGAAAGAGTTGGGGCTGTTCAGTCTGGAGAAGAGAAGGCTCCGAGGTGACCTTACTGTGGCCTTCCAGTATCTGAAGGGGGCCTACAAGAAAGCTTGGGAGGGACTTTTTAGGCTATCAGGTAGTGACAGGACTAGGGGGAATGGAATCAAGCTGGAAGTGGGGAGATTCAAGCTGGACATAAGGAAGAAGTTCTTCCCCATGAGAGTGGTGAGAGCCTGCAATGGGTTGTCCAGGGAGGTGGTTGGGTCCCCATCCCTGGAGGTATTTAAGGCCAGGCTGGATGAGGCTCTAGCCAGCCTGATGTAGTGTGAGGTGTCCCTGCCCATGCATGGGGAATTGGAACTAGATGATCCTTGTGGTCCCTTCCAACCCTGACTGATTC
The DNA here is from genome assembly GCF_027791375.1 of Indicator indicator. Taxonomy (NCBI): domain Eukaryota; kingdom Metazoa; phylum Chordata; class Aves; order Piciformes; family Indicatoridae; genus Indicator; species Indicator indicator. Next base: position 23,407,090 of record NC_072053.1, on the reverse strand, counting down.
TATGATTCTATGACTCTTCCAAAACTGGGAGTAGTGATGACACTCATAAAATACCTGCATAAATACAATATGAAAGCATACAGCAAGGTCCTTTGGAAAACAGTCTTCTCTCTCTAGTCAATAGTTTTTCAAGCATGACCAAAAATAGTAGATTATAGACTTAAAAGGTTATTTGTCTTCCATAAAAGAAACAAAACAGTTGAAGAATCAGAGGAAATGGCAACATATATTAGAACTTAGAAAAGAAAATAAAAGTAGATCCCTAAAGAGTATGAAAAAGAGGATATCAGACAGAATTCATGTTGATGAATGGCATTTTATGGACCATGGCCATATTGATGCAGTGAACCCTATGTTTCTTTGTCAGAAAAATAACTCGAAAATTATAAGGTGTTTTCTTCTTTTCTACCATGCCTAAACACTGTACATGTGTTGCCTATACAAGTTTTATTTCTTACAAAAGACTGTCTGACACATTACAATACATTGCACTACATTACAGGGGAACAAGGGAATGGAAAGCATAACATTGCCACATTTGAAGACTTTTATAGTCTTTTACAATCTTTTACATATATTCACACTTACTACAAGAATCTTTGATGAAAATGTATTATAATAGAACTTGAAACCTGCTATTTTAAATTAAGTCCATTTGATTTTAGGCACTCGAACTCCTATCATGTTCTATTCCTATTCAAACTAGCTGAAGCCTGCAGATTAAACACAATTCCGTCAATGAAATTTGTTTGAAAAGAGGTTAAGAATGCAATGTGGCACTGGAGAGATTGATTAAACTACCACGTTCCAAGGTAGCGTGCAATGAAATTGCTAAAAGCTGCCCTGGAGTTTTCATTAACACTAATATATTTGTGCTAGAGACAGAAATGATTGTATTTTTTTTTTCTTCATATCGTATAATTTGGTTAGAAACTAATTTGATTATTCTTTAATCTTGCTGCATACTAATGATTTAAAAGCAGTATCCAACATATTCAAAGTATTTATCTCACTCAGCAGTGGGGCATGGTTGACATGGCACTGCTCAGGAGAAATAAGGGCATATTTCAAGTAGTGAGCTCTCAGAACTCACTCTTCCTTGTATGTCTCTGTCTTGGCATGAACATCTTTGTGGGCCATAGAGATCTCTGTGGGGTGTGGATATGCTTGGCAACACTGCTTATACTTGCTAGCATATACATTTGCCAGTGAACACCCTGTGTGTAGATGTCATGCAACAATAGTTCCATAGCCCAACAAGTGTGGATTTGTTAGCTAGATATGAGTGGCTTCAATAAAAGGTCTTTTCCTTAAACATTGTATGCATGGGGTTTTTTTGGTGTGTGTGTTTGGGGGTTTTTTGTTTGGTTGGTTGGGGGGGTTGTATGAGTTTTTGTTTGGTTTTTGTTGGGGTATTTTGTTTGTTTGTTTTTTCCACAAATGAAAAAGAGATGCTGACCTGGAATTTCAATTGGAATATATATATATATATATATACACATATATATATATATATATAAAAATAAGTCTAAGAATAATCTTGAGATCCATTCCATAAGATCACCTGGAAGTGGTCTAATATCTACATACATGAGGAAATTTCTAATACCAGACAGTTCCTTAATCAAACACAAAAAGCATAATAGAATTGAACAATTAGAAGCTGACACTAAAAGACATTATTATTTTTGAGTGGATTCTCTGTTAATTGAGTAATTTAGTTTAAATTGAGTTATTTGAGTTAATTGAGTAATTTAGTTTAAATAATTTATTGGATAGTTATCATTGTGATACAGAAATTATTTGCTTAGAAATGTTTGTTCTGCAGCAGGCCAGGCTGAGCTGTAAGATTTGGCCTCCGCTCTTGAAATCTATGACTGCGATCATTTTATGGAAGAACATAATTTACTACAAATGCCTTCTTTTGGCATTCCAGGTGACTTTGAATACACTTTTTTCCCTCTAGTCATTCCTACTAAGCAAATTTGGCTCTATAAGCAGATTCTCAGTGACACTGATGGCATAAAGTGAGCAAATAAGATGAATGAGAAGAAACAAATGAGTGAGACAGTGCCTTGAAGATCACATCCACCATTTGTATGGCACTTTTGACTCAAAGTACTTTGCAAAGATTTATGACATGATTATCATCATCCATTGCAATTTAGAGAGATTTGGAAGCAAACATTTAAATAATTTTTCAAAAGTTATGCCATAAAACTTTTAAAAGGAATCCATCTCTCTTTCCAGTTCCCAACCCTGGGCACAGGACTGCAGTGCCTCCTTTAAACACATTACAGATATCTTTGAACCATTAATAAGGATCCTGATCTGACAGAGTTGATAGATCCCTTAATCCAAAACATAATTGTGAATTTCATCAATGCACAGCTGTAAAATTGTAAGCACAGGAATAACACAAGTGGAAAACAAGGATTAATCAGGGAAATAAAAGCAGGTATTAAATGCAGGTAGCATCCTTACACAAGAATTTCTCTTCACACTCTTCACACCAGACAAACAAGGAGTACTAGTTTTGCTCAAAAACTTCTTTGTGGTAGATGTAAGGTAGGTACTTTGTTGCTTCTCCCTGTTGAAGACTCTATTTATACAGATTCTCAAAGTACACCCAGTAGACCTCTATGTAGAAAAATGTAATTTTCATTTGTCTAGGAGCTGTGTGTGTTGAAATGCATTTAAATTGAATAGTATGTCATATGACCTCAGCATTCACCTTTGTCTCCCAGAAACACAAACTCATTAAGAGGTGGTCAAGAGCTCTCTGAACCCTTCCTGTGGAAGGATGTGGTAGTTAGCACAATATTACATTTTCAGCTATGAAGACAAAACTACTTTGCTTCCTGCTGTTAGCAGTTCTTACAAGTGTATTAATCTATTTCTTCAGTACTTTCTAACCTTTTAAGGTTTTTACCTGAGGTCATTAGATTTCAACTTAAATATGAAGCACATTTGTGTACTAGGTTAACTGAAAACACTCCACTCCACTGAGAACTCCAGACCTGACGCTGAGCAAACTGTTCACATGATGTTTACATTATTAAACCTAAGTGTTGAACTGTGATAAGAAAAAGAATGTTCTTCAAGATATCATAAGGTAAATAATTATATCCCCACGGTTTAACTCAGCACTCAGCAATGGCAGTACACTCTGAGACACTTGTTTCTACTCCACCTTCCTTTTCAGAGAAGAAACAGAAAAAAACCCACCACCAACCACAAAAAAAAATCACAGGGGAACTGAATGTAAAACAAATACAAAGGAATAAGCTCTTGAGTCTTTATCCAGAAAGGATTATGTGTGGACATGGCACTCTGGGACATGGTTTAATGGCCATGCTGGTGTTAGGTTGATGGTTGGACTCAATGGTCTTAGAAGTCTTTTCCAACAAAAACTATTCTATGATTCTGTGATCCACCTGGAATAACATTGACTCAATTCAAACTAAATAAATATAAGATCTCACTCCTATGAGCAGAGGTGCAGGATGAGGTCCACAGTAGCACGTCATAATTTCTTTAACACCTGTATTTGCCAAACACAAACCAACAGATTTCACTCCTTAATGGAACTGTTTCTTTCACACTTACCTGTGAAAGAAAAATTAGACACACATCCTAAACCAAGATAAACTTCCCTTTTTCATACGTAATTTTTAATTAACAGTATTGATACATTTCTTCTTACAGGCTGAAGGGGAAAATGCACTTGGATTGGCTGTTCAAAATAAAGTAACTCATTCTCCAGGATATTTGTGCTTTCTGTCTGCCCACACAGAGTACACCCATGTCCAGAGAAGGACAACAAAGCTGGTGAGGGGTCTGGAGCACAAGCCCTGTGAGGAGCTGCTGAGGGAGCTGGGGTTGTTTAGCCTGGAGAAGAGGAGGCTCAGGGGTGACTTCATTGCAGTCTACAACTACCTGAAGGGAAGCTGTAGCCAGGTGGGGGTTGGTCTCTCCTCCCAGGCAACCAGTGACAGAATGAGAGGACACAATCTCAAGCTTTGCCAGGGGAGGTTTAGGCTGGATGTTAGGAGGAAATTCTTCACAGAAAGAGTGATTGGCGATTGGAATGTGCTGCCCAGGGAGGTGGTGGAGTCACCGTCCCTGGAAGTGTTTAAAATAAGACTGGATGAGGAACTTAGTTGCATGGTTTAGTTGATTAGATGGTGTTGGGTGATAGGTTGGACTTGATGATCTTGAAGGTCTTTTCCAACCTGGTTAATTCTGTGATTCTGTGAGATACATCTATTTCTGCTAGCCACATATAAGAAAGTAATTGTAGTTTGGGGAACCAAATAATTTGAAAGCTAAGAGAAAGAAGTAAAGCACTAAAGACTATAGTTTGAAACAATGATGAAAATTTTTATAGACTGTGAGATTTAGCAGGATAATTCTCAATGACTGCTGATTAATTCCATTTAGTTCTTTAGGGAGTCATTCCCACATCTCCCTGTCAATAGCTCAAGTCACTCCTAAAGGGAAAAAAAGATGTTGCCGTGACTGTGCAGAATTGTGATGAAAAGAAACAACAGATGATTTCAAGTATATTGTTATTTACATGGCAATGACATTGCTGGTTCAGATTCAAAGTTCATTTACACTGACAAATACAAAGGGATTTCCTATAGATAAAAAGGTTTATTATGATTTATCCGTACATAAATGAGAAAACTATCTGGCCCAGCAGAGAACTATAGATAAGTAAAATGTGCAAATAAATATTTAAAGACACAAATAGCCTAAAAACATAGGGGGAAAAAAGAAATTAAAAGACACTAAACCACCTCAAAATAATTTCAGAGCATGGTTAAGAAAGTTTCAGAATAGGTGCTGTGTCCTGATTGCAGACACCAGTGTTTGTTCAGTCTTCTGACAACTTTTCAAACATAAATGAAGAATAGCAACATGGTACATCAACATTTGCCCAGAGGCTGGCAACATGATAACCAAGTGAGTTAACAGGATGGAACAATGATTGAAGGAGCTTTAAAAAAGACCGTTTCTATACCTGGGAAAGGGGAATCTGTAACGTGTAAACTAGCCTTATTTATGCCACTGGGAAGGAAACATAATCAATACCTTCTGTTTGTTTGTTTCTTTAAAAAAAAAAAAAAGGTGGAGTTTTGGGTTTTTTGGTTTTTTTTGGTTGGTTGGTTTTTAGTTTAGCTCAGATGCTGACAACAGCTGCTCAGCAGTTCTTCCACAGTGCAAAAGAATGTAACTTCTATCCTTAAATATCTTTTGTTACTGTACTATTCTAGGTAACAGTAAACAGAACATAAACACCACAACTTGAAGAGTTAAGCTTCAAATCAGAAGGAAAAAGAAAATCTATTCCTGTTGTTTTTCTTTGCTGCCTTTTCCAAAGTTCTGGGGGAAAAAAACCAACAACAGGCTGTAAGAAGTATCTTCCTGCCTGATGTAAATGCAGATTTCTTCAGTAATCTTGACTTTGGCAATAACAGGTCATTTCTCAGATGGGGTTTTCTAGAGAAGACATATTAGCAATAACATCTGCTGCCTGCCTGTGCTGGCTGGAAATTCAATTCATGCACACAATTCTATTCCAAATGGACTTTTTATGTTTTTGTTGTTTTGATTTTTTTTTTTTTTTTGGTAATGGCACATTCATGTAAGTGTTTGAAAAAGCTGTATCTTCTATGACTCATACCTCTTCTTGTCAAAATAGATTAATAGTCCTGTTTATCCATATAACACCATCAGCAGGAGATGGGATTTCCCACACAACTCAGGCAGTGAACAGCAACATGAGGATCTAAATGTAGAATATTAGACTGCCACTTGCCTTTTTTTTAATGTACCCTTTCAGGGGAAAAACACATGAATGCCTTGGCTCAAGGATGCTGGTCTACTACTTTAGTAGTTTGGTAGTCTTTATCTAACCTACACTTAGATGTAGCTCCTCTCAGTTACAGATGATTCAGATAAAGTGTTAGCCACCCTCTAAAAGATGAGTAGCAAAGTCTGATTTATTCAACAGATCCTGGACATCTGCTGGGGTACAATGGAAACCCCTTTCAGTTCCTGTGGCTTGCACTAGCCTTTGGGAAAAGGGATTTGAATCTGGACATTACTCCAGAAGCCCTTGGAGGGTCTCTAATACTTCACCAGAGGGGTCAACTATACCTTCGGTGTTTGAAATGACCAGTCCCTGTCCTGCTGGGATTTTAAACTTCTGCTTTCAGGGAGATTCTGAATTCCACATCCTAAACTGAGACAGCAAAATTATGCTATCTAACTGTAGCATATGAAAAAGACTGAACACAGATGTTTGCAGATAGTTTGCATAAATCTCCATTACATTGGACTTCTGGATCCAAGATAATTGTTGAAAAGCCAAGGATTGCAAAATTTAAGCTTCTTTTTTTGGATCTAGTTCAAGACTTATATCATGGCTAATGTGCTTTATTGTATTTGCAAAATAAACAGCCTCACAGAAAGTTCTTCAAGATATTTTAAATATTGTGGGTAGTCCTTTTGGGACAGAAGGGTCCAGGAACTAAATACTTACTTGTTGTTGTCCTTATTAAGCACAAAGACTCTCTTTAAATACACACACAAACATTAATATTTTGCATAACTCTAATGTACCTATGAGCAGAGCCTGGCTTTTGAAGTAATTTCTGTTCCCAGCAACATGGAACCCTACCTTCCAAGGTGGAAAATACCCACAATTATGCTTTTCAGGCAGAATTCACCTTCTTCCTTAATAGAACCTGCTGCACTGACACAGAGTGTACATTGGAAATGAGGTAGACAAGCAGCCTAAGACAGTCTGAAGATGGGATACAAATGCCCCAACTCCTTATTATTAAAAGCTATGGGAACCAAGACTAAGAATGTATCCCATGTCCTAGAATGCAACCCAAACCCCAGTGCTGTCATGACTAAGACTTGAAGGAGCCTCATCACAGGCCCAGTATTGCTCAGGTTATGTATGTCCCCCAGTTCTACAGAAAGTACTCTTATTTTATGTAAAACACAGACATTGTTTAAAAGTATTAAAGGGAATTTCAATTCATTTCTGAATTTGTTGTTTGGCAATACCCTAGAAAAAGGTTGCTGAAGGGATTCAGGAAAATCCCCAGAATTTAACACAAAAATTCACAAAACTTCATAGAATTATAAAATGGCTTGATTTGGAAGGGACCTTAAAGATCACAGAATCACAGAATCACAGAATCAATCAGGTTGAAAAAGACCTCAGAGGTCATCAAGTCCAACCTATTACCTAATACCTAACACCCCCTGACAACTAGACCATGGCTCCAAGTGCCACATCCAATCTTTTTTTGAACACCTCCATTGATGGTGACTCCACCACCTACCTGGGCAGCACATTCCATGGCCAATTACTCTTTCTGTGAAGAACTTTTTTCTAAGATCAAGCCCAAACTTCCCCTTGCACAGCTTGAGACTATGTCCTCTTGCTCTGTCTGGAGAAGAGACCAACCCCTTCCTGGGTACAATCACCTTTCAGGTAGTTGCAGACAGCAATGAGGTCTCCCCTGAGCCTCCTCTTCTCCAGACTAAACAACCCCAGCTCTTTCAGCCGCTCCTCACAGGGCTTGTGCTCCAGACCCCTCACCAGCCTTGTTGGCTTTCTCTGGACACGTGTGAGCAGCTCAATGTCCTTCTTGAATTGAGGAGCCCAATACTGGGCACAATGCTCAAAGTGTAGCCTAACCAGTGCTGAGCATAAGGGCAGAATGTCTTCCCTGCTCCTGCTGGCTGCACTATTCCACCCTCATAATAAAGAACTTCTTCCTAATGTCGAATCTAAATCTACTCTGCCCTTGTGTAAAATAATTAGGCCTCCTCCTATCACTACAATCCCTGAAAGAGTCCCTCTCCAGCTAACTGTAGGGCCCCTTCAGGTATTGAACAGCCGCTATATGGTCTCTCCTGAGCCTTCTCTTCTCCAAGCTGAAGAGACCCAACTCAGAATCACACAAAATCAAAGAATTCCACAGTGGAAGGGACCCCTGATCCCACAGACTTGTGCACTTTCAGGTTTGTTAGAAGGTCTCAAACCTGTTCTTCACTTACAGTAGGCAGATCTTCATTCTCCCAGTCCCTGTCCTTCCCTTCGCCTACTTGGATACTGTGGTTACAGCCCTTACCATTGAATACAGCAGCAAAAAAACAAGGAAAAGAGAAAAAAATTAATCTACTACATTATCTTCAAATTGTGACACAACTGTTTTAAATATAATTTTGGAGTTTATAGTGGTGGTGTCTGCCAAAATGCTACAGTTCATAGCTACAGTCCACTTATTGCCTTTGCAGAAAGATATGTGAATGCTGAAGGTTTCACTGTTAACAAAACCAGCAGCAGATAACCAACTTACTGAGATAAGATTTATAGATTAGGTTTGAACATACTTTATATCACTACTATTCTACAGTTCCCTGTATTTTACCTTTTTAACTCTCCTGTGTGGCATAATTTCGCCTACCTTCACATCTGTAACTCTACCATTTCACTATGCTCAACATTTTCCTTATTCATCCCATATTTCTGAAAGCATGCAAGCTAGTAGCAACCATAAACTCAACTTTCAGAAATATTTTTGGGGATGGGTCTACTTCCTTTCCCTGGCTATGCAATATGCAAAAGTAGTCTGGCAAACATATGCCAAAAGTAAGAAAAAAACCCAAAACCCAACCACAAAACAAACAAACCAAATTCACGCACATACATTAAATGAAAATAGAAAAGTCATCTTTAGCCACAAACCATACTGGTTTTAGGCAAGTTTTCCCAATACCACAGAAGATGATATAAAAAGCAAAGGAAAAAGAACTTAATGTTCTCAAAGAACTTTTTTTCAACAGAGTTGTGAAATGGAGAATTTTACAGCAAGGAGTTCAAGGAATTGGACCAAATGAACACATCAGTTGAGAGCCATCCAACTAAGAAAAACTGGAGGAAGGAAGAATTAGAGATACTGGTAGAACATTCTGTGCTGTAGCCACACAAAGAGGATTGGATTTGTGTAGACTCTTGAAAATAATAGGATGACCAGAACTGGGAGTGGCAAACACAGGTGTACGTAAGTATGCTGGCCTGGGGAATGGAAGTCAATGCCTGAGGCACAGAAGCAGATGGTTGGTGATAATCTGGAAGAAAGTATCTGCTTTGCAATTTAAAAGCTGTTCTAAAACCAGAAAGGACATGACCAGCTAAATCATTTCCAGCCTTTTGGAGAGCAGCAGCAGATATATATTATACCTTTGCAACAGTATGGCTAGTAGTAAAGGATATTAAATGATAATCTGCTAGGCCAGATAGTATAAATAAGGGCTGAACTCCACAACATGCAGAATTATTAAGACCTTAGCTCAAACCTTTGTTGCCTGGTGGTTAACAAGATATCATTAAGACATGTCTCTGCCGCTTGCTTCTCTCACAAAAGCTTTGCAAATTCTTAACTTTATGGGCGCACAATAGATAACTGTTAACACAGTGTGTGTATGGTAAGTTATTATTGAGAATTTCATAAAACTGAAGAACTAAAAGAGCTTTTCTCTGAAGTTATCAGGATGTTTGGGACAGGCTACTGAATCATATTTTAATTACAATGAACCAGTTCATAGAACTCACTATTCCATTTTATTGAGGAGGCCCTACTACCAACCCACTGACTGCAGGAAGCCAGGATACTTGGTAAAGCACAAATAGTCTATGCTTGTATTTTCCTTATGCTCTCTAGGAACTTACAACTGGTGAAGACCAGGATCCTTTGGTCTGATTCAGTACAGCTATTCCTCAACTGGATCAAAAGAGGATGATATAGGCAGGAAAACCTTATATGGGACAACAACAAAATCCAGAAACACAATAGAGTGTCTGACTGATAGCATTCCTTTCTTTCAGCAGGACAGTTTTCTTGAAACTTTCCTGTCAGTGTTTCTTGTTATGTCAAGGTTTATTATTCTTAGACTTAATATGAGAAAATAAAATGAGCACAAGTCTTTCTATTAATTAAAGCTACATATTTGCTTTCAGTGGCAATGATTTAGAAATTTAAAGCTTCTACATTTTTAGCCACATAAAGGAGATGGTAACAGTTTTAATAATATGGATCAGGTAGAAATTGATACAATCTGATTGTCTCTTTACCCTGAAGTTCTTACAAAAAAAAAAAAGTCAAAGCCAATTATTCAATCATTTCTGGAAGGGGAGATGACCCAAAGAGCCTGGAACTGAGAAACTGAGATGCTGTTATTGTATGTGATTTTGCTACAGAGACATTTGGGAAGTTTTCCCCCCAAAGTTAAAAGCCAGAAAATTCCAATATATTATGTGATTTTGGAAAGAAAGTGGACTAACAGCTCTGCATCTAACATTGCATCTAACATTACAGAGGTGTCAAGCAATTGATAAGATTCTTTTTGCTACTCCCCAAGTGGACTATTTCCTTGTAATATTGAATACCATGCTTATTTTGAAGTTGCACATTATGCTGCAAACAAAGCATTTTCTCCCTTACCATTAGCTTCGTGCTCATTCAAAAGACAAAACCAAAGCAACCAGATAATCCGTAAGTAATATGAAAGAAAAGTGCAATTACTCCAACTACTCAATGCTCTTCCCTTTGTCCCCATCCTCTTGTTTAAGACATCCTGATCTGATGAGAAAAATCAGATATTTACATTCTGGACTGCAAAGAGATTCTTGCGAATAAACTTAGCTTCTACATTGCACCTCCTGGAGTTTTTTTGTTTTGTTTTGTTTTGTTTTGTTTTGTGTTTTTCACCTTCATGCCTTTCTTGTGTATTTAAGACTGTTCATTTCAATATAGGTATCATTTTCTAAAAACTTAATAATTTCATCCAAGGAGCATTTAATATTACAAACAGAAAGCTTTAGAAAACCTCAGATTTGGAGCTACACACTTCCCATACTTTATATGCAGAATCATTAACTGGTGTGTCCGAAAAAATTATGACCAAAAATGTCTAAGGAGGTGAGGCAGAGCATCTGAGGATAGGTGAGGTAAACCCACAGAAATCCATGCATAAGTCTAATGTAGTTATAAACTTTACTCTTTTCCACAATGAATTCCAAGAGCCTATTCATAAACATTATTAACAAAGTCAGAAATATATTTGCCTAGTGTACCAGTGAACACGATTTTAAAAACTGCAACAAATACAGCAGAAAATAATAGTCATGATGTGGTGCAAACCTTGTTTAATCACAGAATCACAGTTTAGTTTGGTCTGAGAGTGCTTCCACCAAAAAGGGAAGTTTTTATACTTCCAGAGGCTCACGTCAGCGATGCTCACGTGGATCCACATCAGTTCATAGACAGGCTTCAGCTTATTCTAATTCTGAAGCCATACTCTTAAAAAACATTTAACCAAGATCACATTGAAAATCCTGTCCTTTTTAATCAATAAAAAAATGACATAATTTTACTTTTGAAAGTCTTAATTATGGAAATGGCTCCTGGTTCACATAATACAGAAATAGGTGCCTATGAAAAGTGATTCATGTGACTTCTTTAGGAATGTACCTTTGAGGGAGAACTGGACTTGAGAATCCTTCTGTGATTATAAAGGCAAACCAGCACTAGCTCCAAGATATGCTGTACCCATATAGAGTTACTTGAGTGCATGTGTTTCTAGAAACAGTTTCTACAGCAATTTCTAGTGCAGTTTCTACAGCAGTTCTAGCATTAAAAAAACAAACAAACAAACAAACAAAAAAACCCCAAACAAACCAAAACAAAACAAAAAAACTTGAAAATTTTTCCTTACCTCTTTCAGTTTGGAGAAGATTGCCTGTTACTGAATTTCTGTGTATCATTCCAGCCCAAATCGTTTAGGTCTTGCCCACTCTTTTAATTGAAAGAGATGGGAAACAACTGTTTGATGAGAAAACACTGCCTGAGCACCTGAACACATATGCTTTCTCTCTCCCCTGGCAGTGGCAGAACATCTCAAAAAGTTGGGCTGATGCTGCTCTTGAACTAAGGAATGAGAGGCAAGATGTACTGCTGATGAGAAACTTCCATCCCAGCAGCTCCTTCTGCATTCTACTCCTCCCCCTCTTTTGGGCATTCCTACCTCCCCAGCTACTTGGTGTGAAAAGTGGCAGCTCAGCGCTGGATCTATGGATTTAGTAGAAAACACCTTAATATCATCTCTTCCTACGACTCTCTAAGGCAGTTATTTGCACAAGTGGGAAGTGGAGTAGCTATTGTGTGTGGGGAAGAGTTTGTCTTAAGGTGTTGCTAAGGAGGTAGAGTCAAGAGTGTTCTGAAGACACAGACTGAAAACCTATCCCCCAACCATCCTGAGGTTTTCTCTGTTTCTATTGTGTTGCTTCTCATCTCCATACCTTGCTTCTTTTAGGTAGTAAGGTTTAAATGTGTGATTCTTTTTCATGCATAATTTTGGAACTTTAAAGTCTCGCTACAGGTGACAGGAATTTTATTTCAGCAGAAAAACACTGATGTCATCATGAAGCCACTCTCCATCATCTGGAGATGATGACAGGCTGGTGGAGTGGGTTTGCAGAAACCTCACGAAGTTCAATAAAAATCAATGGAAATTTCTAAATGTGATGCAGAATAACTCTGCACAGGCTTACTGGACTTACTGGGTAGCTGCTCTGTCCATGAAGACCTCGCAGCATCAGTGCACAAGGTGTCTATGGCTCATCAAGGCACCCTCAAGGCAATGAGAGCTGATAAAGTACTGGGCAGCATTAGAAAGTGTATGCAGCAGATTGATGGAAGAAATTATCCTTGAATCCAGTTTTCATAGAATCATAGAATCATTTAGCTTGGAAAAGACCCTATTCCAACTATTAACCTAACAATACAAAGTCCACCACTAAACATGTCCCTAAGCACCATGTCTCTATGTTCTTTGATACTTCCAGGGATGGTGACTGAGCCACTTTCCTGGGCAGCCTGTGCCTATGCCTGATAACTCTTTTGGTGAAGATGTTTTTCATAATATCCAGTGCAAATCTCCTCTAAGCTAACCCAAGGATATTTTCTCTTGTCTTACTGCTTGTTCCTTGTGAAAAGAGACTTAAACCCACATCACCAAAACCTTTCAAGTAGTTGCAGAAAGCAATGAGGTCTCCTCTCAGCCTCCTTTTCTCCAGACTAAACAATCCCAGTTCCCCCAGACAGTCCTCATAAGACTTGTTCTCCAGACCATTTGGCAGCTTCTCTGGACATGCTTCAGCACCTCAATCTCTTTCTTGTAGTGAGGGGCCCCAAACTAAACACAGAATTCAATACGTGGCCTCACCAGTGCCAAGTACAAGGGGATGATCACTTCCCTACTCCTGCTGGCCACACTATTCTTGATACAGACCAGAGTGCTGTTGGCCTTCTTGGGCACCTCTACACACAGCTAACTCATATTCAGACAGATTTCAACCAACACCCCCAGGACCCTTTTGCCAGGCAGTTCTTCAGCAACTCTTCCACATGGCTGGAGTGTTGCATGGGGTTATTGTGACCCAAAGGCAGGATCTGGCACTTGTCCTTGTTGAACCTCATACCATTGCAGAACTCCAGTTGTGTGAATTATGTCTCTGTTTGCAGCTATGTCATGGTTTTCCAACTGCACAGTAGCTTCCTGTTCCTATTTGTTTTCCATGTTGCCTGAACTGGTGTAGACACACTTCAGTCGGGCTATCGATTCTGTCAGACTTTTTGAGGAAGAAACCCCCAAAATGATTCTGAGATACTTCCACAGCTTCTAACACATCAATAGTCCTTGCATCTTTGCTGATACATGTATCTTCATCCTCCACCTCCACTGAGATGGCAGACTGAAAGAATTTGCTAGTGCACCAACCTGCAAATATTGCCCTGCTGCTTCCTGGCTTATTTCTGGAGAGCCTGGTTTTATCCTTTTCCCCCTTCAAATGTAGTTTCAGTGAGCCCTGACAACTATTGCACAAAGGTCTTTCCCTCCTTTGAGACAGGTGTACCTCGTCTGTTACCCACAAGCCTGCTGTCATGTAGATTGACCTGCTATCAAAAACCCCAAAATTCTGCCAGCGATAACAGTCTCAGAGCCAGATTTGGTCCCCCAGTATAAGACACACATTGGTAAATTGGTGTGAATGCAGAAAAAGACTACAAAGGCAGTTGAAAGGAGGAAGCATATAACATAGGAGAATGAATTCTGTGCCTGAGCTGATTCACACTGGAGAAAAGAAGGCTTAGGAGAATCTAACTGCTGTCTTCAGCTTCAGTCATAAGTTTTAGTGAAGATCAAGCCTGACTCTCAGCAATCAGTTCTTGACTTACTCAGCAGTAAGTCAAGAAGTAAAAATCACTGCACTGACTAGACCTCAAGAAAAAAAAGACCCTTTTGCAGTAAGGGTGATCATGCACTGAATAGGTACCCAAGAGATTGTGCAATCCTTCCAGATTTCCAGAACACTCCTGGGACAAGGCCCTACCAACCTGATCCAATTTTAGCATGAGCAAGCAGTTAAAATAGATGGCTCATTCAAATCTAAATTTCCCCTTAATCCTCAGAATTAAGGGAGACATGCTCTTCTAAGCTCTTTCACAGAGACCAGCTGCTCATTAGCCATGCTTTCATAATAGCCCCTGTTTGAGTTCATCAACTCCTGTAAGAATTGTTTTAACCTGGATTTATGCAGCTGGACTTGAAAATTTTGGTTGGTTACAGGATACTCATGGACACTGCTCTGTCTTCTGAAGATTTCAAAATTGTTACTCATCTCAAACTAATATAACACTTAAGAGATTAATGTTCTTCAGCATGAAGAGTTTACTATATCTGGCATGGCAGTATTCAAAGAAACAAAAGAGTTTACAGCATTGTCTGCAGAATTAAATTCAGGAATTTTAATAGATCAAATAATTGGTAAAATTACTATTAAAATGCAACAGAGTTTTACTCATTGTAATCCTGCAATGATATTCTCTTGGGAACAGTATTCTTGTTGCCATGGAAGATCATTTGCGGTTCATAGCCTGCTGGGAACCTTTGCAGAGCAAAGGGAAAACACTTTGTTCTTCAATCCTTCAGCAGCAAAATGATCACTAGGCACATAACCTAGCAGGAAACTTTTGAAACACGATCAAGTGAACTGCAATAAATGCCTTTGATCAGTAAGAAAGAATGTACCTTAGGAAGTGCCTGAGGTTTCAACAGGGGTGTGCTAATTTCCTGAACACAAAACTATATCTAATAAGGAATTATATGCCTGTGTGATGTTTTACCATTTCCCCTCTAGTTCAGTGACTCAGTGCACTCCCACACTCAGATAATAAATGAAAATGGATATTGAGACAGGCTCTTCCTTCTCATCTCTGTGTCTTCGCTGCAGATACTTCACTCGTTTTCCAGCATGCCCTTCAGCTCCACCTTTTTTTCACTATCTTTAGCCATATTTCATGGGAATATTTATGTTGCAATTGTACCTAGGTGCAAAAGACTCCTATCTTTCTTTTGCATGTTAGGTATGTAAGTCTTATCAGTGTAAGGCTTCTCCCTATAGTTGCCTGACAACACAAATAAACACTTCTGAAATGCTTATAGCTTTAGGAATCAAATATCCATAAATATTCTTTGCTGAAAATTTTATCAAACACATTGAATCTCTTGCAAAGTTCATGAATCCTATATTTATTAATTTTGTAAGTGTATTACAAATGGGCACATGGGTAGTGTCCTACTTTATGAACCGACGCTGCTCATCCTTTTTGCTAAAAGAGTCTGGTAACAAAATGGTTGCAGAATTTTTGTTCCTTTCCAAGTACCTTATTTCATCCTTCACAGTTCTCCACTAGCTAGATTGCAAATATTTAAGGAGTCTTTTAATTAAAATCTTAGAGATTGAACTTACATGATACACTAAAAAAGCCTAAACAGAATAAAACAAATATTTTTTCATTAGTCTGTACTGGGTCTTGTATCAGCCTGGAAATTTCTTACACTGCAGATTTGCTGAATTGTTTTCCCCCACCCTAACAATTAAGTGATGGGGACCACCAGTGGTCTACTGCTCTTTTTTGCTCCTTAAGAGTTTTGTTCAGCAACATAAATACTGTCAATATTCATGCCAAAGCATGAAATCTAGCAGAAAGCTCTCTTTTTCTGATAGGGAAATTATTATTTCTGTAGTTGCTATTTACTGGCACAAAGGCATGCTGCTTCTGTGAAAAGGCCAATGTCCCTGTTATGCTCTTGCCAAACTGCAGCTCCAGGGCTGGGAATTAGCGGTAACCATGTGCAAAGTTCAGTATCTCAGCTTCTTTAAACCTTTGACTCACACCTTGGCAACTGCACAAAGTTACACCCCTCACTACTTATCAGAAGACAAATATCACTACTTGTAATCTCTAAACATCAAAGATGACAGAGAGCTACGCAGTGTTAGCAATATGCCAGACTGTACACATGCACCCTAAACAGATCTGTCTGTAGGACAATTTCATCATTTGTGAGACTAATGGATTGAAATTCAGTTACTCACCCTAGGTTACCTTGGTTGGATCACCTGCATGCCTATCAGGTGTAACTATTTTGGAATTTATTTCTTTAATTGTATCCTTAAGTTATGTAAACTGGCTCATGCTATACAACTCACCTAAAAGAAACTAAATATCTTCTGAATTCTCTTTTCTCTATGGAAAATCCTGGTTAATTTTCATTCTATGATTGATTTGACTTTTAAAAATAGGTGTAATTTCTGTGTTCATTTTCAACTTAGTGTCGTTCAAAGATGATTTGTATCTTCTGTGTTGGGTGAAGAACTATAAAAGACAACACAATGCATGGAATGTGTTGATTCATCCCAAGCAGTTCTATTATTAATAGTAATTCATCAAGGCATTAGATCACACATAACATAAAGGGCATATGCAAAGTGATTCATTAAAAAAAAAAAAAAAAGTTTCCTGAACAAGATAATAGCTTAAAGAATCTGAGCATGTTACTCACAGTGTAAGACGTGTATTCCCATCAGCCATGCAGTAGTCTCCCTACTCTCTTACCAGCTTCCCAAACAGAATGACTCAGAAGCTGGAGAGAAATGGAGACAAATTCCTCCCAAGTGCACCAGGCGTGGCACCCACAAGCAACTGAGCCTCCTCAGGTGCCCCTCTATAATAGATATGAAGTTCTTAGTGAACCTGTTTCCACCAAAACCAATGTTCAGCAAGTGGAACCATGTAGCAGCAGCTATGCAAGCTTATCTAGTTTACCTCGTTCAGAGAGGCTAGGGGTGAGCAAACCTACTGTCAGCACATCTGCAGTCAAGAAGAAACACCAGGTGCTTGTCATCAGGGACTCACTTCTGAAAGGTGTTGAAGGTCCTATATGCAGACCTGATCCACTCTTTAGGGAAGTCTACCCGGGGCCAGGGTCAAGGACATAGTAAGAAAACTTCCTACCCTGATCCACCCAACTGACTACTACTTGTTGATGGTTTTCCAAGTAGGCAATGATGAAATTTCAAAAAGAAGTTTGAGATCAATGAAGAAGGACTTCAGAGCCCTGGGACGAATGGTTAAGGGGTCAGGAGCACAAGTAGTATTTGCTTCTGTCCCCCTACTAGCTATGCCTAATGATGGACTAAACATGAAAATCCAGCAGATTAATGCCTGGCTGCGGGGCTGGTGTCAGTGGCAGGATTTTGGGTTCTTTGATCACAGGCTACTCTACAAGACCCCAGGCCTGCTGACTATGGACAAAAAATGCCTGTCTCTGGAAAAGAATCCTGGGACAAGAACTGGCAGGCCTGATTGGTAGGTCTGTAAACTACTTTCAAAGGGGGAAGAGGGAAAAATAAGCCTCACTGAGGACATTCCTGGGACAATTGTGAGGCAGCGTACCAGCTCCACTGCTATCCCAGGGGCTGTAGGTGATAGTGGATATGCAACACCCACAATGGCAACAGATACTCCTCTGCTAAGTCTCTGAAGTGTCTGTATACCAATGCAAGAAACATGGGGAATAAGCAGGATGAACTGGAAATCTGGGTGCAGTCACAGGGTTATGATCTTGTTGCAATTACAGAGACATGGTGGGACAGCTCCCGTGACTGGCATGTGGATGGCTATGTTCTTTTCAGGAAGGACAGACTGACAAGGTGAGGTGGTGGAGTTGCTCTCTATGTGAATAAGCAACTGGAATGTGTTGAGCTCAACCCAGGGGGAGATGATAAAAGCATTGAAATCTTATGGCTAAGAGTGGAGGTATGTACAAACATGGATGATACAGTTGTGGGGGTTTACCACAGACCACCAAACCAGGAAGAAGCTACTGATGAAGCCTTCTACAGCCAGCTGGAAGTTGCCTCAAGAACTTGTGCCCTGGTGCTTGTGGATGACTTCAACCACTCTTAAATTAGTTGGAAAGATCACACAGCCAAGCACAAACAGCCCAAAAGATTTCTGCAGTGCATTGACGACAACTTTCTCCTCCAAGGAGTTGAAGAACCAACGAGGAGAAGTGCAGTGCTGGACCTGGTATTAACAAATAAAGGACTGGTTGTAGATGTTAAGGTTGGGGGTAATCTTGGTTGTAGTGACCATGACATGTTAGAGTTTAATATCAATAGACAAAGAAGCAGGGTGATGAGTAAAAGTTCACCCCGGGACTTTAAGAGGGCAAACTTTCCCCTCTTCAAGACTTTACTTGGAAATATCCAGTGGACTAGGGCTCTGGAAGGAAGGAGGGCCCAAGAGAGCTGGTTGATGTTCAAACATTAACTCCTCCAAGCTCAAGAGAAATGTATTCCCTTGAAAAAAAGTTCAAGTAAGGCAAGCAGAAGACCTGCATAGATAAGCAAGGGACTCTTAGTAAAATCCCAAAAAAAAAAAAAAAAGGAGGTTTACAAAATGTGGAAAAAAGGACTAGTCAGTTGGGAGGATTATAGAGATCTAGCCTGAGAATGTAGAGATGCAACTAGGAAAGCCAAGGCCCTCATGGAACTGAATCTCACCAGAGAAGTGAAAGAGAACAAGAAGAGTTTTTTCAAATACATCAGTGATAAAAGGAAGAGCAAGCAAAAGGTGGTCCCACTGCTGAATGAGATGGGAGATGAGGTAACTGATGATGCAGAGATGGCAGAGCTGATGAATGCCTTCTTTGCCTCCATCTTCACTCCTGAGACCAGCCGTCAGGAACCTCACTCTCTAGAAGCAAGGGAGCAGAACTGGAGAGATGTGGACATTCTGCTGGTCAGTCAGGACAGGGTTAGAGATCTCTTATACCATCTCAAGACACACAAATCCATGGGCCCTGATGGGATGCATCCATGAGTGCTGAGAGAGCTGCTGATACTGTTGCTGAACCTCTCTCCATCATCTTTGAAAAGTCATGGAAAACAGGAGAGGTGCCTGACAACTGGAAGAAAGCAAATGTCATTCCAGTCTTCAGAGAAGGCAAGAAGGAGGACCCAGGCAACTACAGACCAGGCAGCCTCACCTCCATCCCTGGGAAGATGATGGAGCAGCTCATCCTGGAGGTCATCTCTAACCACATGGAAGACAAGAATGTTATCAGGAGTAGCCAACATGGATTTACAAGGGGATATCCTGCCTGACTAATCTGATAGCCTTCTATGAAGTTATGACCAAGTGGGTAGATGAGGGAAGAGCAGTGGATGTCATATGTCTTGATTTCAGTAAAGCTTTTGATACTGTCTCCCATAACATCCTCATAGAAAAGCTCAGCAGATGTGGCATGGATGGTTGGTCAGTGAGGTGGATTGAAAACTGGCTCCACAACAGAGTTCAGAGGGTTGTCATCAGTGGCACAGAGTCAACTTGGAGGCCTGTGGCCAGTGGTGTCTCCCCAGAGATCCGTACTGGGTCCAGTTTTGTTCAATATCTTTATCAATGACCTGGATGAGGGGATTGAGAGTACCCTCAGCAAGTTCACTGATGATACAAAACTGGGGGGTTGGCTGACACCTGTCAGGCTGTGCTGCCATCCAACGTGACCTGGACAGGCTGGAGAGCTGGGTGCAGGCAAACCTCATGAAGTTTAATAAGGACAAGTGCAGGGTCCTACATCTGGGAAGGAATAACAACAGGCACCAGGACAGGTTAGGGGCTGCCATGCTGGAAAGCAGCTCCCCAGAGAAAGACCTTGAAGTGCTGGTGGACAGCAAGTTCTCCATGGAACAACAATGTGCCCTTGTGGCCAAGAGAGCCAATGGGATCCTGGGATGTATGAAGAAAGGTGTGTCCAGCAGGTCTAAGGAAGTTCTTCTACCTCTCTACTCTGTCCTGGTGAGACCACACCTGGAATACTGTGTCCAGTTTTGGGCTCCCCAGTTAAGAGAGACAGAGACCTGCTGGAGAGAATCCAACAGAGAGCCACGAGGATGATGAGGGGACTGGAGCATCTCCTCTATGAAGAGAGACTGAGATCCCTGGGGCTATTTAGTCTGGTGAAGACTGAGAGGGGATCTGATCAATGTCTATAAATATCTGAGGGGAGATATTTATACACATTGTGGAGGGGACCAGGCTCTTTTTGGTGGTTCACAATGATAAGAGAAGGAGCAATAGATTCAAAGTAGAACATAGAAGATTTCACCTCAACATGAGGAGAAACTTCTTTACAGTGAGGGTGGCAGAGCACTGGAACAGGCTCCCCATGGGGTTGTGGAGTCTCCTTCTCTGGAGACTTTCAAAACCCACCTGGATGCATTCCTATGTGGACTACCCTAAGTGATCTTGCTTTGGCAGGGGGGTTGGACCTGATGATCTCTTGAGATCCCTTCCAACCTCTGATATACTGTGATACTGTGTTTCTCTTCCCAACAATCTGCATTTCAGAAATTTTTCAGTATTTTTTTTAGTATATGTAACATCAAAGAAATACAGCTGGATTGATTATAATTGATCATTTAATCAAGAATTCCTTAAAGTTCTGACAAAACATCTCTAGAAACTATGAAGTGTTTATATACCTCCTAATAGATATCTACAATTAATGAAATTCATCTTTCACTGATGAAATTGGCAGTAGTACTAAAATTGCAGAACTTGATTAGCTGTGAAGATTTCTTCTTACTTTTGTAATTCTTTTTTTTTTTTTTAATTAGAGGGCATAGAGGGATGTGGAAGAGAACAGCATGGAGAAGAAACATAGGACAGGACTACTGAAAACCAATTTACTGCAAAACCACAAACTTTTTTATCTAAAAAATCTGTCTTTGGGAATAAAAATAATTTAGTCATAATTCTTGCTCCTCTTATGTTAGTTTGCTAGGACTGGGGAAGAAGGACAAAAGTTTTAATTTTTCTCTTAGCTGTCAAGCACAAAGATTAAATTTAAGTCTATGAGAAAGCCCACTGCATATACTCTCCTTTTATGATAACATTGATTGAATAACTTGAGTTTTGAGCAGTCTCAAACCTTTTCAGTACTTGATTTTCCAACCTTGCCACACTTAAAAGAAAACACATTCTTTTGACTGTTAGAATAATATTTCCATTTAAATAAACTATTTCATGTTACAGATTATATTTAGGAAGGTAATATGAGGCTTATCCGAAAACTGCAGCCCCTCTCTTCTGCAAAATGCAAGGGGAATTGGAGACTTGCAGCAATTTGGGGACACCAAAACACACCCAGGGGTCTTCTATAAGGGAAAGTCATTTGAAAATGGTAATACTGCAAAGGCTTCTATATAAGGCCCTTTTGTACAGAAACACCTGGGGTTTTTTTCCAAAAGATTTCAGCAAGTGTTCTCTTTACTCTGTTAATAGCTTCCACTCTCTGACCCATGGCAGAAATGCTGAAGACAGCTCAGTTTCTTCCCAGCTGAAACCTTGATTAAGGATGGAGACTTAAGCAATAAAAATCAGTTACTCAGTAGATGGCAGTATGAGCAGTTAGCACAGACTGACTGGGTAGTCCTTTTTATTTATTTTTTAATGTAGCTGATCATCCAGTCAAAGGAATATTGTTGATAAAAGTAGATTTCACAAAAATCCAGTAAGGGGAAGATTTATAAACACTGTTCTTCAATAGTAAACACTAATAAGCAATGAAAGAACAGATAGGCTGATTGTGAAGTCATGTAGAATATCAGGGAATAAAAATCACCAATACAAGGTTCATTCAATTGAGGGGCAGAAAACTGAAATTCTAGAGAACTAAGTTTGTATATTTGTGCACAACTCAATTACAGGCTTATAAAAGTCAGTGAGACTGAACAACCAGGACTTTGAACACTGTCCTTTTATGAGGATCAATATTAAGAGGTAGCTTTTAGCAGAAATTGAAGCCCTGACTGTGCTATAATAGAGACAGGTCTAAGACTCATGGCAGCACAAAGCTACAACAAACTCTTCAGTCTGTCAGCAAGCATCTTGGGCTGCATGGGGAGAAGACCCAATCCTCTCCTAGGCAAATATCAACCTACCCTGAAATATCAACCTACCCCTCACTCTACTGCTGCTGAGGTGTGAAAAGGAGCTGTGAGTGGTCTCTGACAGCCTCACACCAGTGCATGCTCCACAGACAGTGTTAGTGCAAATTAGCATATTTAAAAGGCTTTTATGTTTCTGCATACAAGCTAGGCAAGTACAGCTTCGATCATCAATACATGCTATGCCTTTCTTAGTTGCACTTGCTCATTTTTCAGCCTTTAGTGTACCCAGAAAATCCATTTCTTAATTCTTTTACTGTGTGCAAAGACTTTTAGCTCAAAATGACAGCCAGGAGCCATACTGTTACATAAAGCAAGCGTAGTAGAAGACCCTTGAATTCTAGTTAAATATTGAACCAAGGGATGACTCAAAATGATTTTAAAATAATCCTGGAAAAAGCTCTGATAGACTACAAGTATATTTCAGCAGCAGCTATTACACCCCTTTGATCTGGCAGGAACTGATCACAATTGACGTGATAAATAGGATGCAATTTCTTTGGATGCATAAAATGTAAACCATAGCAAAATATGACCAGCACATTGACATATTCATGGGAGCAGAAAAAAATTTGATACATGAGGGACCATTGTCATCTCAAGATGTTGACAAATATTCTCCAGCAGCCTAGAAAAAGGCAGCTGAAAGTGGCTGCTCAGACCTCATCTGTAGAGGTAGCATAGGCAAAAGGTGTCAGTGTGATGTGTCAATACTGCCTGGATGAACCAAACATTGGTTCCAGACTACAATATTATTCAATGGCTAAAGATTATTGCTCTGTGATTTCTTCTTTACCTAATCATATTTTTTTTTTATGCTGTCTTTCCTTGCTTCCTAAAGTTTAATTCCTCCATGTTGTCCTCATGTTGTTTGTCAGGAAAAACATCCCTTCATTCTAGCTGTAACTGTCAATTAAGTCATTAACTGATGCCCAGCATGGCTGTATCTGAATACTAAGTTATGTATGCATTGTATGAAACAGTAGCAACTCGAGCACTCGATTAGATCTAAACCCACCGTCTAACAGCATGACAAAAAGTAGACAAAATTATTTCTCTTTATATGTAGACAAGAGAATGAAAATGAAATTTTGTAGGGCTTGTAATCAGAATTCCCTAAATTGCAAGATAAAATGTAAGTACATTCACAATTTACTAATATATATTGCAATGAATTGAATACCTGCTGAGCTGGAGAAACAGAGCAAAGGTTTATTTGCTTCATCTAAGTGATACATTAAACTAAAGCAGACAAAGTAAACAGCCTGGTAAAATGCTGACAGTGGGGCTAGAATTAACTACAACTGCAAATACAGACAATCTTTGTTTGTGTTGAATCACTAATAAAAATAACATGTGGTTAATGATACAAGAAAGACTTTTTCAGATCAGTGAAAACTGATCTGACCTTAACTCTTATGCAAAATCTCAGCTATGAGAGCCTCCCATCTTGCTCTCAAAATGGTGCTGAGGTAGCATTAAACTTACAGCAAAAAAAGGACACAGCGAATAAAACTGTCAAGAAAATTCTCTGGAATCTTAACAAATACATTTCAATACACCTAGATGAAAGTAAATTAAGAAATTGTATTCCTGAGTGCAGGATATAGTAAGGGATATAATAGGAGCTTTTCCAGTATCATCTTCTGAATTCAGAGGATACTTCTGCCCAGTCACACAGAAGACTGTATTTCCTAGAAAAATCACAAAATAAATTTAGGTGAGGTGTCAGAAATTTGGTCCAGAGACTGAATTTCTCAGTTCACTGACAGAAGGAACTCTTATTAGAAATTACATAAGACACATTAACCTGATAAGTGTAGGGGAAAGGGGAGAAGACAAAAAAAAAAATAAAAAGAAGATACAAAAAAAGGAATCAGTGAACTATTTTTTTTAATTGAAAAGAGAACATTTTGTGCCCACAGCACCAACAGTAGGATAGCCACTAGTCATGGGAGAAGCAGAGTAGGTGTGGGCAGAAAACACATCTGCAATCTGATAAATCACTTTTGAAAGGTTTTCCCCAAAAGCTGTTTATAAACTGGCAGATTACAAAAGATTGAGTGCAATAGAAGTGCTCATGAAGTTCAAGACTACCTCAAATCCTTTAACCGATCAGATTTAATTGATGTATCATGGTCAGACAACTAATCCTACGTGTCTTTCCTCAGACTAATGAATTTTCTGATTCCTGTTACTGATCCACGTAAGACTTCACTATGGGAAAAGCCCAGTAAATGGTCAAACTATCTAAAATATACAGCAACTCTTTTACAGATACTGCTCAAGACTCCATCACTGAATAAAATGCTGATTGCTCCACATTAGATTATCTTCCGTTGACTAGCTTTCATGTATTTGACTTTCTAGAAGAAAAATCCCTAAGTAGCAGTCACAGAAATTTTCCAAATGGCTCTCGCTGCCAAAACCTGCCAGTTTCTGAGAACTCCTGCTGCCTGAATCCATTTTTCCCTTCTAATCAAGTTGGGCTTCATGCTGTGAATAAGCGGAAATTTCAAAGTGAATTTAAACCTAATTTCTCTGTGCTTAGTACTCCAAGATGTTTCACTGTTAATTTAAGGGAAGACCAAGACTGCAATAATTAATGATCAGTGCAAAATGATCTTCCCCAAGTGGAAGAATTAGAAACAAAATTTCCAGATAGAAACACACTTTCCAGATAGTTTTCCAGAATACCTCTTGCACACTGTGGTGGGTTGAAAATTTCCTCCAACATTAAATTGCCAGACCAGACCAGTTGGAAGCAAATGAAGCTGCGTTTACAAGCGAAACTACAATCTACAGTGAAATGCAATGAATATGTACAAAATATACAATATTTACAGGTATTTACAACTTATAAACAGCACAAGAACCCCCCCGGCCAAGAACCAGGGGAGCTGCTAATAGATTCCCACTCCCTGCTCCCCCTCCTTACCCCTCTGGACACAAAGGGACAAGAGAAAAGATCAGAGAGTCATTTTGTTAGGATACTCAGCCAAAACAAAGAATGCAGCCAAGGTCAAACCATCCTCTGCTGGTTTGAGGCCAGACAGATCCTCTCTTGGCCCAAGAGGGACAAAAGAATGACACTCACACAAACGTATTGGAGAGTGATGGAATGTTTAAATGGAAAAGCCATTGGTGAAACTACAGAAAAACTACAAAGCATAGTGACAAGAACATCCCAAAGCGTACAGAGTCCCTTACATAACACCCAAAGGCTTCCCAACTCTTCCTTTCTCCCACCTGAGGGTATACCCAAACCCCCAGGGCTCTTTCTTTCCCCTCCCACTGCTAGGCTAGTCTCAGGCTGGCCAGGTCTGAGACTGCACACACACCCCCCCCCCCTCCCTCCTTTCTCCTCCTGGCATTAGGCCTAGACAGGACTAAGAGGTCTTGAGATACTCCCCCACCGTTACCAGAGAGAGAGCATCTCCCACTGGAGCAGAGAGGGAAGCAAGAGAGAGAGAAAGACTTTGCAGATGGATTTATAGGGCACAGGATTTATGGGTAGAAATACGCCGTTTCCTGTGTCCACCTTATTGGGTGGACACTGGGGACACGGAGGTGTAGCTGGTGTGGCAGTAACAGGAGGCCTGAACTGGCACAAGAAGCAAGTCAGTGTCTCTCAGAGCCAGGAAGCCAAAAGAGAGAAAGACTGTTTACCAATCTAATTCTTATGGTAGATATCTGTCCAACAGGATTGTTTAGAACATATCATTATATTCCTTTTTACACCCAATAATGATTTATTTACATTCTACCACTTTCTGTTCAAGATCTGTGGAAAATTTTAAAGGTACAGCCTAAAACTACCACACATGCTTTGGTTAACGGTAGTGTCCCAATCTGGTGCTTTATAAATAACTCCAGTACTGAATTATTCAGAAGCAAATAATTATGCTTTTTGCTATTTGTTTTTTGTTGTTTGGGGGTTTTGTTGTTGTTTTTTGTTTTTTTTTTTTTAACGTTTAATTATTATTATGGCAAAGAAGTTGGACACAGAATGGTTGTTATCTAATGATCGTTTCCCAAGAGAGTATCCTGGGAGAAATATTCATTAATAACACAGGAAGAACAATTTAAGATTACGAGGGATACATGCAACTGGGACAGAGTGTGCTGTAGTATGTTTATTTGATGAAGAACAGGAACTCTAGTTCTGCCAGACATTTGCTAGCTCTTATTTGGTTTGGTGGTCTTCCCTCTTGTCCTCTCCTCCCAGATTTGCACTTCAGGTATAACTAGTTCTAAGGTGGGGTATGTACAGTGAAAAAAAATTTTAAAAACCCCAACAAAACAAACAAACAACCCCCCACCCCCCCCAAAAAAAACCCCAACCCAACCCAACCCAAACCCAAATCACAAAACCAGGAGAAAACTGGAAAAAAAACCTTACAAGGACTGTTAATGTAATCACGGTAGCTTCTAATCCATCTCAAAGAGATTAATCTCCAAATTAGTCTCTTGTTGTTCATGATCTCCTATTCAACATGTATGTCTGCACCCACATACGGTTAATTACGATTGACACAGCCTCTCTGAACTGCAACCAGTAGTGTTCTTAAGACAAATGACCTTTGATCAGTGACAGCAAACTAAACCCTCATCAGTGATCTTATCACCTGCTTTTCTAATATTTTATTTTATTTTTATTTTATTTTTTATTTTTCATCATCACAGCCTGTTCAGTGAGGTCACTGAACTGGTGGCATCGTGACCGTGGCCAGTCTCTCCATATAGGATGCACACAATGAGGCTGTGGACAAGACCAAGTGGCAGTGTACCCTGCAGAGCAGTGCCCCTGCTATTTTAATTCGTGTCAAACACTTGTTTGCTTTTCCAACACACAGATTCATTAGATAATCCCTTCTGTTGATACTGTTGTGCAAAAAAAAAATTGAATATTTACTGGCATATGACATATAACCTAGATGTACCATGCCCAGGAGGAATTTTCTAACCAGCAGCTCAATTCTACTCTGCATTTTGGAGCAACAAATATTTAAGAATTTTACTAAAAGAATATCAGCCTCACCAGGGTATACAGAGACCCACATTTAATAACCCAATAGTTGAAACACATAACCAGCAGATAAAAGAACACAATTACATGGGTGACTTTATATCATATTTATGTAATTGTTTAGAAATTATAACACCATTAACACCAGCATTAATGCCAGGAAATATATTCCCAAATGAACCAGTTTGGTTAAAAAACAAACAAACAAACAAACATGAAGCTTTTGAGGTTATTTCTGGCAAATGTTAGTGAAAACTGGGATTGTTTAGCCTGGAGAAGAGGAGGCTCGGGGTGACTTCATTGCTGTCTACAACTACCTGAAGGGAGGTTGTAGGCAGGTGGGGGTTGTTTTCTTCTCCCAGGCAACCAGCACCAGAACAAGAGGACACAGTCTCAAGCTATGCCAGGGGAAGTTTAGGCTTGAGGTGAGGAGAAAGTTCTTCACAGAGAGAGTTGTTAGACATTGGAATGTGCTGCCCAGGGAGGTGGTGGAGTCACCATCCCTGGAGCTGTTCAAGAGGGGATTGGATGTGGCACTTGGTGACACGGTTTAGTGGTCATGAGGTCTTGGGTGAGAGGTTGGACTTGATGATTCTTGAGGTCTTTTCCAACCTTATTGATTCTGTGATTCTCTGATAGAATACTTTGCCCAAATCTGCTGTACTCTTGAGCCATGGGAGAGATGAATAGATCAGTATGAATATGTCCTGAAGTCACTACATTTCAAAGCACAATTATACCTCAATGTTGTGGGAATTTGTTTTTCTGACATATTTCCTGTGTATGGCAGATTCCTGAGGACACTAGCAGGCTCCGCAGCCTGGCCCAGTGTCTCCCGGGCCTCTCCTAACCTTGACCATAGTGCAGGAACCCAGTTCATTCAATCTAGAGCTGCTAGTGTATGCTCCTTTCTGGCTGTGGATCTCACTATATGTGACCCCTACCCATGGACCAAGGAAATGTCCTATGCCCAGGACTGGAGCTGCCCAGCCTCCTATCTGGGTCATGGGAAAGAGCCTGGCTTTCAGGTGTCTTCTCTGTCATCCCGGGGAGCCTTTTTACCCCATGAATCTGTCAACCTGTGTGGTGCCATGGCAATTCAAATGCAAAAACAATAATTTACCTTTTGGACAGAGAATTTCTTTGAATTATTTTAAATTCAATAGCACACAGTGAAGATTGAAAAAGCCTACAGAAAAATAGCACTTACTAGCTCAATTTTATTAGATTGAATATTAGGAAAAATGTATTTACTGAAAGAATGGTCAGGCACTGGAATATGTCACCCAAGGAACTGATGAAGTCACCGTCCCAGGATGCATTCAAAAATGCATAGACATGGGACTTCAGAACATGGTTTAATGGCCATGGTGGTTAGATTGATGGTTGGACTCGATACCTAGATTCATACAATGTTTTTTGTTGGAAGGGAAGGAAGTTCCAACCCACCTGGCATTGGCAGGGACACCTTCCACTAGACCAGGCTGCTTAAGGCCTCATCTAACCTGGCCTCCCAGGGAGGGAGCTTCCAGAGCTTCCCTAGGCAACCTGTTCCACTGTCTCACTACCCTTCTGTAAAGAATTTCTTTCTAATATCCAATCTAAAACTGCCCTTCACAAGCTTCAATCCATTTTCTCTCATCCTATCACTACAAGTGTAGTAAGTAACTTGTAAAAAGTACCTTCCCAGCTTTCTTGTAGTCCCCTTTCAGGTACTGGCAGGCCATTATAAAGTCTTCCCAGAGCCTTCTCTTCATGATGAACAGCCCCAACTCTTGTAGCCTGTACCCTCAGAGGAGTTGCTCCAGCCCTCTGGTCATCTTTATGGCTGTCCTCTGGACCCACTCCAGCAGCTGCATGTCCTTCTTGTATTGGGGGCACCAGAACTCAACACAGCACTTCAGCTGGGGTCTCACATCAGCAGAGCAAAGGTGGAGAATCACTTCCCTTGTCCTGCTGGCCACACTTCTTTTGGGTGGCCTTCTGGGCTGCAAGTGCACATTGCTGGCTCACATTGAGTTTTTCATCAACTGACAACTCCAGGTCTTTCTCAAGACTGCTCTCCATCTATTCCTTGCCCAGCCCAAATTTGTGCTTACGATTGCCTTGACCCAGGGGTAGGACCTTACACTTGACTTTGTTGAACTTCATGAGGGTGGCTAGGGCACACCTCTCAAGCCTGTCCTAGTGCATCTGGATGCCATCGCTTCCCTCCAGTGTGTCAGCCATATCACACAGCCTGGTGTCATCCCCAAACTTGCTGAGGGTACACTCAATTCCACTGCGTGTATCACTGACAAAGCTGTTAAACAACACTGGTCCAAATACTGGTCCCTTGGGGGAACCACATGCCTCTGGTCTTCATTTGGATATTGAGCTGTTGACTACAACTCTTCAAGTGCAACCATCCAAGCATTTCCTTACCCAGTGAGTGGTCCACCCCTGAAGTCCATACTTTTCCAATTTGGTGACCAGGATGTGCAGGACAGTGTCAAATGCTTTCCACAAGTCCAGGCAGATGACATCAATTGCTTTTCCCTTATCCATTGATGCCATAACTTCATCACAGAAATCCACCAGTTTCATCAGGCATGATTTGCCCTTGGTGAAGCCATGCTGGTTACCATGAATCACCTCTTCTTAATTTTCTGTATGCCTTAGCAAGGACATGATCTTGCCAGGCACAGAGGTGAGACATTGCTCTACAGTTTCTGGGCTCTTCCTTTTTAAAACCCTTCTTGGAGACAGGGGTTATATGCTTCCCCTTTTCCAGTCACCAGGGACCTCACCAGATTGCCACAACTTTTTTAGTATGATGGACAGGGGTTTGGCAACTTCGTCTCCCAGTTCCCTCAAGACCTCTGGGTGGATCTCATTTGGCCCCACGGACTTGGGCATCTTCAGGTTCTTTATGTTGTCTCAAACCTAATCTTCTCTTACAGTGGGTGAATCTTCCTTTCCCCAGTCCCCACCTCTGTTTTCTGCACCTTGGGCAGTGCAGTTAGACCCCTTGGCAGTGAACACTGAGGCAAAGCAGCCACTGAGCACCTCAGCCTTCTCTGTATCCCTCATGTCCAGGTCTACATTTTCCATTTGGAGAGGTCCCACATCTTCCCTAGCCTTCTTTTTGTAACTGATGTACCTTAAGAAATTCTTCTTATTCACATTTATGTCCCTAGAAAAGTTTAGGTCTCTGTTTTTGCTTTCCTAACCTCATCCCTGGCTGCTTGGACAATTTCTTTGTAGTCCTTCCACATGGCCCATTCTCGTTTCCATTGCTTATAGACTCTCCTTTTTTTGCCCAAGCCCAGGAGCACCTTGTTCATCCATGCTGGTCTCCTGGCACTCTTTTCTGCTTGCTTTCTTCTTGGGATGTGCTGCTTCTGGGCCTGAGATGGTTCTTGAATATTGACCAGCTTTTTTGGGCCCCTTTTCACTCCAGAGCCTTATCCCATCACACCCTGCCAACAGGATTCCTGAAGATGATGAGTCTGATGTCTTGAAATCCAGAGTAGTGAACTTGCTTTGCACCCTCTTTGATGCCTTGAGGATCTCAACTCTATCATTTCGTGGCTGCGGTAGTTAAGCTGCCCTTAAATTTCACATCGCTCACCAGCCCGCCCTTGTCAGTGAGGACAAGGTCCAGCATAGCATCTTTTCTTGTGGGTTCCTTCAAAACATAGAGGAGGAAATTGTCATCAGTGCATTCCAGGAACCTCTTAGATTGCTAGTGCCCTGCTGTATTGTCTTTCCAACAGACATCAGGGTGGCTGAACTCTCCCATGAGGACCAGTGTTTGTGAATGCAAAACTGTTCCTCTCTGTTTACAGAAGGCCTCATCCACCCAGTCTTCTTGGTCAGATGGCCTGTAGCAGACCCCCACTATGATGTCACTTTCCCTTGTCTTCCCTTTAATCCTCATCCATAAGCTCTCTGTCACCTCTCCTATTCCCAGGCAGGGCTCCATGGACTCCAGTTGGTCTTTGATGCAGAGGGCCACACCTCCTCCCTTTGTCCCTTCCCTGTCCTTCCTAAAGAGCTCATATCCATCTAACTTCAGGCTCCAGTCATGCAAGTCATCCCACTATGTCTCAGTCATGCCAATGACAGCCCTGCAGGCACATGCCTGTATGTAGCTCTTCCTGCTTGCTCCCCATGTGCCATGTGTTACTGTAGAGGCATTCCAGTTTGGGGTCCATTGAATTTGATTTACTGACCCTTACTCTACTCTTCAGGTGCTGTCTTCCCAGTCTGTGGTCCAACTCCAGGCCCAAGGTACCTATTAGAGTCATTGGCTTTGATGTGGGATGGATTTAGCACCCGTTCTCCAGCAACTGTTTTTAAAAGCCTTCCTCACTAGATTAGAAAGCTTGTGTCCAAAGATGTTCTTCCCCTTCTCTGAAAGATGTACCCTGTCAGTCCCCAGAAGACCAGATTTCTGAAAGTAAGCTTCATGGCTTAGGTGGTCAGAGTCTTGTCCATGACACCACTCCCTCAACCATTTGTTGATTTTCCCTGTTCTGTAAGCCCTTTCAAACCCCTTTGCCTTAACTGGGAGTATTGATGAAAAGACTGCCTATGCTCCTGAATCCTTCACTGCCACTCCCAGTGCCTTATAGGCCTTCTTGATATTCTTTTGATTGTTTACTGCTGTGTTCTTGCTGCCCACATGAAGCAGCAGCAACAGATAAGAGTCAATGGGACATACAAACTTAGGCAATCTCAGTTACATCCTTGATGTGATTCCCTGGTAAGCAGCACAGCTCTCTAGATTGTGGATCAAGACAGCAAATGGATGCCTCTGTGTGTCTCAGAAGAGAGTCACCCATTATCATTGAGGCTGTAGTAATTATATGACAGGGATCTTTGTTCTGTAATAATCTTAGAGGTCTTTTCCAACTGAAACAGTTCTATGATTCTATGATTCTGTAAATGCAGAACTAAAGCTTTGCCAGAAATAAGGATGAAGATAATGAATGGTGAAATATCATAGTCATAAAATAAATCAAATGTGATACAGAACAGAATTACATGGCACAGCCTTTCTCCTGCTTCCCTTTAATACCTCTAATAGTATCTCTAATGCATGAGAATTTACTCCGTATTTTTCTGCTCAGTGGCACATTTTTATCTGATGGGTAATTCATATTAAGTACTTCAGGCTTACTCAGTGTTCTCTATCCATTTACCACCGTTCAGACAGAAAGCAATGCTATACAGATCACGGCCAAGTGGCATTAAAAAGGTGAAAGGTGCCGTTAAAAGCAGCATACCACCTAGTTATATGAGAAAACACAGCAAATTTGATGAGCTCAGACATGATACAATTAGGTGATAACCAATAGATAGCTTAGAAAGCATGTATGTTATCTAAAGAGAGAGTAAGTGCCTTTATGGACAGCTGCTTAAAGCTGATGATAGAGTGTTTTTGAAGTAATAAGTGAATCACTCTGAAAAAACCTTGGTTAATCACAAGACACTTTTGATCTGACTTGTATCAGCTATTGGAATGGTTTTTGCTCAACAAGGACAGAGACCAGAAAAGATCTAATCAAACATTCATCACAAACTTGTCTGACACCAATGGCCATGCAAGCTTAGTCTGTGAAAAATTTTAAAGGCATAGTCTAAAACTACTGCATGCGGCAAGGTGAATCTCAGGAGGTTCAACAAGAGCGAGTGTAGAGTTCTGCACCTGGGCCAGAACAATCCTCACTATCAATACACACTAGGGGATGAGGTGGTAGAAAGCAGCCCATGGAAAAGGACCGGGAAGGCAGAGGTGAGCAGGCAGTGTGTGCCAATCGCATCCTAGGCTGCATCAAAGTGTGGAGAGCAGGTTGAATGAGGTGATTCTGCCACTTTGCTCTGGTGCGACCTCACCGGGAGTTCTGCATTGAGGTCTGGAGGCCTGAATACAGGAAGGACATAAACCTGATGGAGCAGGTCCAGAGGAGGGCCATGATAATGATCAGGGTGTTGGAGCACCTCAAGGATCATCTAGTTCCAAACCGCTGTGCCATGGGAAGGGACACCTCACACCAGATCAGGTTGCTCACAGCCACATCCAGCCTGGCCTTAAAAACCTCCAGGGATGAGGCTTCCACCACCTCCCTGGGCAACCTGTTCCAGTGTCTCACCACCCTCATGGTGAAGAACTTCTTTCTAACATCCAATCTGAATCTACCCATTTCTATTTTTTTCCATTCCCCCTAGTCCTATCATTACCTGATACCTTAACAAGTCTCTCCCCAGCTTTCCTGTAGGCCCCCTTAAGATACTGGAAGGCCACAATAAGGTCTTCTCAGAGCCTTCTCTTCTCCAGACTGAATAGTCCCAATTCTCTCAGTCTGTCCTCATAGGAGAGGTGTTCCAGCTCTCTAGTCATCCTCATTCACTGGACATGTTCCAGCACCTTCAGATCCTTCCTGTAATAGGGGCTCCAGAACTGGATGCAGTACTTCAAGTGGGGTCTCACCAGAGCAGAGTAGAGGAGGAGAATCACCTCCTGTGACCTGCTGGCTATGCTTCTCTTTATGTAGCCTGGGATGTGATTTGCTTTCTGGGCTGCAAGAGCACACTGGGGGCTTATGTTAAGCTTCTCATCCACCAGCACCCCCAAGTCCCTTTCTTCAGGGCTGCTCTCAAGCCAGTCACTGCCCAGCCTATATCAGTGCTTGGGATTGCCCCGACCCAGATGCAGGACCTTGCATTTGGTCTTGTTGAACCTCAAGAAGTTGTCATGGTCCCACCTCTCCAGTCTGTCCAGGTCCCTCTGGATGCCATCCCTTCCCTCCAGCGTGTCTGCTGCACCACACAGCTTGGTGTTGTCAGCAAACCTGCTGAAGGTGCACTCAATGCCACTGTCCATGGCACCAACAAAGATGCTGAACAAGACTGGTCCCAGGACTGATCCCTGAGGGACTCCACTTGTCACTGGCCTCCACTTGGACATGGAGCCATTGACAGCCACTCTTTGGGTGCAGCAATCAAGCCAGTTCTTTATCCACTGAATGGTCCATCCATCAAACCGAGACTGCACCAGCTTGGAGACCAGGATGTGGTGTGGGACAGTGAGAAAGGCTTTGCTCAGGTCCAGTTGCTCAGCCTTCATCTATTAATGTTGTGACCTTGTCATAGAAGGCCACCAGGTTTGTCAGGCAGGATTTGCCCTTGGTGAACCCATGCTGATTGTACCAAATCACCTCTTCATTATTCTTCTGTCTCAATCAGTGCCTCCAGGAGGATCTGCTCCATGATCTTACTGGGCACAGAGGTGAGACTGACTGGTCTATAGCTCCCTGGGTCATCCCTCTTTTCCTTTTTGAAAATGGGAGTTATGTTTCCCCTTTTCCAGTCAGTGGGGACCTCCCCTGACTGCCATGACTTTTGGAATATAATAGAGAGTGATTTAGCAACCTCATCCACCAGTTCCCTCAGCACCTGTGGGTGTATCCCGTTGCATCCCATGGACTTGAACACTTTTAGGTCCTTCAGATGGTCATGGGCAGTTCCTTCTGCCAGTCCCTGCCATTATCTTCTGTTACTCTGGGAGTGCAGCTGGAGCCCTTGCCAGTGAAGACTGAGGTAAAGAAGTCATTGAGAACCTCAGCCTTCTCCATGTCACTTGTCACCAGCTCCCCTGTTTCCTGAGAGGGCCCACACCTTCCCTAGCCTTCTTTTTACCATTAATATACCTATAGAAATTTTTACTGTTCCCCTTGATCTCCCTGGCTAGATTTAATTCTAACTGAGCTTTATCTTTCCTAACCAGGTCTCTTGCTGCTTGGGCAGCTTCCTTATCTGCCCCCCATTCTAGCTGTCCTTTCTTCCACTTCTTGCAGAGTTTCCTTTTGTGTGAAAGTGTGTCCAGGAGCTCCTTGTCCATCCAGGCAGGTCTCCTAGCATTCTTTCCTGCTTTCTTCTTTGTGGGTATACTTCACTCCTGGGCACAGAGAAGGTGATCTTTGAACACTGACCAGCTGTCCTGGGCCCCTCTTCCCTCTAGGGCTTTGTCCCATGATACTTTGGCCAGCAGATCCCTGAAGCAATCAAAGTCTGCATGCCTAAAGTCCAGGGTTGTAAGCTTGGGATATGTCCTCCTGGTTGCCCTGAGGATCTTAAATTCTATTGCTTCGTGGTCACTGCAGCCAGGGTTATCCCTGAGCCTCATATTGGTCACCAGCTCTTGCCTATTGGTGAGAACAAGGTCCAGCACAGCACCTTTTCTCATTGGTTCCTATACTATTTGGAGGAGGAAGTTGTCATCTATGCATTCCAGGAACATCTTGGAATGCTGGTACCTAGCTGTGTTGTCCCTCCAGCAGATGTCAGGGTGGTTGAAATCCCCTATGAGGATCAGGGCTTGTGCACATGAAGCCACTTCTGTTTGCCTGTGGAGGGCCTCATCTGCTCGGTTCTGCTGGTCAGGTGGCCTGTAGCAGACCCCTACAGTAACATCACCTTCCCCTGTCTTCCCTTTAATCTTCACACATATGCTCTCAACCAGCTCACCATCCTTCCCCAAATGGAACTCCACTGATTCCAGCTGCTCACTGATACAGAGAGCAACACCTTCCCCCTCCTACCCTGCCTGTCCTTCCTAAAGAGCTTGTACCCATCTATCCCTGCATTCCAGTCATGGGAATCATCCCACCAAGTTTCAGTAGTAGACACGATGTCATGGCATTCCAGCAGCACAGTGGCCTTTAATTCATCCTCTCTATTGCCCAAGCTGTGTGCATTTGCCTAGAGGCACTTCAGCTGGGCTGGCTGTGTCACCCTCTTAGGTGAATCCCCCTTGATTCCCTTGGGGTGTCCCAGTGCTGCATTCTTGGCTTGCCTCAGGGCAACAAGTTGAGAACCCTTGCTAGCACTCCATCCCTCTGCCTCTGGTGAGCTGCCCCAATGTCTGTCACAAAGGTGAGCATAAGATTAACAACCCCTTCCCTCTTTGAATCTAGTTTAAAGCCCTATCAATGAGCCCTGCCAACTTCTGCCCCAGAACCCTTTTCCCTCTCTGGGACAGGTGCATCGTGTTGGTTGCTTGCAGCTCTGGTGCCCTGTCAACTGTGCTGTGATCATAAAATCCAACCCTCTGTCGATGACACCAGTCTCAGAGCTATGAATTGACCTCTTGGCTCTTCCTAAATGTTCCCCTCAATTCTCAGAGGATTTATCTCTCAGGATCATGTCTGATCTCCCCTAAGCTTTCTGGCACTCATGACAATCCCTTCAGGTCACCAATAACTCCTCATTATCATATCTCTTGAACTTGGCTTCTAATAATTTAATTTGAAGATTTACAATGTTGTATACAAACAGATCCTAGCAATTCATTGCTTTGCATCATCTCCAAGTACCTTTCATCTAACATGCCTTTATTGTATCTCATGTTGTGGGCTGGAGAGTCTTTGGTTTAATGAGTAATTCCTGTGATACAAGCCATCTCATGTTTCTCATCAACCTTGTCATGTTCTTCATTGTATTTTCTATAGGTCTACTAAATTGGGGGGGTTTATATGGGAAGTGGGATAAAGTCACTTATAAAACTGCTACTCATTATTCCCATACATATTCTTTCTTTTCTCTTTGTGGCTGAAAAGGACTTTGCTTTCAGTCAGTAGCAGGAATCTGCGGTAAAGGAGTTCAACGAACACCTCTTCGAGGTGCTGGTAAACTGCTCTGAGCCAGTCTTGCTCCCAGTGGCTCAATATTCCTAATGCTTCTACATAATAGCAGAAAACAGAGCTGTGATGGGTAAGATTTCATATTGCAAGTCATAAGAGGCTCGTGACAACTTTTACCTAACAAACCACAAAATAAAAATTTTCAGAGGAGATCTGAAACCCAGCACTAATATTCTATAGTAAACACAGACTTGCCAAAAATATAGTTATAAAATAACACACATAAATTTATAGACCAAAATTTAATTAGGTTTTTACTAATTTGTGTATCATAACTATCAAATAAATAATATACATCTCTTTGTGATTCTTCTCAGTGTATAACCTGCTATTGATAGCTCCCAGAAAAACATATGATTATATGTGACACACCACCACATTTCCATTATTTATTATTACAGGCTCAAATACAGCATATAATTACATCTTGTCCTCTTTTTCTTTCTTTACTGATGATAACTCTAACTACTAAACACCTAGGAAAAAAAGCTTGATTTTATTCTTTCATTCTGGGAGGGAGTTCTTGTATTACAAAATTCTCAGATTTGAAGAAATCAATATGCAATATCAATCTAGTTTTCCTCTCCACACAACAAAATATAGTTCCTTTCATAGCTTACCTTCTCAGAATGTTTTTGGTGATTGCTATGAAGTCAAAGGCAAAGATCTGGGTACAATAGGAAGCCTTTGCTTCAGAAAACTCAGGCTCCTGAGTAAAGCTACAGCAAAACTAAGCATGGGAAGTTTATGCAGTGTTTTCTTTCCATGTCTGGAAAGAACAATGCAACTCCTTTGGTGTGTGTGGACATTGTAACACTTTGGATAGTCAGTCTTGCATTAGAAAAATGTTCAGTTTCAATTCTGAATATATATAAATACTTATTTCCCTTGCTTCCCCAACTTACACTGAAAGCATCCTACTGAGAAATATTTACACATCAAAAAATTGAGATAGAAGCGTTTAGACATGAGAGGATAAAAACGTGCTGCAACAAGAATCTTAAGATACATTCCTTTTTTTTCATGGCAATCCACAATGAAATGAGCATTTTGTATTGCATTCTGAGAAGGAAAAAAAGCACAGACAGAAGGTATTATAACCCATTCTAAGCTGATATTTGTCATGGCATGCTACCCATCTAAACTGAACTACCATTTTTGTCCTAAATGGAAGAATAGAAACATGTTGCAGAGCCCAGTCTGTCATGATATTACTAGTAAATTGTGCATCTCTTCATAGTACTTGCTGTGATACCACATCTTGACAAACCGAAATTCTTCATGAT
Organism: Indicator indicator; assembly: GCF_027791375.1. NCBI lineage: Eukaryota > Metazoa > Chordata > Aves > Piciformes > Indicatoridae > Indicator > Indicator indicator. The sequence continues at coordinate 23,368,630 of NC_072053.1, read as the reverse complement.
AGCTGCAATGCATTTTATGAACTAATTGGTACTAAAGCTGAAACATTTCTAAATTCTAGCAAAATGATGTTACATCCACTGAAGACTTTAGTTGCCCAAAATGACAAGTTATTCTATGGTTAGAAGATATTATTTGAGATATTACTTGTGTGGCAATGGAAAGTTCCTCCTCACTGTTTGGATCTCTCTTGGGAGACCTTTCCAGTGGTTATTCTGCAGGTTTCCTCTGCTGACAAAGATGGGGAAGAACCAGGCCTTCAGGCTCCAGAAAACAGCTTAGAGGACTTATTTCCATGCTGAACTTGTAATCTTTTTCCAGTAGTAAAGAGTAGCTTTGCTTTTGTTGCAACTTATCAGAAATATTAAAGTTAGGTTGGCTGACATATCTGTGGCACACCTAAGCCTTTCAGCAGATTCAGAGAGCTCCCACAATTTGATAGGGAGAAGTAGAAATGGCATCAGCCATCAGTCAGCTAGTAGGAAACAAGGGCAGATAATGTTAAGACAAGGGATAACGGATTTGAATTGAAAGAGGGTAGATCAGATGTGAGGCAGTTATTCACTCTGAAAGTGAGGCGTTGGAACAGGCAGCCCAGATAAGTTGTGGATACACAACCGCTGGAAGGGTTCAAGGTTAGGTTGGAAGAAATCTTACCTAGTGGAAGTCATCCCTGTATATGGCAAGGAAGTTGGAACTAGAGGATCTTCAACATCTCTTCCAACCCAAACCATTCTATCAATCCATGAAATGGGATACAAAGAAACCAAACCAAACTAATCAATCAAACAAACAAAAAACATAACAGTTTAGATGGGAATTGGTTTGTTGCGGCTTTTTTCCTAAGGTCCAGCATTACAAATTAAGTCTCAATGCTGATGAAATGACAGTAGCAATTACTACATCTTTTAAATCATTCATCTCACAATGAGGGATCCATAACACTTGATCTGGCTAGTTTTCTCTTCCCACAGAACCTCTGTTTTCCTAAGAAGCTCCACTTCCCATCAAATGACAGCAAAATTCCTATTGGTTTGCAGCCAAAACATAAGTAAAGTGTAGGTTATTTTAAGGTCCAGTTCTAAAACCTAGAGATAATACTACTCAATTTATTCATGAAGAGAAACAGAAACACTATGGCTTAGTGGCTTGTGTCACAATTTTACAGTCACTCGGTGACAGAACAGTGACTAAACCATTTTACTTTCTAAAGCCTTTTGAACATGAAATTCTTGTGTCAGAAATTCAGATTCTGAAGATTGCAGTTTTGATCTGTCACTTTGAGAAAGTTATTTGCTTCAGTTTTGGACTTCCATCACAGCCACAAAAAGGCACAACGGAGGCAATATTTTAGGTATAACATAGAACTGCAGTCTAAAAAAAAGCATTTTCTCAAGTATTTTTCAGCTGAATTTCTTAATGAACCACCTCAGAAAAATCCAGACTAAAAATAGGAATTCTGAATTCCAGTGGTTCCACATTTAAATATATTATTCCCCTCCTTTTTTTTCGTAGCACAGTCTTCAAGCAGCAGTAATAAAGAGGCAGAGAAAGGAAGTTGGCTGTAAAGGTGGAACTGCTAAAGTAAGCATGCAACTGTGTATACAAGTCATGAGACGAAGGATCCTCTGGAGAAAAAAAAAATGGTGGTTTGTTTGGTCTAAATTTTCAAAATCTCAAAAGAAAGGAAAAGTAGAATGTTTTAGCATTCTTTCTTATGCATTATTTCTTATGTTTCTTCATAGAAGAGGTCCAGCTGAGATCTTGCTTTGGTTGTGCTCAGTTTTTCTATAGTGTTTGTTCAAAACCTACACAGAGAACAACTTTGACTCACATCAAGTGTGACATGTAGCTTCCATGCAGAAATCATCATATTCAAACTGGCACTTAGGGTGTTTTCTCAAATATGTTGCATGCCAAATTTGCAAAAGTGAACAGATCCATATGTTCTACTTCTCCTACAACCATTTTTTATTTCTCATAACACACAGCATCTGCTATTGGCCATGAGAGCGTTTAAATTATTTTGGTAGACTCATGTCCACTGTGATATCTGCAAAGAACGACCAAGCAGACACTTAGACTTTATGCAATTCAGTAATTTAGTGGTATCAGTTGAAAGATCAAATGATATAAAAGAGAATCCTATCATGCAGTTCAGATTTCCCTCCAAAAACCCCATTCTTGAAGTTTAGAAAAATTCCATCTTTCAAAATATGTTGTCTGGACTGAGGATGTCCCCTGCTTGACCCCTGTCCCAAACTGGTTTTGTTGTTTCATTTAAAATACCACTCAGGTCACTGTGTGTTCCAACGTTGCTAACATTCATTACAGAAACTAAGTGTTTTCTATTGAAAACCATGCTTCCTGTCCCTACAGGCTTTCTCCTTAGTAAGGAGAAGAGGCTTAATGAGGTTTTCTTGTAAGCTAATTCCAGTAATAAATGCATGAACAGAGCAAAAAAGAAAAGATGAGAGACTGCTGATTCCCTGATTCCAGGGTCTTCCTTTCAAAACAGCATGTTCTCTTTAGTCCTGCAGCCACACGAACGACCATGGGCTTCAGAAACATAAAGGTTTAACAAAGCCTCAAACAGATAACATCAGGACAAATCATTTAGCTGCTTATGCGAGCATGAAGGCTGTGCATAGTCAACTCACACTCTGATTACTGCAACATACTCTTTTCTGACCATGACAGACAATTCTCATCCTGCTAATATCTAACCACAATGCTTCTAGCAAAGCAAAAAATCAAGAGGTTAGAAAAATGGCTTTAGAACATGACAAAAAAAATGCTATGAACTTTGTCTTTTACAGGTTTACTAAGACAGGCAAGACAAGCCTCTTATCATCCATTTCAGTCAGTACTTTTCATCTTGCCCCATCACTGCTGTGGTCTATTTTTTAGGAAAAGTTTGATGCCCTTCCAAACAATCTGCAGAGGCAGTCAGCACTGCTTCCTACTCATATCCAAGCAACACTTTTGCTTTTTCAGACATCACATTTTGTGGAAACTACTTGCACATATCCACACAACTAATCTTGTTCTAAAGCAACGCTATCTGAATTCAAAATGTTGTAAATATTGAAATCGCTTAAGTCGCTTACTCACAAAACCACACAGTGTTATAATTAAAATAGCCAGTCTTCATCCACAGTTGGAGAAGTGTAACCTCTGCTATCTAGTCCTCATATAGTTAGGCCTTTCCTTCTAAGACATAAAACCTCCCTTCATAGAATCATAGAATCAGCCACGTTGGAAGAGACCTCCAAGATCATCAGTCCAACCAATTACCGAGCCCTAAGCAATCAACTAGACCATGGCACTAAGAGCCTCATCCAGTCTCCTCTTGAACATCTCTAGTGATGGCGACTCCACCACCTCCCTGGGCAGCCCATTCCAATGGGCAATCACCCTCTCTGTGAAGAACCTCCTCCTAATATCCAGCCTATACCTCCCCTGGCACAGCTTGAGACTGTGTCCCCTCATTCTGCTGCTGGTTGCCTGGGAGAAGAGACCAACCCCCACCTGGCTACAACCTCCCTTCAGGTAGTTGCAGACAGCAATGAGCTCACCCCTGAGCCTCCTCTTCTCCAGGCTAAACAATCCCAACTCCCTCAGCCTCTCCTCATAGGATTTGTGTTCCAGGCCCCTCACCAGCTTCGTTGTCCTTCTCTGGACATGTTCCAGTACCTTTCCATCAGATCATATCTCAGAAACAAATAAATGGTATAGGCTATTCTAGCTCACTGAACAGACTCTCCTTTGAAGTCCCTCTGTTTGAGGCAGTTGAATCTCAGTACCTGTTAGACTGAAGAATGCCCAGAATGCTTCCTTTTTCTTTTCTTATTGTGCAGAAAGATTCTCCTGGACTGCTGCAGGTGGCGGCCAGGAAGGTGCTCAAGCACTTCACTCAAGCCTTGTACTCTGCAGATGGCTGAAATGGTTCTAGGACTCTAATACAGGCAAAAAGCATGTTTGCCTACAAAGCTAACATTTCCTTAGGTATTTACTAGCAAAGGGCTAAAGCTTTGATAGCCTTTTCAGATTGGACATGCAGGTTCTATTCATCAGAAGTATTGTTATTTATTTTTTTTCCTAGAATAAACAAACCATGTCATATATTGTTTTTCTGCTTAAATTAAATACTCGCTTGCACAGGGCTATGTATAAATTCAGGAACATTTTGTTACTGACAACGCAATATTGCCACAGCATTGAAAACAGAAGTAACAATATAAACCAGTACATTATTTTCCCAATTAAGGTAATCTTGTTATACAAGTTGATTCTGCTGGCATGATACCTTATTTTCTCCCTAACAGCAAAATGGTTCTGATTAAATAATTTTAATGTAGGCACAATTTCTGTATTAATTCTCTGATAAAACAGGAGTCAAAATAGTGCAGTCACCATTGCAGCCTTATCTGGTCTCCATCACCTCCTTCAAATTGCAGCTCTGGGTCCATGGACCATCATAAAGTAATACAGTACTGTAAGCAATTCAGCCACTTCAAATCCTGAATTCTTTTAGAACAGGGGAAAATTATCTGTGGGCTTCTACTTATTGCTCATTTTGTCTATGTGTCCATTATCTTTTCTCCATCAGTTAATGCATTTAATTTACTGATTTAGTACCTAGCCATTATCACAAGATTTTTCTTCAAATTTTTGTGATCATTTGTTTTAAATAGCCCAATATGAATAGCAATCTAACCTCAATGCTTTTCAATAGAAGTGACATTGCTGTAACACAAAGCTCTGTGACATTTAACTACCCATAATACAGTATATCTGGAGATGCACAGACACAATTTTATCAAATCAGATTAAAGGCAATTTTATATCTTCATTTATACATAAATGGTTTTCCAAGTTAAAAAGACACAGTCAAAAATCTCTGAAGAGCCCAACAGTCTATCTTCCTGTAGTAACGGCAAATACTTGATGGAAGTCATGAATCCAAACAGTAACAAGTGGTAGTAAGCTGCACCAGAGGAGATTTAGATTGACTGTTAGGAAAAATATCTTCAACAAAAGGATTGTCAAGAACTGGAGCAGGCTGGAGTCACCATGGAACTGGTGGAGTCACCATCCCTGAAGATATTTAAAAGACCAGTAGATGATTTTTTTAAGGATACGGCTTGGTGGCAGTGTTGAGTTTAAGGTTTAGCTCCAACATAAGCAATTCTATGGTTCATGAAAAAGTAGATTTTTCTTTTATGATTGTGCAAATAACCTGGAAGGGTCTGCCTAGGTAAAATTCTTCCTTTAACTTTAAAGTTTAGAGAAGTTTAAGACAGTGAAGTAAATTAATAGAAACATTTTGTGAAGTCACCACTGTCGGTGGAATTAATATGGTTGTCTTTGCCTAAGGAGTCAGAACATTTCATATAAACACAGAAAATGCAGCTGTGGGGCATTTTCTAAGGCTCTGCTCAAGAATTTACTTGCTATGACACCTCTTTATTAACTTTGGAGTGTAAGTATCTGGAAAACAAGTTCATTTTAGCAATCTCACCTGGTAGTCCTTCACACTCTTTGTTTCTTGGCAAATAATCCACACAAAAAATAAAACGTAACAAAAAGAAACTTCTGGTGTGTTCTTACATAAGATGAAGTATAGGAAAAAGTGTATAAAACCACTCTGACTTCCTATTTTATTGAATTATTGTGGCACATCACAAACCACCTATTGCCTGTGAACGTCTGCAAATCTGCATTCAGGTAGCAGAACTAAAATGTTCCTCTGAGCTGAAGTGCAGGCTGAAAGGCATCTTTTTACAGGGTGATGCTTCCTGCTGTGGCTGGGTTACATAAGTGCTTTCTGTAGCCAGAGAAAACCTGAAAATCATTGCAGCTCACTGTACCAACCTGAAAACAACAAACAAACCAAAAATTCTACTGTCTAATTAGAGGGTGAGCTGGATTGCATCACAGTACCATGAAGGCTTGGGCTCCTTTCCACCGTATCCAGGAAACTGCAAGCTAACCTACCATTTGAAAACATCATAAAGTTTTAGCTTTCAGAGAGGCTATCTTCAACAGAGAGTCCTGTTGAAGACAAGACACTCTACCTTAAGCATTCTGCAAGATTAATCAGGAGCACTGGGTTGTTCGGCATCTTGCAGAACTAAGGTCATTTGGAGAGGTGGAGCCCTGAAGCCATAGTAGATGAGAGATTAGAAGACAGCCAGAGAGCTTTTAATTTGATTTTCCAAAACAGGTCACCTAAAAATCCCAGGTTCGAGTCAGACATGCTGTTCTGCTTGTTGTCAGCCTGGATGAACCAGTTGTTGCTTCTGCCTCAGTACTGACTGTAGCCATCTTGCCAGAAATTATCATTCTGCCATCTTTACTACCTCTGTAGAACACTGTGAGATGTCCCTTGGTGTAGCGTTAGGAAGCCTTCTATGACTGCAAATACATTAGCCAGCCTGAATGGTTTTCACAAAATTATGTGAGGAAGCAAAAGCACACTGGATACTGAAAAGCAACTCAAAACCTGCTATGCTCATAATATGCAAAGCAGAGTACAACGCGTTGAAACAAAACAAAATAGATAATATATCATCTCATTTGAATCATAGCATCTGATCTGCAATTGAAATTCTTTGAATTAATCAAAGAAATTTAAACCAAAAAGTACCTAGCCTTCAAACATGACAGCAAGGGGGCAAAAGACACACTGGTTGATCCTCAAATCAGTAATTTTTAATGTTCACCGATAAGATCAGAGTTTGAAAGCAGGTACTGGATAGTAAAAGCTTCTGTCCTTGTTGCTTTTCCCAGAGAATTACCTTGACTTAGAGCAATACCAGCAAAAAAAAAAGAGATTCTTGTAAGATTAAACAGAAAAGGAGCTGCTTAAAGTATCTTCTACACTGTTTAGAAACATATAATTTTTTACAAGAACAAAAGAATATTTCATCTTCAAGAGGAACAGAAAGATGGGGCGATTCCAGACTCCAACCAGCAGGACACAAATAGCAATAATAAAATAATAATAATAAAATAATAATTTAAAATATAATAAGCAAAATACCAGCAACAATATAATCAGCAGCAACATCACAGTATTAACCTCTTCTTTAACAACACTGATTCAAAGCACAAACTATCCAAGTTTATTCTCACCTTCTAGTACCAACTTTATTCAAGAATTTGCTGCTTCACCTGTTTTCTTAGAAAGAGTTTGAGGGGAAGTTTTCCAAAAGCTCTTTACTTCTTCTTTATTTACAAATTTGGGTCCAAATACTTGAGAGTGTCTATACTGCAGAAAAAGAAGTGGCCATGGAACAATGGAGAAATTCCTGAACTAAATAGGTATCTTGGATACTGGTTTTACCCTAAATGTATAGAACACAGATAGGCTGATTTAGAGAAAATTGTCTGCCTCTGATAAGTCTACACTAAACTTCCAGATAATTTCCCATTATCTGAAAGGAAGATGGATTTGTACTTTAAACTTGCCATTCAGGAACTGATTCAAGCATCTCTAGTTAATTTCCCTGCATATATCAGCAGAAAACAGCTAATGTTCCAAAACACTGCAAGAATCTCAAACTAAGAAAGTAATATATCTGAATCTCATTCAGATCTCTCAGACTGGTTTAAACTCACAAATATTGAGCTTCACAGATCTGACCTTTGTCTCCAGTTATGATTGCCCTAGGTAAACTATTCCTCCTATGTGCATTAAATACTTTGAAGAAAATATTACATTGTCTAACATATTCATATATGAAAATGTATTGCAGCAGAATCATATTAATAGTCACATTCATTTGTTGTAGCAGTGAGTTCCATGGTTCATACAAATGTTAACATTCCAAAGCATAAAAATAAAAGAGAGATAGCACAACATATTCATCATAGAGAGATAAGATAATGGTTCACCAGGGCATCCTGAAAGTTTGGCAGAGACTCAAAACACCTCATTGAAAATATTTAGGCAAAACGTTATTACACAGAATATACAGGACCTCATTTTCATTAGATGTTGCATTACGTAAAACGCTTACATGCACATTGAGGTTGCTGAATATTGTGAGCTAGACTTCTAAAGTAAGAATAAATGTACTTATTTAAATGTGATTGGTAGTAAATCTCTCACAGAAAAAGGCAAAAGAGTACATTTGTAATAGCTTTGTGAAAGTGTTTTTAAATGTGAAACAGGCATAAAGAGGGCTCTGAAATGCTGAAGTGATGAAATCTTTGTTGTTTAAATACATATATGACTATTTCTAAAACTGAGACCAAGGACTACATAGGTTAGTGAATTTTTTTTTTTTTTTGCAACCCTGTACACCTGCTTACATTTCTACTAATCTCCTCTAATGAAAACAATTAGAGGAAAATTATTCTCTATTTATACAAGGAAATAGAAAGTAAAGAATAAACTTTTCCATATGGCTGTAATATTCTCAATCTTTATAAAAGTAGATTCTCCTTCCTTGGCCACTAGAAATTAAACTCAAAATTGTACTGCATTAGGTGTTCTGTTGATGTGTTCTTAGAATCTGTAGATATATAGTTTAAAAAAAAAATCTATCTTGCATTTTTCTTCTAAGCACATTTAATACAGAATATCCATTTTAGTAATTGATTTTTAGTAATAGATTTTTGTTAATCCTTTTATTGTTTAGCCAATTTTGCAAAATAAGACATATTCACTTTGCTTCTGTTTATGGAAGACAACAAATGTGTGTAGGCATAAAAAATACTTCCTATATTGAAATCCTTTTTTTTTTCTAATACCAAAATGTAATGAGTATAACCCACTCACCATCACTAATTATAGCAATCTCTAACAGGCCTTGAAGAAATTTACTCAATTCAGTGCAATGCACGGAATGCAATAATATTTTCTAGTGTTTTGTAATTTTAAAAATACTAGAAAAAAGCTATTTCATAGAGATAGCCCATTTGTTATCAACTTGCTAAAACAAGCCTGGAATTTTCCAAGGTATAATCTAGCTAGTTTGTGTTCTCACTGACAATGAGAGGTGAAGCATAGGGTGGATAATTCTTAGATTTCAATGATGAAGGAGAGGATACAAAGAGGGTGGGGTTAATACAAATTGGACATCCAGATCTGGTTCCAGAATATAAAATAAATATATCCAGAGAAAATAAATCCCTTGGATTAGACAGGGACAAACAAAACAGAAACTCATCTTTTCTACCTAGTAGAAAATATCGTAAGTCCTTTAGTACTGGTGAAATCTTTTTCATGGCACCCGAGGTGCTGAAGTAACTAATCTCTTGGAGCCACGAATACAAGTGAAACACCTTTTTATGTGTTTTTACTTTGTTATTACTTTGATCCCTTCATAACTTTATAAACTTTTTTTCTTCTTTAGAAGATAATACTGAACTGTAAAAGTCAAAGTTCCTTAGTAATGACAGTTAGAGAGGCAGGCTTCTGAGGCAACCCATCTATTATGCCTTCAACATTCTGCTACTTTGTCAGTAAATGCAGGTATTGTAATGTGAAGGATCTTGTCTTCCTTGAAAAAGAAATTAGATAGCTGTAAAAAAAAAATAAAAAAGAATGAAAATGATGCATTTGTATGAAAATGAAGCATTTGTATTGACATATGCACATAACAGTAAGAGCCTTAGAGAGTATACTAACATAAGCAGACAATTTATTTAAATAAATGGTTTACATCACCTCCTGTTTCACTTCAGGAAATGAAAACCACAGTACTGTGTGTAAAAGAATAATTCCTTCTGTAGTGGCACAAACATCAAATGAAAGGAACACTACACTGATTTTTCTGTTATAACAATGCTTGTACTAGATTGCACCCTACAGGTTTCTTTGGTTGAGGAAACACTTTCCTATGAACTTATCAGGTACAGAAATACTTCTAACTTTATTGTAATCCCACAAGACAAGCTCATTAGCTCATAGAACAAAGATATTATCCCAATATTTGATCCCCATCACATATTTCAGAGACAGTACTACACTAAAGCTAAATGATTAATGAACACATTTTATTTGCTAACACACCTGACAAAACCCTATCCCCGCTGAGAAGGTAACATCACCCACCCAGCCTACTCCAAACCCTGAGTATATTCACTGCTTTCAGTTAGACAGCAGCATACTTTAGGCCAAAATGCTCTCATGGGTTTTTTTTCGTTTGTTTGGGGGGGGTGGGTTGTTTTTTTGTTTGTTTGTTTGTTTGTGGGTTTTGGGTTTGTTTGTTTGTTTGTTTTTTCAGCTGATACCTGTGAGCTAATCTCACACAATTGTGTGGCATGTAAACCCGTGCTTCATGAAAGCCCCCTGGCTTTCTGGATATCCTTGTGGTATGACTGGTACTCCAGCAGAGAAAGGTCTATTCTGTAGACCTTTGTGACTCATTTAAGTGAAAATAAATGACAAGGAGAAACACTTGGCTTAGGATGGGGATATGCATCCTCATGAACAGCTCTCACTGTGGGGAAGAAGGAAAGAGAAGGAAACATTTGGTCCAGACTGTTTGAGAAGTTGCTGTGAGGTATTTCACAGATTTATGGTGAGAATTTTGTACTGATCTGCTCCTCTTGCTCTATACCAGGTAAATGCAGGGCAGCCTTGAGAACTATTTTGCAAGTAAAATTAAAGCTTTAAGTACTGCACTTAGCAAAAGCAGTATGATGTGCTTATTTTAACTCACTCCTCACTGAGAGGTCTATGCTATTCTGTGTTACTACAACAAATTTCAAGAGTCATATAAATTCAGGCTCTGACTGTACCTTGAATGGGATTGCACTGTTCCCCAGTTCTCCTTTACCTCTGGGACCAGTGTTCCCAAAGCAGACAGAGTGCTCCCGAAGTGGCTGAAGTGGCCTCCTGGATGTGGCACGGGAGAGAGACATCACTTCTGTCACCCATGGGCTCTTGTTTTGCACTGCAGTCTGGCATATGAATACCCTTCTTCAGTGCAAGGGCACATGGCTGACAAAGAAGAGCTCATACAGTCTTTTTTCCAAATTATATTGCCTTACTTTAGTTTTGTGTATAATAAACAGCTCCACAGTCTCTACTGTCACCAAGAAAAGAACAATACCACCAAAGGTGAGTCATGCACAAATATGCTAAGTAGATCAAATGGCACAGTTAAATCTTTCGATTTTTTATTACTCATTAGTACGAAGAGCTGAGATGCACCTCCTTCCCGCTCCATTCCCCTCTCCCTCCTTAGGCGCCATGTGAAATCAAACAGAGAGGCAGACCAGGAGGAGAAAAAACAGGCAAAATCCAGACTCTCTCTGTCTGTTCTCTGTCTGCATTGCCTTGGTGCTCAACAAAGCCAGCTAATACTTAGACTTCCAAAGGCTTCTGTGCAAGCCACTGAGGGCTCAGCAGCCACAGTGCTGACTCACCTGGGGAGCACCATGTTGGCTATTGTGACCACCAAGAGCTGCCTCATGAAGTGGCCAGTACTGCCACCTGCTTACAGGTTTCATGTGAAAATACCTGACAAAGCAATGCTGTCATCCAGCTGGGATGTTCACTCCCAAACCCATTACCTCAGCAGCAGGGTCTGAAGCTTGAGAGGCAGCTATAGTGAGACACCAAAGTTTGCTGAAGCAAGCCGAACATGCAAGTGGGGCTATGGCTCCCTGAGGGTTGCCTCAGGCCCCCTCACAGAGCACCCAGGAGGCATCTGTCTTCAGCAGGTCAAAGACCTGTGATGTAATGGGGAGTGAGGCTATCAGTCTTCAGAATACACATCAGTACATCTGTCAATATACTTTGGTCAAAAGACATTTATTAGTTCTTTCCTCCTCTGTATTTGCATCTTTCTCACTCATTAAGCTTTGTAGCCAGACATGCAAGTCAAATGAGGATGATATAGTCATTTCTCAGACCCTTTCGAGAGAATCCGTAGCTGTAGCAACGCACAGAAAACATCCTCTGTTTTTTTCCTTCTGTGAATGGGGCAGATAGAGTTTTGCTGGCTTTTTCAGTTGTTGTTTCGGGGGTTTGCTCCAGCACAACACTACTTCCTTTAAACTGGTAAAACAGGAATCACTAAGTTGCTCACCAGTGTCTCTCTCCTTTCCATGGCCAGTGTGGTGAAGGCATCACATGCCCAGAATTATGCCCTCAAACACCAGCAAACTTGTCCCAACATGTTTTGGTAAGTCCCCCTTTCCACCCTCCTTTCTGGAGAGGAAGACAAAGGCTCAGGCACCAACCTGTCTCTTAAGGGGCAAACAACTGCATGCATCCGTCTCATGGCATGCTCATGCTCTTTCCACCTAAAGGCATAATTCTAGCTTCACCCTTTCTATAGGTCAAAGCAGGTTGTTGACAAGTGTGCGCATTGGCCAGATCCAGCCTCGAGAAATCTATAAGTACTACTCCATTTGTTTACTACCTTGCTCACTCCTTTTGCTTTCTCTTGCTTTGGTCAAGCTACAGAAGCTCGCAACCCCTAAGTCTTCTCACTCCCACATGCAAGCATGCTAGAGGCCTCTGCAATATGGACAGAAGCCAGCTCACCGAGCTGCTCGAGGAACCAGCAAACAGGAGGTCCCTTCGCTGAGCTACAGGAAGCCGGCATCATACGCCCAGTCAAGAGGACTGAGGAAGACACCCCTAGAGGGTAAGCTTTAGCTCAGAAGGGGAAGGACTAGCCTAAGCCTGGCAGTCCAGAACTGCTGCTGCCATAAGCAGCTAATTAAGCAGAAACGCGTTCTTGCATGACCCCGCCGTTTGCGGGAGAGATAAGGGAGCCGCCTACTGTTGCCACTCCACAGCCCTGTGCCATCAGGGTAAAGCACCCAGGATTTCCCGAAAGAGAGAGAGATATCCTCTCCGTGGAGATCACATCAATGACTGCAGTGTCACCTTAAATGGGAGCAGTCTTCGAGATTCGATATAGTCAGCTCATTCTGAGCTGAGGGGGAAGCGCCGCTTCACCGCACCTCTCCCCCAAAACCCATCTCCAGGATCAGAGGCGGCTGCCCCCGCCTACCAGGAACCACCACCTCGATCGCGAGGGCCGACCCCTGAAAAAACCCGGCCCCGTCGCGCATAGAACCACTCCTCCAGACCGGCCCTGCCAGGCCGATCCTCCGTTCGGGGAGCCACTCCAACCCTGCTAATGGAAACCGCTGATCAGCGGAAAGCCTCACCCCCGCAACCGTGAGAGGAGAAAGAAAGCCTTGCCCCCACCCGTGGAGGCGAGAGGAGAAAGAAAGTCACCGCCTGAATAGCACCAGACTTGGGCAGACAGGCAGCGAGCAGCCAGCATAACCCAGCAACTTGCCTACAAAGAAAGACAGAATGTACCTTTCCATGTGTGCAACATTGCATAACATTCTATTCAAAGTGCCCGCATGTAGCCGCATGATACTTCTAGCTTAACTTGCCTCGTAATAGCATTGTAAATATCTCTGTACATAGCCGCAGCCGCGAAGCGTCTTGTCGAGTCTCCCTCTAGTGGACAAGTGGCAGAACTGCACCTTTCGTTCCCTTAATTAGAAAACGATTCTGTAAATATTATAATTGGGTAAAATTGTATATACTAAACCAGTTATGGACTATATTTTTACAACCGTGCATTCAAATCAATATATATATAGTGATTGTTATTCATAATTTTAATAATAAATAATACTTTTCATAATTCATAATCATAATCCTGCATCACTAATCACCCACAACAGCCAGCTTCAGCTCCTGCTCTGGGCTGTATCTCACAGTCTCTAGAGCAGAAGATTTGAGATTCTCTTCCAATGAAATGTGCTTTCTTCTCTCGTTTACGTAGTATAGCATTTCCGCTTTTGGCTAAGGTAATGGCACAAATAAAGACATGAAATTAGCTGCTGAAGTTTGATTCGTGTGGTTACAAAGCTTCATAGAAAGGTAATTTAGGATGCTGAGGGCAAAAAAACCTGACAGCAGAGAATTGGACTCATAATGCATTATTCACATAACACTAATCTCCCTATCTCTCAACTCACAAAGATTTTTTATTTTTCAATAATCTGAACACCAGCTGGTGTCAGGATTTTGAATAATATGAACATTTTACAAACAATTCTTATTCTGTCTGTTCATATCTCCTTTTCAGCTAAGAAAAATTTTCATCATGGTTTGATATCTACTTTATTGTGAAGCAGTTCCATTTGTCAATCATATTTTTACTTGACATATGGTCTTCAGCTGGTCAATGAGTCACCCAGATTATGAATGAAAGTATAAGACTACCACTGAACTCTGCACCACAGGTTCAATTCACTGCTCATCTTGCTTGCTCACAGACTTTCTATCTACCATGAACAAAGTTAGATTAAGCTCAAGTGTGACAGCTGGGACTTTTTTAAGAGATGTAAAACCGACTAACCACTGTCAAGCATTACTTAGTTGTTAAAATTGGCTGAAATCCATCGTGTCTAAGTTCTGTTGCAATTCAGAAATACTTTACCTACATATCCTCTTATAGGCCATTAGATCATACACTGTTCAAATGGAAAACACTTAAAAATTAAAGAGGATGTTGATAAGACCTTTCAAAAGTATCTTAGTGGTAAAAGACTTGAAAATGAACAGGAGATTAAAGATCAAGATCCCTTCAGCTTGGTATAACAGTCCCTGAAATTATGTTTCCTTATCAGAGGGAAGGCAAGGAAGAACCAATGCAAGAACCCTATGACTGACTTACTTTTTGTCTGGTAAAGTGAGTAAGGAAAGAACATGATTTCTGATCTCTGGGAGAACCACGTATGCATTTTCCACTTAGAAACCAATGAATAAATGAGCTCTGGGAACATGAAAAAGAGCTAAAGAACTGTATTCTCACTAACTGACAAAATCAGAATTTCTGTTGATTATTCTCTTTGCTGCCATGAATTTTACATTCCTTTTGCAGTGACTTAACCTTACACAGAGTTTTCCTGTCTCAGGCTACTTTATTTCTGGAAAGCTGGAGCCCTAGGGTGAAGTACAGTCTGTTGAGGGTCAACAATGTGCTTTTTAATTTTGGGACTTGTCACAACCACAAGCCGTGGAACTAAAGAAAGTGTTCTCCTCCTTGTAAGCCTCTTCAGTACATACAAAAGTGGTCTCAAATACTGAGTCTCAAACTGTCTTTCTCCAATCCCATTTCCCCCTCCTTCTCTGTGTTGATGAGTATCACTCAGCAATAAAATATAAAATACAAGTATTTCGTAACTGCCACTGGTGATACATCTGAGATACCTCACTCCTCAGTTGTTTGCAGGACTCACTGTGAATGCCACAATCTGTCTCATGATGCCAGACAAGCATGGCATCATGAGATAGACAAACTATCTTTTAATTGTTAAATGTTTTTAAAGCACTGTTTATTCAACAACCATTTTGTCAGACTCAGTGATGACTGAATTCAGTTAATATTGTTTGTCAAAGGAAAAAGCAAGGAAGAAATGTCCATGATAGCAAATCAATTACTTTACAGTTCCAGTAACAGAATATTTAAAATGTTTAGGCTGTAACTAAAGAAATGTAGGTGAGGGAGAGGCAGTTGCATCAGTGGTGCTGCTGTGTTTTACACAGTACAGACCTTACATTAAGAAGTTCATCCAGTCTTCAGAAGAAACAGAAATTCTCTGCCTGACTGCATTCCTGATTTGAGCCAAGATTCCCACTTCCTGAGAGAACAGTCCAGATTTAGTCGACTCAGGACTGAAACACTGAGTATTCTTGAATGACTAGATTCTGCATCCATCACAGTTCTTCATTAATTGAGGGACATGGGTAAGTCAGTGATAGAGTGAAAAAAAATTACATGTGATACATGCAGGGAAATATTTAATGATGTACCTGAAATCAGTAACAACAATTCCTGGTGCAATGACTTTTAACATTGAGGTAATGAGTTTCTTTTTGGACCCAAAGACTAAACCAGAGAGTGCTCTTGAGAGGGCAGAACACCACCAGGTCTTTTGCCTGATGTATGTATGCATTTTTCTTTTCCATTAATCCTTATTAATGGAAGCACTTCCATACCAACATTCTGAGAACAAAATAAGAGAGTAACAACATTCATGATAAACAAACAAAAACCTCATTCTGATGGAAGTAGGAGATTCCTTTACTTCCTCCTCTATGAGAAAAGTTAACTAATTTATTTTCCGCATTCTGTCTTCAGTTGTTCCTAATTCTACCCTTTCCAAATTGCCTAAACAGTATTATAATAATCAGAATTAACACACTGCCTAACTTAGCTGCTTGTATGGAAAGGAAAAAGGAGGAAAGCCTCTTTCTCTTCATTTATTTGGAAAGTAGTAAGTTTTAATAATTATAAGCTCCTTCTAATACTCACTGGTCTGATGATATGGGTGCAACTTTTGCCTCAAACCACCACTAATCAACACGAAATAAAGCATCCATGAAGTAGTTAAATCTATTTTAATGATAAATTCCACTGCTATCTCCATTAGCATTTCCTTTGCAACAAGGCTCTATGTCACCACAGCAGCAGCTGTTTGGTCTGGTGCTTACTGCTCTTTCCTCAGTGATAAGAAGATCCAACTGTCATTTCTGCAGCAGAGACCTAATTAGGCAGCAGTGATACTCTCCCTCATTGCCATAAAGAGAGAAATACTGGGGATTTTGTGTAGAATTCTGTTAGAAGTATTTTAAGTCTGTGGGTATCTGGATGTTGAGATGTGCTGCCTGCTACTTCAGATTGCCCCAGCATTTCCATACTGTATTTGACATGTAATTTTGAAGAGACCTGTTCTCTGCAGACAATGGAGATATTTTCCCCACATATCTAAAACTGATTTTCTGCACCTTTTTCCTTTCTGGTTAGTTTTGGGGGAAATTACCTAACATTGCCACCTATTCAGTCTTTTTCTATATTAACAAAACAAATGTGTGCTTGTAACTTTCTTTACTGAGCAGTTTTCATAAAGAGTATCACAACAGTTTTTAACAGCACAGAGTACTTGCATTCAGGAAAGAGCTGAAGTTCCCTATTTTTGTACAAATACAGAATATTTGGAACAACTGTTTAAAATAGCTCACAGGTGGGTATTTTTTATTTTTTTAATAAGAATTTATTTCCTGACACTTCACCTGTGGAACAAATAGAATGTAAGAGATGCTCAGTCTGATATTTTTATGAGACTTGATTCTGAGCTGAGAGAGAAGTATCTGCGAAGAAATGCATTGATGTATGTCTCATTTTGTTTGCCTTTTAAATGTTAAGAATTCAGTGAGTCTGAGAGCAGCACTACAGAAAAACACCTCTAGACCATTGATTTTCTATTCCATACTCTAGTCTGTGTTTTCGCTTCAAGTTTCAGCTTCAGTTTTCATCATTTTTTTATCATCCAGTAGACTTTTGCATGGCCCAGAAAACCAGTAGCTATTTTCAAAGGCAGCAAATGAAAAGGTTCTCCTTGGGTAGTATGTGATGATGATCACCAACAAAAGAGTGGGACTTAGAATTCGTCAAAGGGCTATTCAGATAGAACATTTCTAAAGATATTCTTCCATTATCAAAGATAAGCAAGATATATTTTTTCAGGTAGTAGATTTTCCAGCATCTTTTCACTATCCCAGATTTACTGATGTGAGCAGGAAGAAGAATCTTTGAGTCTTCACAATAAAAAGAAGCAGTGAAAGTTTACTGAATCTGGTTTTGCAGGCAAGAGAAAGAAACCAATGTGAAGGCAACAAGAAGATAAAAAAATTGAAACACAGGGAAAATAACTGTTTACCAAATCAATATCAGAAAATAGGTGGGTAAATAAAGAAATATGTCTGTAAGACTGTTTGATGCCTGTATCACTGTGCAGAGCCACCCATTCACCTGTGCAAACATTTCCACTTTTATCCATGCGAATTTCTCATCTCCTACTTAATGGTGAGTCCACCAGAGTAAGATCTATCTTCCTGCTTTGTGTTTGAACAGTGCTTTGCACAAATTGCTCTGTGACTGAGAACAGAAGGTACTGCAGAAATAAAAATAAAATCCAGATCCAGAAACTTTGATAAAGAGATACCAAGACTGACAGAGATGAAGAGATGATAGATGAGCTTGGCTTCAAAAACATTTAAAAATAAAGGAGACAGCCACATACAAAAAGGCAATGAGGAGAAATTACTAGTGTTCGCAAGTACAAAGATACCATGCCTGCTTCAGAATGTCTGAAAAATTAATTGCTGGCATCCAGTAAAGTACATTTCCTGTCTTGTCACTGTAGATGATGTATCTCTCTGCTAGAGACGACGGACTGACCCACTATGGGCGTTGTGGTGACCTTGTACAAATGACTGAAAGATACTGAAGAAACAGAGTTGTAGTGAGCAGTTGGAGACAAGAAAGGAAGATAGGAAACACTGGAAAGCCCAGGGAAGGTGCAGTTTTGAGAAGTACAGACAACAGTAGAAAGTAAGATCTCAGGCTATAGTGCAGCTGTTAGAAGTGGAAAACAATCTGGACATCTGAGCAAGGAGGGAGAGGGACTGGAGACTGTCAGGTGAAGCCCTGCTGGGTTTCACCTACCTTCTTAGTGAAAACTCAGCTAGACTCTGTGGAGAGAGTGAAAGATCAGAATTGAGAATGAAAGCTCACCCTGGGATTGGGAGGCCAGAACAGTAGGAGAAAGGATAAATTCAGAGGAGTTCCGAGGCCAGGTGCAATGCACAGATGTTGAGTGTCGGAATGGTACATACAGTTAGTATATGGAGAATATGAGGAGATGCACCTCTGTCCATTCTAGTCAAACCCTTTACAAACAGGATTGGAAGAAAGGAAGAGGACAATGGTGCTTACTAGGAAATTTGTCCATGAACAGGTCAATCAGAATACATTTGGCTCTCGATTCAAAGTAAATAGTCACTAGCGACTTCAGCAGATTTTTTTTTTCCCTCACTGGTATTGAACAGCATCTATTTCTGACAGAAAATTATACTAACTCACTTTTGTTTAATTATGAAAGCAAGTTCTTTTAGCCTTCTCCGGTTAGAGACATTCAGCATTAAGCTATAGACTGAGTTATGCCAGTAATCAAGTGAACCACAGGGAAAATCACTGCAGAAACCCCAGATTAAGCAAGGGGTCGTGTCTGCTGTATAGAGAAGGGAACTGGCAAGCAAAGGACTAAATGAATTGCAGTCCTGAGTTTCTGACTAAGAAATCAGCCAAGATATCTGTAAGTAATCCTAGAGCTTCAAAATCAGTCTGATTATAATACTTCAAATGAATAAGAAACAAATGTAATGAATTATTATATCTACATATATATCCTTTATAATTTCTGGAGGACAAGCAAGACGCTCATTTTGCAAAGACACATGCTGAATTTCAGACATGAATACTATTGATTTTGACGACCTTTGCCATACCTGTAGTGCTTGAAAGATCTGAATCTGTTGTCAGATTCTAAAGCGTATTAAGCATGTTAATGGACTTCTGACCCTATCACGCTTATGGCAGAAATACACCCTGATGTCCTAAACTTTAAAATAGTCTGTACAGGATACTCTTGTTCTGCAAACAGGGGGAAATTTTCTGGAGGGAAGAGCACTGTCACCACTGTGAGCAAGGAGCAAGACATGATATTGCCAGTGTCCAGACAAAAGCAGAGTATTCACTGGGAGATACTCCAGCACTTTTTTATCCAAGATGTTCAGGCTGTCTGTGGCAGTTTAGGCTGGGTGCCCCCTGCCACTGCTACATGAGATACACCTCTGGTGTCCTGGGTGCCCACCCATAGGGGTGGACACAGGAAACGGCGTATTTCTACCCATAAATCCTGCGCCCTATAAAGCCATCTGCAGAGTCATTCTCTTTCTCTTTCTTCCCTCTCTGCTCCCCTGGGAGATGTCCTCTCTTACCGGGTAATGCCGGGGGAGTATCCTCAAGGCCTCTTAGGCCTGTCTAGGCCTAATGCCAGGAGGAGAATGGAGGGGGGGGGGGCAGTCTCAGACCTGGCCAGCCTGAGACTTGCCTAGCAGCGGGAGGGGGAAGAAAGAGCCCTGGGGGTTTTGGGTTTACCCTCAGGTGGGAAGAAGGGAAGAACTGGGAAGCTTTGGGAAATTCTGTGAGGGGTTCTGTACGCTTTGGGATACTCTTTGTCACTATGCTTTGTAGTTTGTAGTTTTCTGTAGCTTCACCAATTGCTTTTCCATTTAAACTTTCCATCACTCTCCAATCTGTTTGTGTGAGTCTCATTCTTTCGTCCCTTTTGGGGCAAGAGACGATCTGTCTGGCCCCAAACCAGCACACTGTCTCAAAGAAACAAAATAAGGAAGAATTTCCTGAAAAGGGCAAATCATGCTTTATGAATCTGATGGCCTTCTACGACAGAGTTACAGTTGGGAAGAGCCACTGAGATCATCTATCTGGATGTGTGCAAGGCATTTGACACTGTCCTGCACGACAGCCTTGTCTCTAAGATGGGGAGACATGGGCTTGATGGATGGACCACTCAATGGATAAGGAACTAGATGGATGGACAAAGAGGGTTGTGATCAAGGGCTTGATGTCCAGGTGGAGACCAGTGACAAGAAGAATTCCTCAGGCTTCTGTACTGGGCCCAGTGCTGATTAACATCTTTGTCAGCAACATGGACAGTGATATTGAGTGCACCCCCAGCAAGTTATCTGATGACAACAAGCTGTGTGGTGCAGTCGACTCACTTGAAGGAAGCGATGCCATCTAGAAGGATCTAGACAGGCTTGAGAAGTGGGCCAGACCAAACTGCATGAAGTTCAACAAGTCAAAAGTGCAAGGTCCTGCATCTTCATGAGGCCAACCCCAGGCAAAAATATAGTCTGGGTGCAGAGTGGGTTTAGAATAGCTCTGAAGAAAGACAGTTGGATGTATTAATTGATGAGAAGCTCACCATGAGCCACCAGTATGCTCATGCAGGCAAATAGTATCCTAGACGGCATCAAGAGGAGTGTGGTCAGCAGGTCAAGAGAGGTGATTCTTCCACTTTACTCTGCTGTTGTGAGACCCCAGCTCAAAAACTGCATCCAGTTCTGATGTCACCATTATAAGAAGGACACAGAGCTGTTGGAGTGAGTCGAGAGGAGGGCCACAAAGATGATTCAAGGGCTGGAACACTTCTGCTGTGTGGAGAGGCTGAGGGAGCTGGGGTTGTTCAGCATAGAGAAGACTCCGGGAAGACCTTAGAGCTGCTTTCCAGTACCTTAAGTAAGGCTGGAGAGGGACTTTTCATAATGTTGTCTAGCAATAGGACAAGTGGGAATGGTTTTAAGCTGAGGGAGAGTAGGTTTAGACTGGACCTGAGGAAGAAGTTCTTCAGTATGAGGGTGGTGAGACACTGGAACAACAATGTGCTCTTGTGGCCAAGAGAGCCAATGGGATCCTGAGATGTACCAAGAAAGGTGTGTCCAGGAGGTCTAGAAAAGTTCTTCTACCTCTCTACTCCGCCCTGGTGGGGCCACACCTGGAATACTGTGTCCAGTTTGGGGCTTCCCAGTGCAAGAGACAGAGAACTGCTGGAGAGAATCCAACAGAGAGCCATGAAGATAATTAGGGGACTTGAGCATCTCCCCTATGAAGAGAGACTAAGAGCTCTGGGGATGTTTAGTCTGAAGAAGACTGAGAGGGGATCTGATCAATGTCTATAAATACTTGAGGGGTGGGTGTCAAGTGGAGGGGGGCAGGCTCTTTTCCATGGTTCACAGTGATAAGACAAGGAACAATGGGTTCAAACTAGAACATAGAAGATTTCACCTCAACATGAGGAGAAAATTCTTTACAGTGAGGGTGACGGAGCCCTGGAACAGGCTGCCAAGGGGGGTTGTGGAGTCTCCTTCTCTGGAGACTTTCAAAACCCACCTGGATGCATTTCTGTGTGGACTACCCTAAGTGATCCTGCTCTGGCAGTCGGGTTGGACCTGATGATCTCTTGAAGTCCCTTCCAACCTCTGATATACTGTGATACTGTGATACCCAGGAAGGCTGTGGATGCTTCCTCCATGGGGGTATTCAAGGCCAGATGGGATGAGGCCTTGAGCACCCCAATCTAATTGAGAGGTGTCCCTGCCCATAGCAGGGAGGTTGGAGTTGATGATCTCTAAGGTCCCTTCCAACACAAACTGTTCTATGATTCTATGAATTTAGTATCATAAACTGAATTCTTTAGGAGTAGTAATGTTACAATGCACTAAAGTAACGCATTACTCCAGAATGTTCTCTTTCTCTCTGTATAGGGCTTTGAGTCTCTAGATACTTTCAACAATATTCTACTTTAAATAGCCTTGAATAGTTCTGTGATGAAAACCTATCTTTAGAAGCCTTGATAATAAACACAGGGAAGGCTATATAGTGACTCTGTGATCTAGAGCAGTGATTTGGAGGATCTCAATCTTCTCTTAAATTAAGCCAGCAGGAATATGATTTTAGAGGATTCAGGGTACATCTATGCTCTATTTAGGAACTGGTATCAGTTTACTACCAATCTGATTGGGACTAAGCTTTAGGGTTTGGGTGTATTTCCTCAGAGGAGATAAACTCATTTTACTCCTTGCTGTGATTTGCTGTCACCATGGATGGACTCTGTGAGCTATGCCTTTTGACCCTGGGCCACAAACCTGCAACTCACCATGAACACTCTTGGCAATAAGCAGCCATACAGGACTGTCAGGGTGCAAACAGTGCTGCCACTGAAGAAAAGCACGTAGCCTATAGCTTCCCGAGAACAAAACACGTGCCACTCAGAGATTCTGTGATGACAGTTTGTTAATGAAGAAATAAAAATACTTAATTCAAAGTCTTAACTCACTGCATTTGTATTTTGGAAGCCTTTATCTCCTAATACTTATCTTCTGTGAAGTTACCCTGGACCTGTTTTACAACATTTTATCCCCGAGTTTAAATCCAATGTACTGATTCTCTTTTCCCAGGAGAGGAGTATGCCTTTCCAGTGTAGTTGGATGAACAAAGTGCTCTCATTTTGGAATAATTGTGGTCCTACTTGCAGTTCTTCTGAATTCACTAATTTGAGTCAATTTTCAAATGCAGAGTCTCTTTAGGTATTTCACAGAGGTATCAGATACTCATTCTGTATAGTGGTACCCTGGCTATCATGCCACCTTCTGTCTGTGCTTAAATATACAGCCTGACCATCTCTGCCCATGTTGCAAGCACCTTTCTGGAGCAACCTTACCTTTCTGCTATTATAGAGAATGGTGTGATGACACTAATATTCCAATATCCAGGTATCACTAACCCACTTTGCACAAAAATAAATCAATCCAGCCACATATAAAGGCACAGAAACATCTGAGTAGCACATTCACCGGGAATACAGGATTTGACTTCGGGAATTTTACTGTATATTGTGCCATAACTACTGCAGGTCTATAGGTGTGGTTCAAATATTCTTAGACCTTCCTTTCTTCTGGTGTATGCAATTCTATGTGCTCAAATATCAGGTAAATTTATACACTCGGGATGTGATTAAGAGTGGGAGAGGAGTCCTGCACATGGCTGGACATGGCACATGGGGGAAGAATGCCTTTAATTTTCTTTTACAGAGTTCAAGCAGAAAAGTAAAAGAATGTAAATAAATCACAATTGTGTGTAAGAAAGCAAAATACTGATTATTCTAAACACTTCCATTGGGGAGATAAAAATGTTTAAGAGTCAATACTTAAAGTCTGTCTGTCTGTTAGTCTGCCTGGTGTTTTTCTGCTGGGCAGTCAGAGTTCTTCTGTGCTTAGCTTTGAAGATAACATACTTGCATAGTGACCTTGAAAGCTAAGTTCTAAAAACCTATCTGCTTCTTGTCTTTCTTCCTTTTGCCACGGGGGGTCTGGGGAAGGCAGGGGGGCAGCTTTCCTGGCTTTGGCCAGGAGGGTTTTGTGCTGTTTCTGTTAATTGTATGTATTTGTAAATACTGTATATTTCATATATATTCTTTGCATTCCATTGTAGACTGCAGTTTTTGCTTGTAAATACAGCTACATTTGCTTCTGAACTGAGCCAGTCTGATGTTCTTAATGTGGGAGGGGAATTTCAGACCACCACACTACAACAAATGTCTTTGGGGATGTATTTTCTAGCTGATGCTCATTTTCTGCATTTTCTTCCACCCGTGACTTCAGAATCATCTGCTTGGTAAATCACAGACCAGGCCAATGAAATGGTTTTGGTGCACGGAGTAACAGAGCAGGAAGAAAATAGCTGTACTATACTGCTTAGAGACCAGAGCTGCACGAAATACACCCCTAGGGGAAAGTAAGGCAGGAGTTAACTGGGTCTGGTGCTCAGCATATGAAAACTGAGAAGGTGGCAATAGAGACCTGCCAGAGAGACAATGGGCACTATGGAAATATCAATATTGGTGGACTGGATGTTAGCCAGAATTTTTCATTATTAGTGATTCTGGATGTTTACCATGAATCTCATTTGTTACTTTGGCAGCAGTTTCCAATGCCTTTTTTAAGAACTGTTCAAATTATTTCACCCTCAGGCATACCAGGACACCTTTAAATAGTTTCATTTTCAATTTATTTCTAAATTATTAGCTCCTTGTGACTGCAACATTAGAGAATTGCTAGGGGAAAAGTGAGCATAGGATAGGATATCAGGTAGTGATAGGACTAGGGGGAATGGAATAAAGCTGGAAGTGGGGAGATTCAGGCTGGACGTGAGGAAGAAGTTCTTCCCCATGAGAGTGGTGAGAGCCTGGAATGGATTGTCCAGGGAGGTGGTTGGGGCCCCATCCCTGGAGGTGTTTAAGGCCAGGCTGGATGAGGCTGTGGCCAGCCTGATGTAGTGTGAGGTGTCCCTGCCCATGGCAGGGGGGTTGGAACTAGATGATCCTTGTGGTCCCTTCCAACCATGACTGATTCTGTGATTCTATGTCTGATCGATATCAACATGCTTCCTGTGGTGAAAAGAAAGTTAAAAATCACAAATACTTGTTAGAATTTTCTTAGGTTTAGTGAGTCCAAACACAGTTCAGCTGGAAAGAGGGATATTTATAGTGACTCAGCAACACTTGTTTTCAACAAAAGACTGAAAGATGCTTCAATTCAACTGCACAACTCAACCATGTTGACTATATTCAGAATTGCCCCTCTTCATAAATGTAGCAGTGATCAGGTGTGATTAGGTTCATTGCTCTCAATAACTTCTGGGATTTTACAAAAGTTGAAGTTATAATTTTGGAAAAAACACAAGACTCTTTCACTATTTTTGTTACTAAAACTTGTGGATTGCATTTATTGCCTTGTGAAGAGCCCATGCTTTTAGTAAGAATCATAATTTGTTGCTGAATCAGTGCATCCTTATACTACAGTGTCCAAGGTTTGGAAATGTAATGAATGAATGTTATAACTGAACATGGGGATTCTCAGGTAACTCATCTACTTAAATCCTCATAATTCAGATTCATGACAAAATTTTAAGTAACATATCCCACAGAATTTAATGCATAGCATATATGCAGGTCAGATTTAAACTCTTGCTATCATATGAATTAAAAGTATAGACATTTCTTTACATTTCCACAAAATTTATCACAAAGCCAGCTGAATTTCACAGGAATTTGCTTTCAATATTTGCAGTCTTAGGGGAAAATTTCTAAGCACTGGCTGTTCCTACATTCATTTGCTTAGGAAGCTTGTATAAAAGCCTTTCATAAAAGACAAGCTGGACTTGATGCAGAGCAGAGAAAAACGCTTGATTTTGTTCCTGGAGAGTAGCCCTTATATGTTCACATTTGTAAAACACGTCTCTCCTCTGAAATCATGCTGTGGAGTTGCCTTCATAATCGAAGTCTGTGGAGATGTGAAAAACGCCACACCAAAATTATACCTTTTTATTAACAGAACACTATTGATTGTGAAATACTGCTCTCAGTACCTCTCTACCTACCTCAGTTCCTTGATAGTCATTCCTAAGAGCTTATTTTCTTGTTATTACTTTGCAGAGAGCAGTATTAAATAATCTAATGAATATAGCAGGTGTTTCTAGACTGTCACCAGGATCGTTTCACAATTTAACACTTTTCAGAGCTTGGTGAAATGTACTTCTTGAGATAATAGCAGCCTTTCATATTAAAAAGTCTCGTTTTCCATGAGTCAGACAAGCTGTGGAAGAATTTGAGTCTCTAAGACTACTATTGTTCAACTTTTTTGATGGAGTAGGTGGCTAGATTTATTTCAGCCTTCAGGAAAAGACTGAATGCCTTTTTTCTCCCCCATAAGGTGACTGATTCTGCATGCTGCCATACATAGGACCGGTGTTTCAAGGGACACTTGGCTTCTTGTGCAAGGACAGTCAGAAATCTCACAAGTGTGAATTCAATGGGCCAGCAGATGTTTTGCTGAGCAAAGAATACAAAGTCCTGCATCCAAGAGGGAATACAGTATGCATCAGTGCAGGTCAGGGTCTGACTGGTTTGAGGGCAGCTCTGAAAAAAGGAATCTGAGCTCCTACTGTACCAGTGAAGCTGGATTCAGCAGTGTGCTTATGACGTGAGGAAGGCTAACCACATACTGAGCTACGCTGATGACAAGCGCTCATTCTCCCCAAACTGGGACTTGTGGGTCTGGATTTGGAGCAGTGTGTCTAGTTTCAAGCCAGCAGAATGTGAGATAGAAACCAGAAAGAATCCAGTAAAGGGCCACTAAGACCATTAAGAGGCTGTAATACCTGCCCAGGTATCCTGACCATTAAAGCCCAGACTGCTACCTCTAGGAAGTTGCAGAGCAGAAACGGACAGGACTTTCTGCCTGCCTCTGGACCACTTATGACCTCCCTGCTGGGAAGGGTAGACATATTGAAAGTTTTGCTGGAAGGGGTGCAAGTTAGCACATGAGATAACCTAATCGCACTGGCTTTTGAACAGAACACACCACTCTATCAAGATTCATCATGTTTTGTTGTTTGTCTAGACTACCTGTTGAACATCTCTGCTACATGCCTACCTACATTTTTTTTCATTTGTGGTTTCATTCTCCTGAGGGAACTGAGAGCAGCTTCTGTGCAACAGTCTCTGGCCTGAGATTTAAGCACAAGCTCTAATACCACCTTTTTTAACCGGCTGAAGAGCTTCTTCTTCTCTTGTACCTAAAGAAAATAGTTTCTCCAGGAATTAGTGCTTAAAGGGCATATAAAACAAACTAAATCACAGACAGAATCACAGAATTGTCAGAGTTGGAAGGGACCTCAAGATCATCTAGTTCCAACTCCCACCAACATGGGCAGGGACGCTTTCAACTAGATCAAGGCTGCACAGAGCCACATCCAGACTGAAACGTCCATCACCCTGTGATGGTGCAGCAGCTATTTCCATACATCCTCCTGGCAGTGACTCCAGCGGTTCTTTATAGCTACAATCCTCATCCTACCATACAAATCAATATTGATACACATCAGATGAAGAGGGAGCATATCCCCAGCCTATAAGCCTTTGAGAAACATGGTAGTTTTCTCACAGGCTTTTCTGCATCTGCCTGTGCTATATCTGAGAAGGGAGTAAAATTGATTACTTGAAGTAATTTTCACAAAGATGCAGTGATGCTGCCTGGACCATGTCAGTGGCTGATGTGGATCACCAGTGCCACCCAGTGGGACATACAAGGAGCCACACCTCCCCTCTGAAGCTGCAGGGAAGCAAAAGGTCTCTACTGCTGCCTTTGCTCAGGGCCACTCCATTAGAAGGAACTGTGAGACACTTTGCAAATTATGGGGTCACTGTCAGTGTGCTGCCTCCTTTGTCCTGTGTGCTTGGCAGGTACACTCCTGCACTGCTTTACAGCTGGCAGCAGGCATTTTTGCTATTCTAAGTTTAAAAAGTATTTCCCATCCCCACATCCATGCTGTTTTTCAGAAAGCTGCTGAGGAAAATGTAGTAACTGAGTTTTCTTACAAATCATGCATATTGTCACTTCAGCCTTTTATTTTGTGGCCGTAAGATAAACATTAAACATTCTGCCTTCATGGCCAGGAAAGTGACATTCTTTCCTGCACCATCAGAATTCTTCATTTCAAGGATAGCAAGATGTCTGAGCTCCAGAACCTCATGGGTTTATTTCTCAAAAATTCATCACAGTGTCACTTACTGCAATAGAGGTCCAAGGAGTTGTGATGGTTTAAAAACTGTCTTTTTAGTTTTTCTTGACAAAGTTCAAACAGAGGAGGTTAGAGAATGTAAATAAGTCACTATTGGGTGTAAGAAAGCAAAATAATGATTATTCTAAACACTTCCATTGGACAGACAGAAAGAACCACTTAAACACCACCAGTGTTTAAGAACCACTACTCAAAACAAAGTTGGGCTAGTCGGGGTCTGAGTTTGCAATTTTCTGGGCTCTCTGGCTGCTGCTTCTTTTCTGGATGAAGATAACACACTGCCCTTGGCGAGCTAGGTTAACAGCCTCTCTGCTTTTTAACTCTCTGCCTTCTGCCAGGAGGGTCTGGGGGGGAGGCCCCTTGGGAGGTCCTCTCAGGGGAAGCACAGGGGCTTGGTTGTACTTTTCTCTTGATTGTATATATTTGTAAATGTTGTGAATAGTGTATATTTGTACATATTCATTGCATTTCATCACAGATTGTAGATTTGCTTGTAAATACAGCTTTCATTTGCTTCCAGACTGAGTTAGCCTGGTTATTGTCGGTGGGGGGAATTTCAGCTCTCACACTGACACAGGAGTCCAGAAAGGCTGCACACTATTCAAGATGGAGGTCTTAAAGTTGCAGGAACAGGCCACCTCCATGTGCTCAAAAATTAGTTGTCAGGGAAGAAAGCTGGCCTGGTTGGATGGAGAGATTTGGTTGCAGCTTCGGGAGGAGAGTTTATGGTCACTAGAAGAAGGGGCAGGCCATTCAGGAGGACTACAAAGTTGTCACGAGGCTATGCAGGGAGAAAATCAGAACTGCGAAAGTCCATCTGGAAATTAATTTGGCTTCAGCTGTTAAAGAGAACAGGAAATGCTTCTATAAATATATCAGCAACAAAAGGAAGACCAAGAAGAATTTCTGTCCTTTGTTGGATGCAGGGGGCAACATACAGGTTAAGGATGAGGAAAAGGCTGAGGAACTCAATACCTTCTCTGTCCAGAACAAGTAGGGAAGTGACTGTGCCCTTGTACGTGGCACTGGTGAGGCCACACCTTGAATTCTGTGTTCAGTTTTGGGCCCCTTACTACAACAAGGACATTGATGTGCTGGAGCATGTCCAGACAAGGGCAACATAGCCGGTGAAGGGCCTAGGAAACAAGTCTGATGAAGAGCAGTTGAGGGAACTGGGATTTTTTAGTCTGAAGAAGAGGATGCTGAAGGAAGACCTTACTGCTCTCAACAATTTAAGTCACAGCTTGAACTGACTTACTCCTCTTCTAAACTCAGAAGATTGAGGAATTTAAGTAGTAGGAAGTCTTTAGTTGCGATCTAAAAGGTAATGCTAAGTGAAATCCATAGGGCATGTCTGCAACTATTCAGCATATGAATTCTCAACGGGCTGGTTGCCTGCCACTGCACACCTCTGTGGATCTAAGCTCTAAGCTGTGCCTTCGCACAGCACAAATGGTCACCTTTCTTCCCTGTACTGACCCACCACAGTAGTCAGTCATGAAAGCTAAAAATGCCACGAGCTCTGCAATGCCTGTCATGCTGGAGTTCTGTGACAACATGGACTTCTCGTTCCCACTGTTTGTTTCTTAGGCTGCATCCTTAATCCCATAATTTTTAAAGTTATCCTATTGTTGATATAACTCATGTTCTGCAGGTTAGGAAAAAATTATCTTCCCTACATTATTTTGGCTTTTTAAAATGACAACAAATTAGTATCTGTTAACTAAATAGGTAACACAGAATATTGTTCACTAAAGGCTACTGGTATTTTGTTATCTGTTACGACAGCATGACTGCAGACACTGTATTGTGTGTGCACATGCATGTGCATGCATCCAGGCGAGCTCACAGGGAGACTGTAAATACTGTTTGATTAAAAAATAATTTATTCCTCATGAAGAAAGCAGAACAGGGATCTGGCATAAACCCCTCTATTTGTAGTAGCTAATATAGCAGCAGATTGATGCATTCAACTCTTGACAGATAGATCATTAGGGAATTATTATGAATAGCAGAAAAATCACATATACCCTCTCATTACTCTTTTTTTTGGTCTTCTCTCTTTTAAAGGGAAAAGCACACATAGGCTATTAAGAAAAAGAGTAACACAAAGAACCATCATAATATAGCTTCCCATGGATTTTCCCTTGAAACAGTCATACATTCTGATCAGAATTTAAAAAAAAAAGTCTAGGAAGATAAGTTAATAATACATATATATGAAAAACAAATAATAAAGGCATTTTCTGTGTCTGTCCTAGTTCATTAAGAAGTTAAAAAAAATCTCCAAATGAATATTTCTGACATAGCTGTGTTGGGCATCATACACATATACCAGACTGATGGCAGTTACAGCTGCACAATGTAGTTATTTATCCAGGTATCAAGAAAAATTGTAAGACTTGCATTTCCAGAGAGAGAGGAGGGTGGGGGGGAGAGGAGGAAGAAGGGTGAGAGAGAAAAAACCACACACAAAAACCCCAGAACAATATAAATACATATGTAGGCTAGAAATCCAAGGGAAGTTTATCAACATCATTCAATAATTAAAACAAATGAAAAAGATGAAAGACTAGGTCCGTCCCAAATTACATCAATATGGAAAATACAATTCCAGCTCTAAAATGTTTTTATAAAAATATTTGGAACTTTGCATAAAATGTCAAGCCAAAATACACGTCACATCTGCAAATGGCCAGAACTACTTAAGTAACTGCTAAGTCCTATGCAATTGATAAATGTTCTGAAGTATTAATGATTCAATATTTATTCATGACATTGAAGGGAGATCCAGAACTGGAACAGAAAGAAGATGCTGAATGCTTTTATAACTGGTTAATAAGATAACAAACAACAACTAATTCATGCATCACGCATTGCTGGCTTGTAAGAATTATGATCTGGGCAGACAGTTCTCCTGCAGATGCTATTTTTTTGTCTAGGCATTGCTTATGGGAAAAATACAATAGAATTTACTCACTTGAAAGAGATACTGTCTTTCTGTCAACGTGCTACTGTACAACATACAGTGCATTTTCGTTGGCTGGGAAGCATCATCGTCAAGATCTCCACTGAAAATACTTACTAGATGTGATGCGTGCCACACAGTTGTGTTGATAAACCAACATAGTGTA
The DNA here is from genome assembly GCF_027791375.1 of Indicator indicator. NCBI lineage: Eukaryota > Metazoa > Chordata > Aves > Piciformes > Indicatoridae > Indicator > Indicator indicator. The sequence goes on along the minus strand of NC_072053.1, from coordinate 23,337,425 downwards.
AGGCATGGTTGCATAAGAGATTAGATATACCTAGCAGATGTGGGAAAAAATTGCACCCCAAAGATACCGAGCAGATAGTTGGAAAAGATTGTACCCTAAAGGCCCCTCAACTGGAAAGAAACAAGAAAACCCAAAACACTCAGATTCGCCCCTGAATTAATTTCTTCATCAGCTGCTGGAACTCAGGCATTTGTAATTCTAATTCAGGACTTATAGATTATAGATGTATAGAATACCAGGTTGGAAGGGACCTCCAGGACCACCTAACCCAACCATCTAGCTTAAGAATATAGTTTAAATGAGATGGCCCAGGACCCTGTCAACCTGGGCCTTGAAACTCATATATACATATACATATATACACACACACACACACACACACATATATATATATATATATATATGAGTTATTTGTTTATTTATTTACTTACTTACATGCTTATTTGCCTTTTAAATCTCTCTCCTGACAGTGTTCTGTCAGGACAAGATCCACTCTTCATCCAAACTGAAAAACATCAGTCTCTATACAGCAAATGAATGCACAGATAGATTACTGTGCATTTTTACAATTTGCTTCTTCCAGGAGCCATTCAATTCCATTTACCAATCCAGCTAAAGTTGCAGCTACAGTGTCCTGTACCTGTGGAATGACAAAACAAAACAAAAATCAACAGACTAATGTATTAGAAACAATAGGTAACTGGATGTAACAGCATTCTAGCATGATTCCACGTCTACCATGAAAGTAAAAAATATTATCCTAAATCTACATTTTCATCACTGATTTAAAGGTCCTTTACACAATCAAAGGTTTCTTAAAGAGTAAGATACAAAAAAGAAAACACTGCTCTTTAAGAAAGTGGATTATAAGATCCATTAGGAGAGCCTTGCATTTTTAGTATCAAGGTGAATTTTATTGCAATTGTTCCATCAATTTTTCTGCAACATTATACTCTATGGATGAGAAAATAATTGGAAAATCTTGTAAATGCTGCTAGCTTCCAAATTCAATGCAGATTATTAATTATCAGATTTTAAAATGTATTATAAAGTGGCTGATGTAAGTTGTATGTTTTCTTAACAGCCTGTAAACACTTTCCTTATGAAAATAAAGGAATTACCTCAAATCAGGACACTGGTTTTCTGATTATTATTCTTCAGCTACACAATACCATGAAAAATAAATTATGTGTGGCTAAGCCATACCAGTGTAAACTGTGCTTGCCAAGCATAAAGAACAGGTTCAGGACCTCACATGCTAGGTAAAGAACTGATTTATCAAAAACTGAATATATCATGTCAAGCAAGTGACAGTTAACAGTCTCCTGAAATGGCAGGAAAATCTACCTTGTGCCTAAGGCACAGGTCATGACTTGTGAAATTTAGATTTAAATTCACTGAAGTTTCCTTTACTCCCTTAAGACCAGCATTGCATCCGTGCTTACACTGTGTGTCCATATGATGTTTCCTATGTGTTCCTGAGCAAGTCACTTAGCTTCCCTTGCGTTCAAGATGCTTCATAATCAAGGATCAGAAAAACAAAATTCTTCATATAAGTGGGGAGCTTATGTTTTAGTGTTAAAAGCTGCACACTTGCTTAGGCGTTCAGGAACTACCATAAGCCTAAATTTAATTTAAGCCACATAAAATAAAAGCTTAAAAGCAAGTACCATCCAGGGCTGATGTATCAGATTTAGCTGCAACTGATGTGCCACGTAAACACATGGAATTCTTTCCACATCAACGTGAGAGACACAAGACAAAACTAGCAGAGGTCTGTTCGCAGGTCCAAGGGCTGGATCAATCATTGCCAAAATACGAGCCAGTTCTTCTTGACGATCATGCTCTAAAAAACAATTTTTAAGTATGTGCAAATGCCAAGGAGTACCAGAGGGCAGGGGCAGGGGAGTGGGTGTGTTGACTTTTCAAAGATTTAAGATTTCACAGGTGAGGAAACAGAGGGCTGAAAGGCACACGGCCATATTATCTAGTTCTGCTTATCACAAGGCTGGATAATCCACATTCATGACACAAAGATGTTCACATCACACTTATTACAAGATTTCCACAGACTCTACAGGAAGCCTTTTCCAGTCCTTAGTAACAGAGGATTTTCCGAGTACTTTACAGAGATCACAGATGCGAGAAGCCATTAAGACACACAACACTGCAGAGCCTACTGACCATTATTTTCCTCTTTAGCATACTCCTTCACATTTTTTAAACCTCTCCTTTCTGAACTAGCATTTTCCACCATTTAAAACTGTTGAATGTGATTATCATAACAGGTATTTGGATTATCCTCTCATAGGACCATCCTGATTTGAACCAATTGCATCTTTCACTGCAGTTTTCCTGGTGAAGATTCTGTCTCTGGCCTATGACATCAACAGTGCATTTCAAGCTGCTTCTCCTACCCATGCCCAGGGGTTTGGGTTTGGGATTTTTGTTTGTTTGCTTGTTATTTCAGATTCTTTCCCACATGTAGCTTAGATAGTAACCATATCAGTATCCATCCTTAATGAAAGAAGGTGCTATAAATCCCCTCAAACAGATATGAAGCAGCATGCCTAGGATAGGGAGCCTCTTTGATTGGGTAAGTCATGAAAAAATAGCACTAATAAAGCACATTTTTGGAGAGTCAAAACAAAGATTTTCCTGTATTGCATACTCTTTGCAACTTTCACGACAGTCCAATCATTCACAAAATATGAATAAAGACAAACCTCTTACTTTTATGGGATTCTGCATTAGCAACATAAATGAATCCATCAACTACTTCGCACACCTTTTTCACTTGATCTATTACACTGTACTGTGTGGCTTGCTGATTCCCCTGGTTTTCTTGGTAGAACATCTTATTCACAGCAACAGCTTGCTCTTGCCTTGCTCTTCTTCTTTCTGCACTGAAAGAGTGTTTCAACATTTCAGTATCAACATATCAGTAGTTGAGAATGCAATAATTCAGTTGTAGAGAAAGAAAGAGGGAGATGGAAAGAAGATGGAGGGGGAAGGGGGAGGGGGAGGGGGGGAGGGGGAGGGGGAAGGGGAAGGGGGAGGGGGAAGGGGAAGGGGAAGGGGAAGGGGAAGGGGAAGGGGAAGGGGAAGGGGAAGGGGAAGGGGAAGGGGAAGGGGAAGGGGAAGGGGAAGGGGAAGGGGAAGGGGAAGGGGAAGGGGAAGGGGAAGGGGAAGGGGAAGAAAACACTTGCATTGAAACTTCTATTTCTAATGGATATCCATTTGAGTATACACATAAAAATCACTTAAGAAAAACGAGGAAAAGGTCAAAACTGGTTGGTTGTGTTTTTTTTTTTCTTGTTGTGTTTTGTTGTTATTATTGTTGTTTTGGTTTAGTTTGGTTTGGGGTTTCTTTGTGTGTGGAGAACAAATAACAGAATCACAGAAAACACCTGGTTGGAAGAGACCTCAAAGATCATCCAGTCCCACCTTTGACCCAGCACTGAAGGGTCAACATGTCCTTAAGCACCAGGTCCACACGCTGCTTAAACACCTCCAGGGACAGTGACTCCACCAGTACCCTGGGCAGACCATTCCAATGTTTGATAACCCTGTGAAGAAGTAACATCCAGCCTGGACCTCCCTTGACGCAGCTTGAAAATGTTTCTTCTAGTCCTGCTGCTTGCCACCAAGGAGGAGAGGCTGGCCCCCTCCTCACTCCAACCTCCCTTCACGCAGTTGTAGTGTCATGAGGTCTCCCCTCAGCCTCTTCTTCTCCAGACTAAACAACCTCAGCTCCCTCAGACGCTCCTCATAGGCCATGCGCTCCAAGACCCTCACAAGCTTTGTGGCACTTCTCTGAACATGTTCCAGAACCTCAATGTCCCTCTTGTAGTGAGGGCCCAGAACTGGAAACAATACTCAAGGTGTGGCCTCACCTGTGTTGAGTACAGAGGTGTAGCCTCACCAGAGCTGAGTACAGGGATGGATGATCACCTCCCTGTTCCTGCTGGCCACAGTATTTGTAATACAAGCCAGGATGCCACTGGTTTTCTTGGCCACCTGGGCACACTGCTGACTCATATTTAATCGACTGTCAACCGCAACACCCAGGTCCCTCTCCAAGTCACAGCTTTCCAACCACACATCCCCAAGTCTGCAGTTTACCATGGGACTGTTGTGACCCAGGTGGAGGACCTGACACTTAGCCTGGTTAAATTTCATACAATTAGTCTTGGCCCATTGGTTTAACCGGTCCACTGCTCTTACCTGGTGGTTGAGTACAATGTCAGAATATTGAATTTTTGATTATTATTAAACTGGAAACTGACTCCTGATCCAATTCCTACATGAAAAAAAACAACACTGTGTAAATTTAATTGTAATTTCACTGCAACTATAATGTTACCCCAAATGTTCACTGCATTTATTCTATTTTTTTTTATCATCACACTATTGAGTTTTGAAGACAGAAAAAGCATCCCAATGTTTTTCTTGTGTTCTGTTTATGATATAAAGAAGCCAAAAAACATAAACCAGGGTTACCATGAATTTGTCTTTGAGGCAGGCCAGCTACTAGCAGAATATCTGGGCATGTCATCATCTTTTGCACTAAAGAGTTGTCCAGCTCTTCCAAACCTGGCCCAAACATAGCAAAGCGAGGTTCTGCCTGAGTGACCAGTGTGTGCAAAAATGAAGTCACAGCCTCATACCGGGGACGGCTTGATTTCAAACTTCTTCTGTTCTGAGGACAGCTTTTTTTGTATCTGTGTAAAATAGACACAACTAGAAATTAAATACAAAAGAGGTATTAATCAAACGACATAAACTGATTTAGGTCTCACATTTCTCATGCTATGTTAATGGTACAATTTGAACACACGTCAAAAATTATAAAGTTGCAATCTGATGACTTCAAACACCAGTATAAAGCAGCTAAAAGCATCGGTCCTTTCAAGTACTGACTTTTTGGACCTCAGTACAGCTCTATCCATGGATCTGGTAGCTGACTTAAAAAAAAAATTAAAAATTCCCCCACTCACACTGAACATACAATGCTAGTAAAATAGCATCGTATCTGGTTAAGTCACATATGATATGAAAAATGTAAGACTTCTGAGAGCATTTCAAACTTTAATTAGACTGCTTATGTGTTTATTAACTATGAAACACCTTAACTCCACCTGCAATGGACCATCTTCCCTATAGACACAGAGAATATATGTTATGAGCAGAGACAGGTGTTGTCTGTAAGATCACATGCTTATTTGATGCAGAAAGGAGGAGGTATGACAACACTTTGGTGATTAAGGGAAAGAAGTTACAGCCATAGAAATGACAGACATCCTAGAGAACCAGCTTCAGTCTTTGCTTCTGTGGTCATGGTGGGCAGCTTCTAGACACATCATTTCAGGGAAACGTTAAATGTGTGCTCCTCTACAAACAAACTGAAATGCTCCAAGCTGAGATCAGCAAAACCATTAAGTGCTCACAGACACAACAAAAATCAGTGTCAGATGGCATCAAATAGGCAATGCTCTGAAGTTTTCAGACCTGAAGTGATTTAAGTTCAAAGTTCAAAATCAGGACACAGCGTGCACTTCAAATTCTGGGTGTGTCTTTCATGTCTGTAAAGCAAGGACAAAGGGCGCAGCAATTGTAGGAGTTTGTGCACTCATCATGAAGTAGGTTCATGAAATCACCTTCTGAGAATTTAACTACAAACCCAAAAAAGCTGCAAATTAAATGGATTTGAATGAAATCTAAATTAAAATTCCAGATTTTAAGAGTGCTTCTCCAGTCACTCAAAACCGAGTGTTGCTCTGCTTTACAATTGAACTACCTGACACCACCACCTTTGTCTTAAATGCCTTTGACCATCACAGCTAAAGCAGTACTATTTGTTCTGTGTACACTCAAAAAACCCTTTCCTAGGCCTCCCAGGTAAGATGAAATAAAACCAAAGACGTATTCCATTTATTGTATTTTGAAAACTTATTAGTACTTTTATTAAAGGAAGAAATTATTGTTCATTGTGCTGAAAGCAAAGGACACATTTTTACCAAGATCATCAGTATGCAGAGATCACTGTATTTCTGTGGCACAAGAGATGTGCAGCTTACACAAAACTTCAATTTGTAACGTTAGTTCTTACTTTTTTAATGTTTTACATTACTGTTGAATCCAAACTGAAAGATCTGACCAAACTGTCAAACAAGAGGAAAGCGTTCTTCCAAAATAAAACAATAGGTTTGAGACACATTAAACGTAAGCAGCAGTTACTGCTGTAAGCGTGAAACATGCCTGTAGGCTGAACAGGCTGTCAACTGTGTAAGAGAATGTGAAGATACTTACATTGCCATGTAATCATACAGCTCATTATCGCTGACCTCTGAAAAGGTTTTATTAAATATCTCCACATCTGGGAGCGATTTCCAGTCAACGGATGTCCAAAAGGGGAGGTCCCTCACAAGAAAATACCTCCACAATAACGGATCTCGTACAGTAGCCCTCCAATAAAAACTGGTGCTTCCCAAATGGCACAAATCTTGTGGTGAAAGGAAGGACATAATGTGCAGCTGCACATCAATCTGAAAACGGTCGAGAGCAGCGGTTTAACGACCCGGGAACTGAGCAGGGAAGACGCAAGCAGCGGGAAGCCCGAGCTTCTTTCCCCGCCGCCGCCCACCCTCCCTGCGAGAGGGCCCCACGCACCGGCAGCATCTGCAGGGTGATCACTTCCTCTGCGTCCTCTGGGAGCGCTGAAGGCAGGCGATCTGCAAACGTGGCGGTAGCATCACGTTCGCGGCGCCCCCCCAGCCAGCGCTCCCGGAGAGCGCGGAGGCGACCCAGCACCGCCGCCTCCAAACCGCCCCGCTCCTCCGCTCCGCTGGCCGACATGTTGTTGAGCCCCGTGGCCGTTTCTCGCACCCAGTGCGCCGGCGCCGGTTGAAGAGGCTGGGCGGAGAGAAAGCCAAGTCATCCCTGTGTGTGAGCCAGATGGAGCTTTGTTATAAAAAAGGCTTCATTAGACCTTCAGACCCGTCTTCTGAGCGCTCTTTGAATGCAAATCCTTTTGTGAGAAGACTGAAGCAAACACCATGTCCCAGAAAGTCGTAGGGCACAAGGTTTCTTCCAGCAACAGCCAAAGCAGTGTATTTTATTTGTGGGATTCCACAAAGTGGCACAACATTTGTTTCGCAGTTGTTGTGTTCCACCCTTGGCCTTTTAAGGGTCCCTCGCACATAACCACATACTTTGTTAACATGTTTTTGCCCGTTTCTCGGAAATCCAGAGATACGCTCTGTAAACTGCAGCCCAGGTCACTGCTACAGACAAAATCTATGGCCTCAAGGCTTTCCTCCTTCTCTTCTCCACAGTGCTGCAGTCCCCAGTAGCACATTTCTCCGCTGTACATCATTGCGAGTAAGTAAGTATCACTAAATACACCTGCAAAATAATTTAGATCAAGTACTTTATCAGTTCTAAACAAGTGCATGGCTTGTTAAGCAGCATGTTTGGGGTTTTCTCAGTGACAGTGGGGAAACAAAAGACATTCCAACAGGCAATGTAAGCCTACTGAAGTGTCCATAAAACCCAATTTTACCTGTTTAGGTGACTGACACCACCCGGAAGAGAACCTGGATCAAGGCCTTGCTCATTACTCTATCCACTTTGCCCTCCATAATGCAACAATCTTTAAGACTGCCACATAAAAATTATTCTGATATGTATGTATCTGTATGCTTATTTATCTTAGAGAATTTCAGTATTTCTCTACAATCCATTGAGTGCGGGCACGATTAAGCATATTTATTTCAGAACACTTCTGCGCCTCCCAGACTTTAGGCCTGGAAGACAATGCTGCTTCAGTATTATCTGTAGTTGACCAGCAGCAGTTTTAGTATTTGAATAGAAAGCCACATATATATATGATCACTGATAACAAATCAAATAAAGTCCTGTTGAATCATTCTACAAATCAGCTATTGAACTTAGCTTTGCATTGTGGAGCTGAACTGGAGCAATACCATGTTCAGATTAAATTAAGTAAGAAGGTGCTCAATCCAGACCAGAGCTGGTTGGTTTTCAGTGTCCTCAGCAGCACCAGCTTAAAAATCCCATCCTGCTGCAACACTCTACCTGCGTCACATTGATGCAGCTTCAGATCTTCACGTAAATATACCATAGCAAGGCAACTCACAGAAAGCTACATAAAGTGTAGACAAAAGTTTGCCAAATCTAAGCAATTCTGCAGGCTGCCTGATTATGTGTCTCATCTTTTTTGTTGTTGCTATTCTAAAATGTGGTAAATTTTGAATACAAATTAAGTCAAACAAAAATAATCAATAATCCCGTAAGTCAAAGCAGTTATTAAGAGGAGTGGGCTGTAAGGTTTTTGGAATTGTTCTCTCTTTTTTTTTTTACCTTCACTGAGTAATCTAGCTGTGTCTTTATCGTGAAGTGAGACATCTTCATTTAGCTGAATAGGGCATCTAAAGCTAAGCATCTTCATCAAGTAACGAACTCCATCATTAAGACACTGAACACAGTTAAAAAAGAAGGGGGAAAAAAAAACTTTTAGTTAAGCTCAAAGCAATTTAATGATAGTCAGAAGTAGCTCTCACAATGAATCTCCCCAAACCCTATTTAAAATGAAGAAAAAAATTTGTACCTTAAAAGTGAGGTCAAACTTTACAACTGTGTTTTCATGCATATAGAACTTTTTAATTCACTTTACCTTTTTAAATACAGTAATGTTTTCTCGTAGCCACTCACTCCTTTCTTTTGCTGTATGACAATACATGTAAAGCAGGGCTCCTTTTCTCCAGTATAGACATTCTAACAACTCTGCACCAAGGATACTGATTGGCTGAAATAAAATCCAACAAACTAGGATAACCCAAAAGCAAACCATCTGAACTACTCCTATACACACTTACATATGCAAACAGTGTTGTTGTATTGTCTTTAACGTAGAGGCTATACTTAACAGTCACAAGCTTAATAATTCAGATTTAAAGTGCCAAAAAGATATGGAATCATAAAAAGTTACCAAGAATAATATTGAGCAGGCAACAAGTTATTTGAAAAAGTATTTTCAAGAATCATTATTTAAATACAATTAAGACTTGAAAAACTTCCAAAAGATCTTAAATTCTGCCCATCAAATATATAAATGCTAATATCTGCTTTTTGTTTGTTTTTAAAATAAAGAAATAATTAGTTCTCTGGCTGAATAATGTTAGTACTCACTTCTTCATTTATGTTGCATTCCCTCACTAGGTCTTCTGGTTCTGAAAGGGAGTATGTAAGTTCTTTCACTTTTTGCAAGGAAGATTCTTCTGGAAAATCTTCATCCACAAGACGGTTTTCCTCAAAATATGTAATGTCTAAGACAGCCTACAAAGACGAGATAATCAAATGGTGATGCACAGTAATACACAAACTTATTACAGCTTACACAACAATTTTAAGGTATTCTTTGCCATTTAGTTTACAAAAGCTTCAAGTTAAAGGTGTTCTGGTTGCAGACAGTAAATGCACACTCAAAACCCTTTCTGTCCTTACAGCACCTGCACAATTATAAATTCTAAATCATCTTCTAATCCAGGTAACCACAGCCCTGTACTTCACTGATGTTCACCACATACACACCAAAGTAACAGAGATTTGCCATACTCTTCCATACACCAAACTTTCTCCCATACCCTTGGCAGAGCATAATTTCTTGCTTTAAATATACTACCTGGGTGTAGTGCTGCAAAAGCATGGAAGGATGTCCTTTCCCACTGTTACAGAAGTCCTTCAATTTGTCCAGAGTAGCTGAGCCCTTTGCTAAGAAGACATCTGAAGGAAGAACAGAAGCTTCCTGAGCACTGAAAAGCACCCAGCAACAGCCTTGCTTATCCCCCTTCACTTCATATGGTTTTATCCATCTTTTCGGTATCTACAAAAGCAGCTGAGTGACGCAACATTTAAACTAGCCGATTGTCCCGTTAGACTACACCTCTCAAGACTAAATCGAAGACATTCACTGTTATGCTATGATGTTTCAAAATCACTTCCACATACTGCATTTGCAAATATATCATACACCACCAACAGAACTTGCTAACACGCAGGGCCGGATTTTTGAGCCCTTGCCGCCCTGCTCCACATAAAAGTCTCCGGACGGAGCTTCTAATCGAAGCCTGGCCCGGCACCAACTCCTATGGACAGTCTGTTCGGAGGACCGAGATGCAGATCAACAGTTGCTACGCCGCCGGGGGCGTACTGCCCCAGGCCCGCTCCCGCAGCGCTGCAGAATGCCGCACGGCGCGACGGCATCAGAGGGCGGAGCGGGCACACGGGTACGCCGGGCAGAGCCCAGCCCGTCCCCTCCCTCCTGCAGCCTCTCACCGTCACCGCCCGCTCCCCTGAGCGCCGCCAGCCGCTGGCTAAGCGTCGCCAACCGCCGCTGCAGCGGGAACACCGCACCCCTGGCCTCGGCAACTCCAGCTTCTGCCATTGCCGGCCCGGAGCAGCGTGACAGGACTCCAGCCCACGGCGCCGGCTGCTGGGCGGGGTCCGCTGCGGCGAGGAGATGTACGCAGGCGCAGCAGCCAGGACCCGCGGGCGGGCAGGGAGCGCGGCTTCCCGCTGGTGTGCGGCGCCTGCGCCGCCTGGAGGGCTTGGGGGTGTAGCAGCTTGACGGAGGGGCTGCCTAAGGCCGTATCTGGCGGTAAGACCGCCCCTGTCTGATCCCGGCTGGACTTGCGATTCAACAGCGGCTTCGTTGGTCTCTGGGACGAGACGGCAGGAGGATCAGGACGCCTTAGCCCTTCTTCGGTATTATCGCAGGCTGTGCGGATCGGCAGTAAGACGGCAGCCGAGACCGCTGGGCAAGCCTTGTGCACCCTCAAGGCCGGAACTTCAGCTTTAATTCGTTGTGGCTTTAAAGCTCTTCTATTACAAGCATATGCAGCTTCTGCAGATCTGTGTCAGGGTCCTGAGAGAGACCGTTGCATGTCTGTATGTTGGCTGCATCAAACACTGTTTGTAGCCTCACTGTGAAGTAGGTGTTGTACATAGGTGAATGGAAATGACTGCTGAAAGTGGAGTTTTTTTAAGACAAACTATTTTCTTAATAATTTTTTTTTCACTGGAGGGTTTTAATTGCATTTTGATAGTGGATTACTTGCAGAAGTGTAACTCTGAAAGTATGGTTAAATCATGTTGAAACCACATAACCTTTGGTTAGAGGAATGAGATCTTTGCTCCCAGATTTTTGCTAAACTTTAAATAGCACACTTTATGAAATTCAGAAGTTGTAAAAAGCTTCCATTTTATAACGGGAACATAGTTAAGTTTTAATTGTAACAAAATCTCACGGCTATGCACAGCAAATCAGAATGCTTTGGGTTCGGAAGAACTTTTAAAGGTCATCTAGTCCAATCTCCCTGCAGTGGGCAGGGATATCTTCTACTAGATCAGGTTGCTCAGAGCCAGACCCAATGTGGCCTTGAGTGTTTGCAGGGATGGGGCATCTCTGACCTTTCTGGGTGTCTCGTTATGGGTAAGGTCTTGATGTCTGCCTAGCTCAGGACTCTTACGGTACCTGTTCGACAAAATTAACATTTGCCTCCTTTTTTTTCCAGGGCTCCAATAAGGAATTGTACTGACAAGGTTCCGAATCTTAAAAGAATTGGTAGGCTTAATTTGTTAAAGCAACAGATCCAACAGTTTTCGGATTGCTGATCATAAATGCACTAACTGCAAGTGATGGATCTCAAGTTCATAAAGCCCAGCTTTATGACTTGACAAAGTTGGCAATGCAGCGGTTTGCAAAACCGCTTATAAAGCAGTTATAAATGCAGCAAAAGTTAAGCTGTGCACTTGTAAGGAAAAAATTAATCTGATTTAGAAGTTCCTGTTCACAATGGAGACAGGAGTCTTGTAAAACTTTATTCAAATAAAGGGAGAGTCCATGGGACGATTCGCTGTGGGGTCTCTCAAATTGCTGGGAGACACAGCTTCTCTTTTATCCTAAATCCCCGGATGCAAATTTCCCTCTCCCTTTCCCCATTGGCTAAGGTACTCAGGATTTACGGTCTTTCTGGAAATGCCTACTACATGTGCCCCTTCACATGCAACCCCCCTAAATCATACATCTTATGTTCATTTAAATTCGGTTCTTCACTTCTCTGGGTGGAGAAGTTAATATTCAGTAGTCTCTTAAGCCTTCGCTGTGTCCTAAAAGTTCAGAAGTTCAGGCTGTGTTCAGTGTCTGCTATCTTCAGAGAGACCCCCTACTGATTTACAGCAAGGTTCAAGGTAAGGTATGTTTCAGAGGCCCTTTTGTGATTTACATACACATAGATAAGGTGAACTGTCTGGTTCCTCCCTTTCTCTTCCAACTCCCTCTTAGACAATTCTTCCTTTGTAAAGATGCTAGCTACTTTTAATCCCATCATACTGAATGTGAAATTCATACCAAGAAGGTGTCCCGGTCTTGTGTTGAGGAAAAGGAACACAGCCTGCTGACTCTCTTCCTCTCTGCTAAATCTGCTGTCTTTACCCCTAGAGACATTCTTCTCATGTTCTTTTATGCCCTAACTCCAGCTGTCTCTGCCTTCTAGGCAACATTTAGCATGATTTAGGAGGAGAGCTGAGTAACCTAGTCATACCTATTTAGCATGTACTTCATTTGACTCATTATGCTGAGGGGTGCTAACTTCAATATTGCAGTTAATTAGGCAAAGGTCTTAACTTGGGCACTATAGTGTTTGAAATACGTTTAGAAGCTGTGTGGTTTTATTATTTTAGCCTTCAATAGTTTTAGTTGAAATGGGGCAGGCTTCTCTTCACAAGACTCCCTCCTTCAGCCATTTGTCAGGCCAGCTTCACAAATCTTCATTCCAGGTGATAATATAAAAACATCTCTAGGTTGTAAGCATCTCTTCTCTTGAAGCATCTTTTCTCCTGAAATGCTCTAAAGTAACCTGCATGCCTGTCCCATCATAAGCTAGGCAGTTATCCCTTCTTCCTTCTATGTAGTCTGAATATCCTCTAGTTTAAAACCACGCTCCCTGTCACAGCAGCCTCTGCTAAAAAGATAAGACTGATCCTGTCTTTGTTGTAGGTCCCCTCTAAGTATTGAAAGGCCTAAAATATCTGCAAATTGTAAAATATGTTGAGTGCTGTATTTTACTATATTGCCTCTCTATTTTCTCCATCTCTTTACCTGCCTGAAAAAAAGTTAGTATCTCAGTGTATTAACAAAAAAAATAATAAAAAAAAAGAGTCTGTGTGGAGGTGGAAGTAGTAATGGAAAAATGGAATAGAAACACAGAGATGGAGACTGGATATTAGGAGGAAGTTCTTCAGAGAGAGGGTGATTGCCCATTGGAATGGGCTGCCCAGGGAGGTGGTGAAGTCGCCATCACTGGAGACGTTCAAGAGAAGACTGGATGAGGCACTTAGTGTCATGGTCTAGTTGATTGCTTAGGGCTGGGTGATAGGTTGGACTGGATGATCTTGGAGGTCTCTTCCAACCTGGTTGATCATATGATTCTATGAAAAAATAGATTAGACCTGATCAAACAAGATTCAAAAAACATCAAACATTATCCCTTGCCTAGCAGATTCCTAACTTTTAGAATCTGTGGTAAAAATTGTCTTCAAAATGAACAGGAAAACATCATGGATATTAATACAGATATACATGGCTAATTTGATTTTTACAGCAGCATGCTTCATGTCTTTTAGAACTGGAGAGAAGTTACAATACTGTATCTGTTATGTCATCTTAGAATGACATTAGATTACCATGATTTCGGTAATAAATTTATGCCTTAATTTGGAAAGCATGAATAATGTGTGATGCTCATAAATTCTTACAAGTAATTTAAGCGTTAAGTGGCTTTCTCTACCTTTAATTATAACTTGAGACAGATGGGAGTTGAACATAGGAAATAGGAGGCAGGCTTATTCAGCTGCACAATAAATTTCACAGATGTATTTGATCTCTGGTAAGTGACTTAAGTTAGGGATATATTTGTAAAATGTGAAGTACGTTTTTGTTAACAAAAAGGAGAAGCACCAAACACAATTTTATTTGGTGTAGAGTGAATTTAGGGTTGGATCAGAATATGTGTGCATGTGGTGGGCATTTATGCTGATTTATCTGTCTTAGAAATGATACTTTGCTGTTATGATATACGTCTGTTAACTAAGGAGCACTATATTAAAGGAAATTCAAGGTACTTGCTCTTTTTACTTTTTTTGTATATATTAATGACATTTAGCCATGCTTGTCTCCTGTGCTCAAAATAAGTTTGAAGTCTGCTTCAGGTCCCTCTTGACTCAGTTTGCATCAGCTGGCGAGCTTTAATGAGCAAAGAGATGAATTGAAGGGGTATGCCAGCTCTTCAGTCTGTTTTGTGGCTCTCCTGGCCAGGGCTGTCCCAGTAACAACTGAATTGTTGTACTTAGGGTTAGATGTCAGACATACACCATGAACTGTATTGAGTTGATGATTATAAGGAACATTTATGTAAATATCTGAAACTGAATTTATTACAATATAGAATATTCTGTCATTTGCATGTCTTTCATTACTATATTCTTTGAGGCAAATACTTCTGCCCTTGGAAATAAGCAAATAGTATTTGTATTTATTCACTGAAACCATTAAACAAGATTCCCTATTTATTGTATGAGAGCTTCATGAGTGTGTTGTATCTGATAATATCTGTAAGAAAGATGGTCAATATTATGGTATAACCTTTCAAGTGTTCCTTGGATTCACAAAAAAGGACACATGTTCCCTCCCTCTTTTTCTGTGTGGCTCTGCAACTACCAGGGATGGGGTATAAAACTGGAATTTATTCAAAATAATGCTTAGAAAGGGGAAGATAAGTACCAAAGATTTCCTCTACATTATCGGGATTAAGCACTATGAAGTGATTGCCAGAATTCAGTGTCATAATGGATAATGTCATGGCATTGAATAAAGAAGTGTCCAATTCAGTCAGTCTTCTTAAAGTAAGATTATGTATTCACTCTAAAATACTTCCAAGTCAGAGCATTTGATATTCATATTGTTGATGCCAAATGTGAAATCAGGGCATAAGAGTGATTTGTAATGGAATTTTACCTTTGTGTCATATATTTTTCTGAAGAGGCATGTGAGTGCCAGGTATTAGTAGATATTTTAGGTGTGTCATATTTTTGTTTGCCTAACCTTGCATGAACAGTTCTTTGTTCTACCTGCTTTCTATTCTACTCTATAGTTCAGATGGTGCCTTGACAAAATATAAACCAGTTGGTTTCTTACAGTGTGGTCACCTGCAACTGGGATAACATGGTAGCTGATTCACATTTAAATAGGTTCTGATCATAAAAGAGGATTTAGCAGTTTGATTTTTGGTTATTAAGAGGTGGTATACACTGAACTTTGATGCTGGAACTACTTTCTCTCTTCTAAAGTGACCTTCCTAGAAGGCATCAGTAGAGATTGACAAATAGGAACTGCTTCTTGCTGCCTGAGAGGTGAAGCTGTTCTTTTTTTAAAAGCAAGTCTAGAGCATACAATGTTCTATAATGGAATAAAAGACTTTACTTTCAGGTGGCAAGGAAACTCGTGTTTTTCTTTTGTATGGTAAATGATCGAAGAGTCATGTGTAGTGTGGACATCTTAATCCAGAAGAATGTTTGTGTCTGCCACATCTCTTGTATGGGGGCTCCTGTATGTGTTGGTCTGTGAGAACTTGCTTACAGTACTCTTCACCCTAGACGCCAGCTGTTACAGGTTACTGCATGTGTAATGTGGAGTATTAATTACAGGATCACAGGATGCTAGGGGTTGGAAGGGACCTCTGGAGATCTTCAAGTCCAAACCCCTGTGTAACAGTGTGAGAGCTGAGATCCCTGTCCCACACCAACAATAACCAAGCTAGCTCAGTCTGGAAGCAAATGAAAGCTGTATTTACAAGCAAATCTACAATCTATGATGAAATGCAATGAATATGTACAAATATACACTACTCACAACATTTACAAATATGTACAATCAACAGAAAAGCACAATCAAGCCCCCTTTGCTTCCCCCAGGGGGCCTCCCCCCCAGTCAGAAGGAATCCCCCCAGTCCCCCCTGGTAGAAGGCAGAGAGTCAAGAAGCAGAGAGGCTGTTAGACTTAGCTTGTCAAGGTCAGTGTGTTATCTTTAGCCAGAAAAGAAGAAGCAGACAGAAGTCGAGAACTGCCCAACTCCCGAACCTTGTTTTGAGTAGTAGTTCTTAAACATTTCTACCTCTCCAGTGGAAATGTTTAGAATAATCATTATTTTGCTTTCTTACACCCAATAGTGATTTATTTACATTCTTTCACTCTGCTTGAACTTTGTGAAGAAAAATTAAAAAGACAGTCTTAAAACCATCACAGAGCAGGACGATATAATCTAGCACAGGTCACGCAGGAATTCATCCAGATGGGTCTTGAAAGTCTCTGGAGAAGGAGACTCCACAACCTCTCTGGGGAGCCAGTTCCGGTGCTCTGTGACCCTTAAAGAAGTTCTTCCTTATGTTGAGGTGGAAGTCCCTGTGCTATGGTTTACATCCATTGCCCCTTGTCCTATCACAGGGTGCAAGTGAGAAGAGGCTGCCCCCTCCTTCTTGACACCCAGCCCTCAGATATTTATATACATTTATTATATTCTCTCTCAGTCTTCTCCTCTCCAGACTAAAAAGCCCCAGGTCTCTCAGCCTTTCGTCATAAGGCACATGCTCCTGTGGACTCTCTCAAGCCCCTGTCCCTCTTGAACTGGGGAGTCCAATATTGGATGCAGTATTCTAGGTGGGGCCTTACTAGGACAGAGTAGAGGGGGAAAAGAACGTCCCTTTATCTGCTGGACACACTACTCTTAATGTACCCCAGGATACCATTGGCCCTCTTGGCTACTGGGGCACATTGATATCCCTTGGATAACTTGTTGTCCACAAGGACAAGTCCCAGGTCCTTCTCCATGGGGCTGCTCTCTAGCAGATCACCTCCTAACCTGTACTGCTGCAGTTTATTATTCCTTCCCAGGTGCAGGATTCTGCACTTATCCTTGTTGAACCTCATTAGGTTCCTTTCTGCCCAACTCTCCAGTCTGTCCAAGTCTCACTGAATGGCCACACAGCCTTCAGGTGTATCAGCCAAGCCTCCCAGTTTGGTATTGTCAACAAACTTGCTGAGCAGACACTCTGTCCCCTCATCAATGTCATTGATGAGGATGTTGAACAGGACTGGAGCTAGCACTGATCCCTGGGGGACTCCACTAGTTACAGCTCTCCAGCTGGACTTGGCACCATTGGCCACCACTCTTTGCACTCTACTGTGTAACTGTTGGAGATTGGCCAGAGTCAAGACACAGACTCAGTATGAGTTTAGAATCTTGCTCATTTATTGCTAAAAGACACAGGCTTTTATAGTATTATATGCTGTCCACGCAAATAACATTATCTCGCTATTGGCTAACATACATTGTTCACGCGCCCATTGTTGTATGCTGATTGGAATATAATGTTTGCATACATCAGCAATATCTTCCTGCCTTGTGGTTTTCAGCATCTGGCTTCATGTCCTATTTATAAGAAAGATTGCTTGCCAGCTTACTCTTATCAACCTCTCAAGGACATATCACGGTCAATTTGTTTATAGTTAGTTAACTCAGCTAAAAGGCTGGATTCTGCAGCCCATGGCCTCTATCTTCCAACCATCTCTCCACATGTAACCAGTTCCTAATCCATCTCACTGTGTTCTTCTGTCCCACACTTCCTGAGCTTGGATGTGTGTTCCTGAGCAAGGATGGTATGGGAGACAGTGTCAAAACCCTTGCTAAGGTCAAGGTAGACTACATCCACTGGTCTCCCTGAATCTACCCATTCAGTTATGACATCATAGAAGGCTATCAGATTAGTCAAGCATGATTTCCCCTTGGTAAATCCATGCTGACTACTGCTGATAATCTTCTTCTCTTCCATGAGCCACTCCATCATTTTTCCAGGGATGGATGTGAGGCTGACAGGTCTATAGTTTCCTGGAACCTCTTTCTGGCCCTTTTTGAAGGCTGGAGTGACATTGGCTGCCCTCCAGTCCTCAGGCAGCTCTCCTGTTTGCCATGATTTTTCAAAAATGATGGAGAGTGGTAAAGCAACAACATCAGCCAGCTCTTTCAACACTCTTGGGCGCATCTTATCAGACACCACAGACTTGTGAATGTTCAATTTGTGTAACTGATCCCTAACCCAGTCTTCATTGACTACTGGAGAATCCTCCCTCCTCCTTCATCATTGACTCTTCCCCCACTTCATGGTTGACTTATGGCTAATAAAGAAGTAATACCATTTAGTCAAACAAATGACCAGACTCATGTCCCTGGCAGCATATTCCCACCTTTAATTGCATTAATCCTAGAGTCATATGATGGTTTGGTGTGTGATGTCATCTTGCTTATCTGACTGTGTGTTGCTCATTTTTTAACCAGACCTAGTCTGCAATCAGATAACCAAGCTGATCAATGGCTATAAACTGAGTCTGTAACTACCTTCTGATACAGTAGTGTGTAACCTTTCTTTTAGTAAAAAGCATCTTGGTTTTAGTAAAGTTTTGTGGTATCATAATATGTTTTATACAATTTATTCCCTGGGATCATAGCAAAATTAAGTCTACTAATTGGTGTTTTGTATTAATTTATGTAGCACGTAGCATTAAAGCTTTTCTAGCTCTACTGGACTTTCTCTTGAGAAAAGTAAAACAAAACAAAACATATTCCTGAAGGATCATGGGATCGATAAGAAGCAACATCTACTTGAGAATACAAGACAGAGGTGTCACACCTTAGCTTGGAAAACATTTGTCTTGGAAGATTAGTAGTTCAAACAGCTGCTCTGCCCTTTCTTCCCACTCTTTATGATGCTACCTTTTAAGTTGTGCTCGTGTAATTGTATCTTTCAAATGAACATGACTGGTAAGCTTACCTGTGTTACAGGTCTCCCCACCTCTTTTCCTGTACTACAGTTGAATGTTCTGTCCTATGAAATGTGCAAATGAATGTGCTGTCCTGGCTAGGGAAATAAGTCAGTGTTTGTTATAAGCTAAGTGTGGAGTAGAATGTGGAAGCTCTTCTGGTGTTCTGGTAGGCTTGCTGGAAATCTATTGCCTCGGAGTGTGACTGCCAGAGAGTACCATCTTGAACCTATGATCAGCCAAATACCCTGTCTTTCAAAGGCATGAGAAAATAAATATAAGCCTACTGATTTTTAAAACCTATTCCAGTCTTTCTGCTTACCATTGTTACTAGGAGATCTCTATGCCAAACTTGCTACAGAAGTAGCACCTCTCTAGGCCTTTTAGTCTTAGGTGACGATAAGCATTGGTGCTGGAGGAAGACAAATGTCAAACGAAACCCTGAGTTCAGCAGCAAGCCACAAGGTGTCACCAGCGCTCTCAGTAGAGTCCAACTTTAAATGGCTGTTTCGTGGTAGTGCTGTCTGAAATGACTGTGTTTCCTGAAACTCTACAAAACCCCAAAAGCAGAATATGGAAGTCTTCAGTGAGTTGTTAGGGTATAGCTTCAAACTGGTCCTCAAAATAAGCCATATGGATCTTTGACGAGATGTTTGGATCTAATGAAATTGAGAGCAAGAGGCCTGAGAGCTCTGCAACAAGCTGCTTAGGCTTGGCAGTCTTCCAAGCTCCTTTGAGTGTGTATTTGTAGAAACAGGTTTAAAATCAAACAGGTGTGCTTTACCAAAACCAGGAGCGTCCTGATATTCTGATATTTAAAAACTAATGAGTTCTAAGAAGCCTTTTAAAAAGCTGAATGAGTGAATTGTAGGTTCATTTTAAATACCCTTTAAAGAAAAAATCCAGGTTTTGCCAGATTTCACTTTTGTGTGAAAGTTAAGTAAACTTCCTTCCTAATTCATCTATTTGATTGTGACTGAGAAACGATGTCACAGGAAATGACTGTTGGATGTGTAATTTTTGGACCACCGGGAATATTAATCTGCCATCTATGAGCTGCCCACTGTAGGGGGAAGCCTTTATGAACCCCAGACAGCTGTTCCTCCAGGCAGCTGGGTGGACTAGAAGAATTGGGCAAAACAATTCACATGAGACAGGATTGGCACTTGGTTTTGTCAGCACACACTAGGAGCAGGCTCCCTAGTCTGCAGCTGATAAAATACCTACAAAGGCTTGGTTTACACGCATGAATTTGCATGCAATGTTGTATCCAGGAAACGGTGCTTGACAATTATGCTCCACACCCATAAAATGGTTGGCAACGTCCAAATTTAAAAAAGGAAGTGCAGTTGCAGGTGAAACTTTCAGACAAGACAGGTGTTTTTCTTACTTTCCAGCTCTGTACAGCACTAGCCACAGTGAGGTATGAGGTGGGGTGTGTTGTGTGTGTGTGAGAGCTGTTTACTGCATTAAATGTCTGCCACCAAACTTTTGCATTATCATCATAAGGCTCTATCTTTGTTGTTGTAAATTCTCATCAAAAACAAGGAGAAAGATATTTTCACAGTTGGTCTTACAAAGGCCTCCTAGGTTCTGAATTTAAAGCACATTCAGTTGCTGATGTCGTTTGTTCAAAAGTACCCTGTGTGGCTTACACATACAACTTTGCATTGCAGAGTCCGGAAAATCCTGTTCCAGTAGTATTACCAAACATGAACCGACTTGCAGTGAAACAGCTGCTCAGGATTCCTGTTCACAGTTTATTGTTTCTGTATCCCTTTATTATGTTTACCTTTACTCTAACAACACTATTGACATGGACTGTATAATATCTCCATTATTTCAGCTTGGTAAGAACAGGGAAGAAAACCACTTTCCTGTTCCATCACATCCTTGCCTGGCAAAAAGGAGGAATAAAAGGTTAGGAGGGTTTTCTGGGTAAGAATTTAAACTAACCTCCAAAAATATCAATACATACAGAACTTGTGCAGCTGATGTCTGCAAAGATCTGATGAACAGGCATTTTGTTTTCCTTACTCCTCTGTGATGAAATGATAAGACACCCTTTCTCCAGATCCAGTACACTGACTGTCGCTGTTAATTACACTTAACTAATTTAGGCAGTGTTGGTGGCAATTACTAAATGCACAGTTGATGAACGTGAATAGAAGGTGTCAAGAATCACGCTAAGGAGCAGAACTTGTGGTTCTATTTCAACAAAAATAACACCTTACTGTAAAGTATTGTATAATTACATCTGGTAAGTACTGTGGGTCTGGACTGAGGTGCAGCATTTGGAGTGGTTGGAAAGTTTAAAGTTTTGTATTTTTAAGACTACCAAACTGAAGTAACTATTTAACTGTTGATTTAACTGCTGGTATTTCAGTGGCTATTTCTCAGCGCTGTCAAGGTTAATAAGTGAATAACTTGCTGCTGTAACTTCAAAACTCCAGTTTTGACCAACTATAAAATGTTCAGTGCCTTCTAAGAAGTTCTGCATATTGCTTATCTTAGTTTGTAATAATTATATGATAGCCTGACATGATATAAAAGATTTTGTATCATTTGTATGAAAGCAGGGCATCATGTCTAAAATATGGGACTGCTGTAAAAGAAACTGGACTAGTATGAAACAAACAAAGAAAACCTTCACAGATTGTTTTGTGCAGTATAGACCTTCTCATCCAGTTAGGGATTTTAATTTTCTTAATTAGGTGAGCTCCTGTATTCTGCTATTATATCCTTTGTTTAAAAAAAAAAAAATTCTTTTGTCTGCTCAAGGGGTCCTTCAGGGATAAAGAACTGCACTTGCCCAATGATTGTTGATTCTTCCTTATTATGTAGCTTCAGGATCCTTTCATAGTTTGGTATCCCCTTTGATCTTAAGCTTAGGACTGCGAAAAGAAAATCTTGCCAGAGTTCATTGGCAAAGGGATTCCTCAACAGCTCCATAGGCTGATCCTTCAAAAAAGTTGTCTCTGTGGTTCTTTCATTTGCTTTGCATTTCCATAACTGTCTAGAAGATAGCTTTGGGGTTTGGGTTTGAATGTTTTTGTTTGTTTCTTTGCTTTTGTTTTCCAATTTAATTTTGTATTTATGTTTAATTATATGTGATCTTTCAATTGCCAAACCACTACTTGTTTTAAACATATATGGTTTTCACTAGACCTGTGAATACCCATTTTTCTTTGTAATGACCTTTGTATTACCTGAATGTTGTTAAATAAGTTGAATATTTAAGTTCACATGGCTTAATAGTGTACTCCTTGAGATGCAGGTAGCAGCCCCTTTTGATTTTCCCTAGTTAAATATATTTCCTTCAAATGCTGTGAGTTAATCTTAAAATTGTTGAATATATAGCATATGAGCTTGTAATTATTTTTATGTTCTCAACTGGAATATATTTATAATTTTTATATAATATAAATATATAATTTATAATGCCTCTAGCCATGTATCATAAGTTTTATATCCTTCCTTTATTTGTTTTTCCTATAGTACTCCATTTTTGCAGGAAGATGTAGGTGCCATGGAACAGTCTTTGAATTTGCTTTGACTTTCTATCCCATATCAAGGGAATCACATTCATTCTACTTTTTCCAAAGATGAGTTTCAGGTAGTCTTAAATGATTGATATAAAACCCACGTTAGTATATTGAGTAATACTTAAAACAATTGAAACACTAACCTCTTGTATGGGAATTGGGACCTGTTCACATGCTGGAGGTAAGTTTAGGTATTCTCAGTGACTGAATTTTCTTGCCAAATTCCAATGGATATGAAAGAAAGGTAAATTGCTACATTTTAATAATCTGAAATCTTCATCTAGTATAAACAAATTTTAAGAAATTTGTGTAGAAACAAAGTTGTTCATCTCAGAGTTCTGGTTCTTCCCCCTGTATAGGTAAATCAAACATAAAAATAGCAACTCACTTTTTGGTTGCTTCTTTGAGAAATACAATTTCATTGTACTGGAGTGCTGACTTTGACATTCTATTATGCTTGGTAGTAGTATAAATAAGCTCATGTTATACAGTGTATGTAATGATTAACCTAGAATTCCTACCTGGTGACTTCGTTTTAGCACTAAGGGCTTGAAACTCTCCCAGTACTCATTTGTAAATGCTGTTGAACTTGAAAAGTTTTTGAATTTAATGCTGGCACTATTACATAATTTACTTCAGTGAATTAAATAAGATCATATTAAAAGTATTCTTGAACATTTTAGAGACTTGTTTCATGTTGGTTACTTAGTTGTAGTCCTTGCTCTGTGAAGAGCTTTAAGACATCTTGAGAATTAAGATAAATTAGGAGATCCACTATCCTTTGTAATCTACTGTAGAACAAATTGTTTTACCTACTCATTCAATTATGTTTGGAGCTTTCCTAAGCCTCTAAGAGGCTTGAAGTCCAAAGCATGTGGATTTTGAGATATTTTTTAGGAATAATTTTGGGTATAGATAATCCATAGTACCTGAGAGGGAAAAGTTATATCCTCCTAATCTCCTAGTTCAGAAACTGTAATTTATGTAAGTAGGATTACCAGCTTTGTATAATCACAAAATCACAGAATGGCAGAGGTTGGAAGGGACCTCTGAATATCATCTAGTCCAGTACCCCTACAAGAACAATGATAATAGATGTTCCAAGGAAGCAATAATTCTCACGCAATACACCTACTGCATGCGGTTATCCCCCTTCTTCCAGCCTGCAAGGAACAACACTCTCAAGTCCCAAACAGTCTAAACCCTATGCAAAATAAATGCTAGCTCAGTATGTAATGATACACAAGAACAGACACTTGTTGGTTATAGGAAGTTATTTATTGAACAGAAGAGAATAAATTACTTTTAGACAAGTTTTTAAATATGAGGGAGTTTATTTTCATGAAAGGAAATGTGACTTAAGGAATTGACATGTCTATATTAACTGTAGGTAGACTGAGATTCAGAAATCCAGTGCCTTCCCAACAGTGAAGATGGTTCTGCTTCACTGGCAACTGCAATGTTTGTCTGTATTGTGAACTGTAAATACTTGTACCACCACCTTTTAAAATGCACAAGACTGTCATGAAAGGGGCCACAGACCAGCACCTGCAAGGGTGGACTCTTGCTCCGAAAAAAATGAACTGGAAGTGCACACTTTGGAGACTTGCAGCACACTCTTAAAATCTTGGCTTCCGTGTTGGAAATTATCTGGCTGTGTGTTCATACCAAGATGGCAAAGTACAGTGAGGCTGGCAGCTGCATTGGAAGTGTGCTGGTTTGGGGCCAGACAGATCCTCTCTTGCCCTGAAAGGGACAAAAGAATGAGACTCACACAAACAGATTGGAGAGTGACGGAAAGTTTAAATGGAAAAGCAATTGGTGAAGCTATAGAGAACTACAAAGCATAGTGACAAAGAGTATCCCAAAGCGTACAGAACCCCTCACAGAATTCCCAGAGGCTTCCCAATCCTTCCCTTCGTCCCACCTGAGGGTAAACCCAAACCCCCCAGGGCTCTTTCTTCCCCCTCCCGCTGCTAGGCAAGTCTCAGGCTGGCCAGGTCTGAGACTGCCCCCCCCTCCATTCTCCTCCTGGCATTAGGCCTAGACAGGCCTAAGAGGCCTTGAGGATACTCCCCCGGCATTACCCGATAAGAGAGAACATCTCCCATGGGAGCAGAGAGGGAAGAAAGAGGAAGAGAATGACTCTGCAGATGGCCTTATAGGGCGCAGGATTTATGGGTAGAAATACGCCGTTTCCTGTGTCCACCCCTGTGGGTGGGCACCAAGGACACCAGAGGTGTATCTCATGCGGCAGTGGCAGGGGGCACCCAGCCTAAACTGCCACATTCCACCCCTTATTTCATACCCATAATTCCTGCACCCAAAACATATCATCAAATCAGAAACAACTTTCAGATGACATATCTGGCAAAGTCCAAGTCTCCATCTGGGCGTCCTTCCAAAGAGTCTCTCTCTCGGGCTCAGGTAACAGATCAGTCCAGCTCTTCTCCCTCATCCTGTGGAACCTCCCAGCGACGCAGAGTTCATTCTTCTGCATGGAGAACTCTTCATGGATCTGATGGGGCATCCTGGCCACCTGGAAACAACCTCATAACTTCTCAATCAAACATTTCTCCATCCACTCAAGCGGCATGTTTTCCACCCCTCGGGGCAATCGAGTCTGAGCAATCAGGCTCCTCAACTCGACTCCTTCCACCCCTTGCAGGCAACAGCACGCTGAGACTTTCCAAAGCTGCACGGACCTTTCCCAAGCCCAGTGCTGACCGCTTCCAGCCGCGGAAGCAAGATGAGAAGCAGCATGACCTGCAAGAAGCGTGACTTGTCATGCGCGTGAGGGGAATTTATCTTTTCCTGCATCTAAAGATCTTCTCACATTTTTCTCTGAATTCTTCTGTTCCATGGGGCATCATTTGGCATGCACTGATGATTTGGAGTATTTTTAGAAAGTGTAAATAATGGCAGAGGCATGCTTTGAATTTTCCTTTCAGGAGTAGCAGAAATAACAGCAGATCACATCATGTGGCTGTTCAAACAAGTATGAATCTATTCTGGTAACATTTTATCACCCAAACATAGCATCCAAGTGGCCTGTGAACGCCATGTGCTTACTGGAGCCTGACTCATTCTGAGGGCTGTGCATTGGAAACTTAACCATTAACCCTCTGTCCTTACTTTAATTATTACATTAGTTCTCGGTCGTAAAATCATAAGGCCACCTTAATTTCACAAGGAGCTATTTGGAGTGGTGCATCTGCATCTGAGTTGTCCATCCATGAAAGCAGTGGAGCATTAGAAGGAAAACATGGACCCTCCTTCCCTATTTACATCTGTAACATAGATGAGTTTGTCCATGACTGTTTTTCGCGGGTCTGAGGGGGTTCAGGAACAAAACCGATGACTGCTGAGTCAGTGCTATCAGCGAGCTGTAGTATGAGGGGGACTGCTTCTGCTTCCCCAGGCTCCAGGACTGGGGCTGCTACTCCACCCTGCCTGACCTTGCCGCCGACTCCCCCGCGGGACAGTGCCCGGGACGGACTCTCTGGGCTTGGCAGCTGCGGGGCAGCTGGACAGCTCTCCCACGCTCCAGCCTGGGCCGTCGCCTGAGCGGCTCCATCACCTGAAGGGCGCCGCCAGCCGCCGGGGCCCCTGCAGCTGGCAGCTCCCCACAGTCATCGGCCACGCCTCGGGCGCAGCCGACGTCAGTGGACGTCAGGGCCGAGCCCCCCACCCTCCCTCCGCCTGCGGCATCCGCTGTCCTGCCCGCTCCCGCTCCCCTCGCTTGGCGGTGGACAGCAGCAGCTGCCGCCTCAGATCAGCCCGCAGCCCCGTTGCTTCCCCTTCCCCGAGAGGCTCGCAGCGCGAAGATGGCGGCGTACAAATTCCTCCTGCCGACGTTCAGCCGTCGCATCCTCCTTCCCGCTGCGCGGGTGCGGGGCGCCGCGGCTGAGGTAAAGCAAAGAGGCGGGAGCGGTCAGACCCTCAGGTCGCCTCTCGGCCGCGCTTTCCCACAGCCGCTGGCCCCGCAAGCGGTCCGCATACCGCTCCGCGTCGCTCTGCCCGGCGGCCCTTCGCTGCCGCCGCCGCGCCCGCCCAGCCGGCGGTGACCTTGACTGGGTACCCGCTGCGGCCGTGATCGGGACCGTCTTCGCTGGGGGGTCGATATCTGCCGCCGAGGCGCGAGCAGGGTGGGAACAGGCGGCCAGAGCCCAGGGGTTGGCCGCCCCCGCGGGGAAGTGATGGGCTTTGTTTTGTCGTTTTTTGTTTTTTTTTTTTTCCCCATGACGGTATTTTTTTCCCCATGACGGGTTTGGCCCCAAGGAGGCCCGTGGGCGCTGCGGAAGGCGGAAGGCGGGGTGGAGAGCTGAGCTCGGCTCTGAGGCAGGCCAGCCCCCGGGCCCAGCAGTGCGTTGAGATGTGGTGACCTTGGGGGACTGGCCTAGAGGTTTGGCTTTGAGGCTTAATTTGGTAAATTTCCCCTGCATTTGAAATCGCAGCACAATTACAGTGTGTTACTATATATTTCAATCATGCTTTTGCCACGTCATGGTTTCCTAAATGTGGGCTGCAGGTGTGGGCAAGGAGAGCACAGTTCCCATTACACTCCATCACGTATTGGTATTCATAGATACGTGGAGTTCAGCCCACTTGTTTGCTCTTCCTGGGGGAAGCTTCTCACAAACCCCGTCGGTCTTAATGCTTTCCAGCCCATGCGTAACCATAGCCAAGTTAATTTTTTGACTCCTTCATCCAGAATGGTTTCCTTGACTTTTCTTACTTCATTTTAAAGAGCTTATCTGGCCACTTTATGCCCATGTTTACTCTTCCTGATATCTTCATGGACAAATAATAGTATCTTGTGGTTTCAGTCTTTGTTTTGCTAAATTACTCTTTGCTCTTCTATAATATCTGCTTCAGTTTTGTTGATGATTCTAGGAGCTCCTCCATTCCCACATTACTTCTCTTTTAAACCTGGGCTTCCAGAATTGCAGCCAGTTCCTGAAGTTCTAGCTTGCAGCCATAGTGTGCAGGGGGAGCATGAGTAATTCCTGGCATCTCGTGTTCCTGAAAGTCCATGGCTCTCAAAAGCAGAGTGGTGGGAAGGGGACTGGAAAGCGCATTTGGTGTAGAGGGGCAGATAGCGTCATTAAGAGACATCCAACCCTGGAATGCACACATATGTGATGCACGCTGCTCTGTTGTTCCCTGCTGTTAACAGGAAGTTAGAAAGATAGGGGGAGAGGTACCATGTGATCTTTTAAAAGTATTTTCCTGTGTGTGGGTAAAGGGACACAGCAGTGACCTGGCCTCCCTCCAGCCTTGGCCCTCGTGCCTGCATGCAGCTCTGTTGTACTGGGTCTCCAGAGGCAGCCAACACTTAACACTAATTTTTTTCTCTTGCCTGCCAAATGCCACCAGAAGAGACAGTCTTTGCAGCCTTACTGTTGTTATGGAGCAATGTTTCTGAAAGAAAAAGTTGTGGTATAATTGCCTATGGGGAAGCATTTGTACTCTTTCTTACCTGTCACTCTTCCTGATGACCTACATGCTGACTTTTAAAAATTTTTTTTTGAGTGCATCAAAGCATTGGAATGTCAGTGTTTCCATTGGGAAGGAGATAAGCTTCCATTCAGAAAGGTTTTCTTAATAGTCAGTATAAACTTTTGCAGCCTTCAATTTATAAAGAAGGCAGTTTGTATAATCTTGAAACTGAACAAAAAGTTATTACCCTGGTTATAACTGAATCTTAAGGCAACCTTTTAGGGAAGAATTGGGCTGTTGTCTTCAAAATATGTTTTTATTAGCTTGTTTGGTGTTTATTTACTCATTCTCCTCCCCCTTGTTTAAAATTTCTCACTTTACTATCAAATTAGAAGTGGAAACACAAGTAGGAAGTATTTTAACTTCCAAATACTCTCAATTTATGAAGCTTGTGTCAATGTAGTGGCTTAAATGACAGTTGCTCCTGATGCCTTGACAGTACTTGATTAATATTAATATGTGTTAGTGTTAGTGGGAATACTTAAAACAAATAGGGTAACTGCAACCTAAGAGTATAATAGATGCATTACAATAACTCTGTGATGGCTTTGCTCTGTGAAGTGTAGTTTTGAGAATGGGATTTACATTGATTTCCTTCTTGCCCTCCCAGTTTCATCAGTTTATTGGAGTCTCCCATATTCTGGGATATTCACCAACAGTAGAGTTCTATGATTGTGTACTGGTTTGAGGCCAGACAGATCCTCTCTTGCCCCGAAAGGGACAAAAGAGTGAGACTCACACAAACGGATTGGAGAGTGATGGAAAGTTTAAATGGAAAAGCAATTGGTGAAGCTACAGAGAACTACAAACTACAAAGCATAGTGGAAAAGAACACAGAACCCCTCACAGAATTCCCAAAAGCTTCCCAATCCTCCCTTCCTCCCACCTGAGGGTCTACCCAAACCCCCAGGGCTCTTTCTTCCCCCTCCCACTGCTAGGCAAGTCTCAGGCTGGCCAGGTCTGAGACTGCCCCCCCCCTCCATTCTCCTCCTGGCATTAGGCCTAGACAGGCCTAAGAGGCCTTGAGGATACTCTCCCGGCATTACCCGATAAGAGAGGACATCTCCCATGGGAGCAGAGAGGGAAGAAAGAGGAAGAGAATGACTCTGCAGATGGCTTTATAGGGTGCAGGATTTATGGGTAGAAATACGCCGTTTCCTGTGTCCACTCCTATTGGGTGAGCACCCAGGACACCAGAGGTGTATCTCATGCGGCAGTGGCAGGGGGCACCCAGCCTAAACTGCCACAGATTGCATTGGGAAGCTGGTGGAAGTTCATCCTGTTGAAGGGAGTTGCTGCCTATTATACTGCCAGTACAACCCTATACTTCCTATTGTGCCTTGTCCTGTAGTCAAAGTTTGTGATAGTGTTTCATTTCTGCACTGGCCATTTTTGGTTGTGTTTAGTGTGTGTGTCAAGGGTTAGGGCTGTGCCAGCCACCGTCTATTAACCTCCCTCTCTTCCTAAAGGGCAGGAGAAAGGGAATAAAGATGAGAAGCTTACAAACTGGAAAACTAAAAGAGCTGCAATGAAAATGATAACAGTAAAATGAGTTATATACAAATACATGCAAAGTCATCTCCCCCAGTATGCCCACCCCTGATGGCAATTATGTTTCTGTCGCTACTGATGCTCTGGGCATGCAATGGGGAAGGCCCAGATGGGACTCTGCAGTAGATGGAAATAGAATTCAGGATCTGCATTCTTGAACTGGATTCAGAAATACACAGATTGGGATCAAAGACAGAATCCTCCTTAAACACTGGCCATTGAAGAAGAGAGCTTGGCCCATGTGATCCCTTAGCTTTATACTGAATATAACACATATTTGAAATAGAAAACCTTGTTAATCAGTTTAGGGTCATCTGTCATGTCCACTCCTTCCCAGGGTACACCCTTTTACTCTTTGCCCTGCCCAGTGTGGTGCACAAGGTTTAGCAGTGACCTTGGAAGTTTAAGCAAGATACCTTTCTGCATACATACCAATCCTTGTTAGCAACTATATCAAGGATTATCACTTCTAGAAATAAACTCTGTCTGGATACATATGCCATTAACTTAAAAAGTACAGTTACTTAGAAGAGTCTGAAAAGTAAAATCACTGAACATAGTTCTAACTAGTTCTAACTAGTTCTAACACTGAACTGGGACAGCCTTGATGTCTTTGAAGCAAAAAGTATCAGTAATAGGTTAAAGCAGTCTTTGGGATGCTGTAACTCATGCCTAAGAATCGCATCTGTGAATTTGTTCACAGTAAGACACAGTCAGCAGCTTAGGATGAAATTCAGGAATACAAAATGTGTTTGGATTTTGTCAAATCCATGCAGCTCATGTTAAGCCTAAAGTTTCATACTACTTATTGAGTGTCATAAAACATGAGCAATGTGGGGTACAGATCAAAAACAGGGCAATAAAGTCCTTGTTTTGAAGACCTTAACACATCTTTTCCTCTCCTCCCCCTCAATGTTTAGTGTTTACAGTAGCAAAAAAAAATTTTAAAAAAGTATTTAAAAATACTTTTCCACTTATGTAGCCAGAAAAATGGGTCATTGTTATAAAATTACTATATAATACTTTTTATTAATTCACTTGTTTCTTTCAATGTTTTTGCAGATTTGTGGATGCTATTTTTCTACCAGCTCTCACTACAACACCAAATTTTATACTGATGCTGTTGAAGCTGTGAAAGATATACCTAATGGGGCAACTATACTTGTTGGTGGTAAATGCTTAAATTCTTTATGGTTGCAATCACATGTTCTGCTATGAGATACCTTCAGCTATTTTACTGTGTTTCATTTAATTTTAACTACTTTGAGAATCCATCCAGCTTGTACAGGTATTTTAAACAAGTGATTTCCTATTCTGCTAATGACTGGCAGACTCTTTCAGTGAAAAAATGTTTGTGTTTTTTTTTTTAGAGGAATGTTTGTGGGTTTTTTTCCCCCAGGAATGAAGTGTTAGCCTTTACTTGTGCTAGTTTGAATGCAGAAAACCAACTCAGGCTTTTCCAAATTAGCATTATTATTTCATATGGTATATTAAAATTTAGTTTGCTTGATTTTATGGTATAATTCTTCATATTCTGTATCTACCTAGTCACTGGGTCTCTGTGACCTTCATCAAATCGTGTAACCTGTTTTTGGCTGTTGGAAGTCAGGAAGTTTTGTCATACTGAATTTTGCTGTGACTTTGAGCTTTTGAATATTCTAGATGATTTCCACGCTTCATACTGGTCAATCTACTGAAAGAAAAGCAATGTCTCTTTTAGTGGATTATAAGTGATTTTTAGTATTGAAGAAGTGATTAGTGGCATAAAACATGGGAAACCTCATTTGAGATGTGCAATAGGGCAAAATGTGTTTTAAGAAGAATTATTTTGTTGTTGTAACGAAAGAGTATCTGTGACTGAGTGAATGGGAAGGAAGTGGTAGTAGTTGTAGGGTAAGAGTCTAAGTGATTGAATCTAAGTGCCCAAGTGAAGGGTGAGAGTCTAAGTGATGATTCTGAGTGCTTGGGCTACAGGTAAACAACTCCAAGCTGGAGCTGCTGGCTGGCAGTACCCGCACAGGCCGGGCCGACAGCTGTATATAGTGGGGCAAAAAGCTGCACAGGAACTTAACCTTTACAAAAAGGACAACAGGAAAACTCCCCACGTTCAAAGCATCTGCTTTAGAGCTTTACAGTTAGTGCAAGGACAAGGTCTGGGGAACCTGTGGGGTCAGGCAATGCTGCCCACACTGGCAGTGAAGGGTCTGTGGGCACCCTGCGATGCATGGATGCCATGC
The DNA here is from genome assembly GCF_027791375.1 of Indicator indicator. NCBI lineage: Eukaryota > Metazoa > Chordata > Aves > Piciformes > Indicatoridae > Indicator > Indicator indicator. The sequence goes on along the minus strand of NC_072053.1, from coordinate 23,305,639 downwards.
TATGTCACACCAGGCTGCACCTCGGCTCCAGTGCAGCATCAATGCTGCATCACTACCCCTGCTTGGGCCACCTCCCTGCAAGGTCACATGATCCTTGCTGTCCCTGAATGCACCCATTAGGACATGGAGAACCCAGTCTGGCCTGAGACTTAGGCAGCCTCAGATGTGGCATGGTCTTTCATTTCAGACATACTGGATTCTTGCAAAAAAAAGAATAAAAGGCACCTCAGTGTGGCCAGAGGTCTGGGTTACTGTGCTTCCAGATAATCTTCCTCTTGAGGGTATTAAGTTGCCAATATTTTCATCAACTAATTATAGGCTAAGCTGTATGACACAACTCCTTTCTTCTCCTGTTTGACATTGTTATGCACAGCAAAGAGATGAAGGTTAACTTGGCAGAAAGAGAAGGAATACAGTGGTAACGACATGCATCAGGAGAGCCACGGTCCTGTTGTCCTTCTCCAAAGGTCATTTGTGCATTAGTAAATCTCTGATGGTTGGATGGCTTTCATCCAAACTGTGAGGCATCTAGTAACAGATTCCAGTACTAGAGTGCAACTCTTTCCAGAAGTGTTGGTTTATTTAGTCAACTAAGGAGCCTGTTTTACTCAAAAAAGATTTTAAATTAAGCAATGGACATTCTCTGACTTCTGATTAACCTATTTCAAATAGTTGTTACATGTTGAGTTTTCTTATATTTGACACAGGATTTGGATTATGTGGGATCCCTGAAAACCTCATTGGGGGTTTACTGAAGACTGGAGTAAAGGGAATAACAGCAGTCAGTAATAATGCAGGGTAGGTATTCATATGTCTGTGGTCTATTAAGTATAGATTAACACTCCATTTTAAAAAGAAAACATGCTGGAAAAAGTCTTACTTTTCATCATAAGAGTTTTCATATTAAGCACACAGCTTTCTTTGAACATACTACTTTTGGAATGAATCCAGAAGGTACAGTACTGCTTGTATACACAGCTTTGTCGGACCAATTGTTATTCTTGTAGGCAGAATGTATGCACATTCTTATGTGCATTTATATATATTTAATTGGTTGACTGTTTCTTAAAATTCTGACTTACATGCTATAAATATATTATCAGTGATTTTATTTGTGCGTGTTTGAATTTCTAAATAAGGATTTGCTTTTTTTAACCACAGTCTGGCCTTACTGTGATTTTGTTACTTTAAAAAAAACAAGAAAACAGTAAACAACAGAAAAACAGTGGAGAATATTTATAATGAATGGAGAGCTTCTTTAAAAAGTCCTGGAATTTATTATTTTTTATTTTTTAATGTTTGCTTACTAAGAAATTTATGTGGGATTGTAATATTTTAGTTCTTTTACATGTAATTTCTCAGCTTGTCATTAGGGCTGACTCACATAGGCTGGCCACTGCTGTTGAAGTGCGTTGATAAAATAGAAATGAAATTAAACAGAAAGATTGATATGCAGACTATAATTATTCTCGTTTGAAATCAGCCTGATCTAATATTCTAGACTAATATTCTATTCCTTGTAGTGCTGTTGGATGACTGTCATTTGCAGGTATCCCTAACTTCGGTTCAGTGACTTATTTTATTAAATGTCATCTTCAGCGACATAATAATTTCAGTGTACTTTAGTTCATTGTAGATTTAAAGAATATCGGAAGACTAATAACTTCTAGTGGCATTGCACTTTAGCAAACTTACTTTGATTAGGGAGCTCATCATAAAATCTGTTGCCTTGTGAAATAAGAGAGTCTTTTCACAAACAAAGGTACTGACGTTACATACTTACATAATACTTTACATATGGGTAAGGAAAATTGTGAACATTCTTTCTAGCTTTGTGTTTGAGGTTTTAAATTTTTTTTTAATAATGTTGCTTACTTTCACCAAATGGTAATATGTGTATTACTACATTTTTGGTGAACTTTTTAGTGTCGCATACTGTGTTTGTGGTGAAATAATAATGAGGATTTTATATTATTTTCATGGAACTTCATTTATGCTTGCACTTAGAAGCTCTCAGGTTGGAAGTCTCCCATCTGTTCTGTAGACATTCAGCCTTTATCCAATGCAGAAGAAGAGCTGTAGGGGGAAAAATGTCATTGGGAAGACACTTGTTTTTGCACCTGTGTAAGAACAAAAGAGAGACAAATTTATGTGAGCCAGGAAGATTGTTTTGGTATAATGAAGGTCACTCTTGGTACAAAATAGATGGCAAACCTTCCTCCTTCAATTTCTGCAGCCTTGCCAAAGAAGTAAATTAGATGGGGTTTATCTAATAATGATTTGTGCTGTTTTCAGCTGCATCATTACATCTCCCATATACTTTGTCCATAGCTTTGTATTTGTCTGCTTTGATTTTAACACGATTATATTTCATGTAAGTTAAAACCAGAATACTATTCAAACCCCACAGATGTATATGTATATGTATATGTATATGTATATGTATATGTATATGTATATGTATATGTATAATCTATTGGGTGTGAAGCCTCTCTCTGTCTCTCGCCAATCGGGGTCTGTTGCCACATGCCACAAATATCTATATATATTTTTATATGTATTTAGTTTCTGGGCTTCCGAGGCTGAAGTTCATAATCTGTTGATCTCATGTTTTTTTCAATGCCTCCTGCTTGACATTGCACATTCGTTGGATAACAGGTGTGATTTGTGCTGGTATTTGGCACATATACAGTATCACTCAAGATCTTGTGGCAAACAATTTCTGATGGATGACAAAAAGAAGAGAGAAAGAGATAGAAATTGTTCTGAGTGGAGATATGTAGAGATATTAAGATATGTACGTATTAAGATATGTGTAGCATAGACACATATATGTAGAAAGAGAGATTGCACTGATAGTTCTTAGAGGAAAGTGAGGAAAGTTTAAATGTGAGGAAAAGGGAGAAGAAAAGCGTTTGCAGAATAGAATGAAGATGACATTTTGTATTGTCTTCTGCATATAATTAGTGATGTTACAGGTTAGAATTATTTTTGCTTGAAATAATGCTAACTTTCCTGAAAATTCTTTGAACTTTGAGGCTTGAGTAATTACTGTAAATTGTTTAGTTGCTGGTGAGAAAGCAAATTTGCTTGTTTCTTTAAGCTAGTTTTACATTAATATTCACAGGAGTCTGATAAGCTCCTCAGAGAACAGTATTTGAAAATACCAAAGGTCATCTGGGCTTTTTATAAAGTCTAGTTTGTAAAAATCATGCTTTTGCTCTCATATTGAACAGTATCATTTATTTTGAAATTAAATTATTAATAAAATATAGTCTTATTTATTGTCCTTATTTTTTGTATTACTACTATATGGAACTTAGCCTGCTATAGTTCATCAGGGTTTGGAAACTGGGCTAAAGCACAGATGTCAGCATTAATAAAGTCAGAGTTCTCATCACAGCAATCGATAATAATTTAAAAATCTTCTAATCCATGTCAAAAAAGTATAGTGATGTTATCAAATACTGTGATAATAATTAGATTTTGAAACTGAGGTAGCACAGCAGTTATATACCTGCAGGAATAATACTCCAGGGGTGAGATGTTCTTGTAATTTTGAGATGTCTGGTAGTTTGTGGGGTGAGTAATTTGCCACTTTCCAAGATGCCTTAGGGTTCAGTGTGTTTTGCTTTGGTGGTGTTGTGCTGCAGTTGCTGTGCTGTGCATCATCATGTTTGCAGCTTCTCCATCTCTTCCAGGAAACAGGAAATAATTGGTTATGATTAGGTTTTCTAATCCTGAAGTGGGGTTAGTAGGCACCTTCTAACTGGAGTGGGGAAGGAGCCAAGTACACAGGCGGACAACCTGTTTGGCAGAGCAGAGCATGCTGGAGGGATTAAGTTGCATCTTTCAATGTGTGTGAACCACAAAATGTGCTACAGAGCTATCTGCTTATAACTGAATAGCAGCAGTGGAGACAGTGCTACACCTATGGGAAAGCAGTAATTATGAAGTTCAGAAATGATCTTACTAACTCTGTTTTATCTGGAACAAAGGTTCATCAAAGCCTATAAATGATTGGTAATGTCTGGAAACAACTTCAAAGGTGTAGGATGTTTATAAGTTCACACCCTGCTGTTCTGAACTGCAGTGTAATAAGGAGGAGAGTTCTGCAGATTCTTGTTCAAATCATGTAGTTGCTGGCAGGTAAAGCCCTTATTTTAGCCCTTGAAAGGCTTGCCAAGGACAGTTTGTACAGTGGTAGTTCTGCTAAACTGACTATCCAATGCTGTGCATTTTTCTGGTGCCTATTCTGTGTGCTAGCTAGTGAAATTCACCTTTAAGAGTAGTTACTCTTTTGCCAAGCCAAACAAGGCAAAGTGTTTGAAAGGGAAGCAGTACAAATATTCACTATCTCTGGAATTTACAGAACTTGCTGCAGGGGAAACTGGAGCCTGTGAACCAGGGAGATAGTGAAAGATAACATGGTGGGTGGATGTCCCTCTAAAATACAACATCTCACACCTTTCCTTGTAACTCACTCATTTTGCCTACACTTATATTTTAAATACTTCCTCTACACTATATTTTTATAAGCCCTTTAAAGTTAAAGGACTCTATCTCAGTAAGCTAGTGAAATCTGTTTCATTTAATTTTTGCTACATTATTGTTTAAATAATAATTAAATAATTGGTGTGCTCTACGTGTCAGTAGATACTTGCTATAAACCTGATTCAGTAAATTCCCAACGTAGTTGTGGTTAGTATGCAATACCTTCTTTGGCATTGCTGTTTTTTCATCTGCTTGTGACTTGCATACTGATTCCAAGTTCCAGTGGATGTGGACTTTCTAGGTCAGCTTATGCTAAGACTTCCCTGATGCACATGGTCAGATCTGTTCTTTCAGGATCTGTGTCACAACAAGAAATACGTTCTTGTCGATTTAGCCAAATATTTAAAAATGAAGTTTAAGAAATTGTCATCTAATGATAATTTTTAATTAATTTTTCTTAACAAAATGGTTGAATAATTTTGGTTAGAATCAGATTCTGACATCAGTGCTTTCATTCTGTCTTTACCACCCTAATAGCCTGACTCCATACTTCACAAAAATGTAGTAGCTGCACATGTGTTGTATCAAATGAACTTCTTCCCTTTGTGCTTTGTCTACTTTGGCAACTTAAAATGCATTATTTTTGAAAGCAATAGTGTTGACAAGTATAGTTTCACCTGTAAAAACAGGGAACTCACAGTTAATATCTTAATTACTAAACACTTTGCTAATCGTTTAAAAAGAGACTGACAGCATGCTGTCAGATTATCACAGATTTGGACTGTCTTATGCTTAAAGCTGCTATCACCAGCTTTTTCAATGTTTTGTCTCCGTGCTCTTATTGAAGAAATTCTTTTATGTTACAAGATTACACATTAATAAGGAGAAAATAGCTTTGAGATAAACATTTGAACTGTTAGTCCGTGATGCCTGAGTGAACTGTTATTTAATTCTGTGGAGTGTAATACATTTTTCCTAATGGACTATGTGCAGTTGCCAAATCTTCAGATAAGGCACCAGTACTCCATAGCATCAGACGCAATGGTAAACTTTCTGAACCTTATGCTCAAAAGCAAAAATGATTTCTCTGTGTTCTACAGATAAGGTTTTTCTATGTTCTTAGCAATTGCATGTTTTAAATTAAAGCAGGATTAAGACATTTTATGTATGTTAAACTTTAAGATTATTTCATTTTTCAGTCATTGCTTTGAATTGTATGTTTCTGTTAAAATATGTCTCCCATGTTTGCCAGACTCCTTGTTTGTTCTTGCTCTTAGGGCTTGATTCCATCCTTATCACTTTCTTGTCTATCTATCTATCTATCTATCTATCTATCTATCTATCTATCTATCTATCTATCTATCTATCCACACATATATATATAAAAATACATATATGTTATATATGTGTTATGCATGTGTTGCATATATGTTATATATACACTTCTATGTATATATTAGTTTTATATATACACGCACATCTATATAACTACTGTCAGGTAGAAGTTGCATTGAAAATTCACAGAAAGCTGAGAACTTTTTTTCACATAGTATAAGGTGTTAGATGGTTTTAATGACATGCATTTGACAGTCCCTTGGTTTAGAGAGTTAAAATGTAGTTGAAAATGTTTATGAAGACCTGGGAAGAAAGCTTGTCTGTCCACAAAGATATGATTAAGGTGATTCTCAGATTATCCTACACTGCATGTGTCGTTTTTGTATATGCATAAGAAAATCTTTTAACATTCCAAATTAAATACACTTTCAGAAGTGAAACCAATGTGACTAATAACTATTACCTCGTGGTGTTGAGGTGAATGGAGATAGATAAAAACCTGTGCATGCGAAGTTGCCAAAATAATGATGCAAGGTATATAAGATATTTCCGGTGCTGATTGTTTGAAGCAGTTTACTTTCTTTTTAAAATAATCTTCCTTCTTTGTAAAGAATCCAATCAGATGCTTTATTATGATTGGTAAATTGGTGACACTGTTTGAACTGCAAATCCCTGAAAATCTGACCAGGTGATGTTGCTAAGTTTAGTGTGGAGGTTATTTAGGATTTTGTCAGGGCAAATTGTACAAAATTTTGCACTGCATGGTACTATTAGCAGTTCAGGTCACTTTCACAAGATAGGTCTGTATCTCAGCATAATCGAGGAACTGTGTCAACTTATTTGTAGAAAAGTGACAATGAAAGTTAAACCTAGGTTTCAGCCAGGAGACTCTTGAAATATCATGCATTCATGGTAAAAATTTGAATATTTTATCATATTAACTTTATACTGTATAACTTCACTGTGAATCTCCTACCTTTCTTTTTTTTTCCTTTCCATTAAACAGTTCTCATTAGGACATCCCATCTGTCCTAACAAAAGGGAAAGAAAAAAAGCAACTGAAGACAATGTCTCAAGAATCAGGAGAGCAAATAAACATGGTTTCAGTCTAATTTACCTTCCTGTGAGCTGAATCTCTTTTCTTCTACCTGTTAGTTGACTCCTATTCCTTGTTTACCCTCATTCTATGCACCCTTCTGGAACTGGTGGGCAGAAAAAAGAGAAAGAATGGATTATCACTCTGATGGTTATCAATTAGATTTTGACACTGTCTCCCATAATATAGGGAAGCTTAGGAAGTGTGGGTTAGATGAATGGATAATGAGGTGGATTGAGAACTGGCTGAATAACAGAGCGCAGAGGGTTGTGATCAGTGGCACAGGGTACAGTTGGAAGCCTGTGGCTAGTGGTGTTCCCCAGTTGTCAGTGCCGGGTCCAGTCTTTTTAAACATACTCATCAGTTATCTGTATGAAGGGAGTGTACTCTCTGCAGGTTTGCTGATGCTACAAAACTAGGAAGAGTGGCTGGCACACTAGGAGGCTGTGCTGTAGTCAGGCACTCCTGTGAGCTTGAAAGCTTAACGCTATGTTACTAAAAGATGCCAAACAAGTAGTGATTGATGCGTTCCTTTTAGTTGGGCAGCATATGTGGACCTCTCTAGCAAATGTGGACCTACTAGAAGATGTAGTTGCATGTAACTTGGAGCAGATCCTTTTGAAGACTGAAAAACTGATGTCACAAAGTAAACCAGATGAGATGTAGCCTCCTTTCAGTGGAGAATGATGAAGAAAATTGCTTCCTTCTCCCACCCTAGTCATGTGCCAGGGAAATTTAGCTCTGGAACAGGTCCATCTGTTACTAAGTTTCATGCATAGTTTTGCAATGCACAGGCCTGCCAAATGCTTAGAGAGACTGATCATGTATCTGAAGTGTTTTTAGATTCATGTCTGTACATAAAGAATTCTCCCGGAGTAGGAGACCAACCATAAGTAGGCTTTTTTGCAGCAACAGTATATTGCAGGAAAATGGCTTCTTTCTGAGGTTAAGCCTTGCCACAGGATTCTTACTAAGTGCTTTTCTTTCTCAATCTGTAGTCTTCAGGGATGATGTAGTTATCTTCCTGTCCTTCCAATTTCCAATTATGAGAGGAGAAAGGACAGGTAGGACATCATGGTAACTGCAACATGTTTTAATTCTCCTACATGTTTTAATTCTCCTAAACTGAAATATTCATGTTAATCTTTACCAGTGACTTCTGGTCTTGGTGAAATATGCCAGGAATATGCACCTCAGGTCCTGGAGAATCCTTGAGCAGTGAGTATGGAAAAATGCTTCCTTCAAGAGGCAGAAAGAGAAGAAGGTGTAATTAACCTCCTTTTACTCAAAAAACTCCAAATGCTGTCTTAAGTCTCTTGCCACAGTAGGATGGTACTCTTAAGTCTCTTTTTTTCAGCATAAGAATGCAAATTTCTATTCCCTCCTTTATCAGGCTCTGTAGGGCTTGTTGGAGAGGAAAACTGTGTGGAAAACAAAAGGCTTATTTTAACTGGAAACCTGAATGCAGGCTGCATCCTTAAAAAAGGTGGATAGTGCTATGTTTCTTTTAAAGAAATTTAGATCTAAAAGAAGCATCTGAGTAACAGCAATTGTTTTTTGGATGCTGCTCTGAAGATTAAGTGTGTTTGGGAATTGAAATGTTTTTGTATTATCAAACAGGGAGATCTCCCCTGGTGCTTGACTTTCTGAAGGTAAAATTCCTTTTCTCATTGTGCTAGCAAAATAAGGCTGTGTGTATGTGGTGACTGATCCTCACTGCATTTTTTTTAAATAAATTGACTGCCTTTAAGGTGAAGAGAAAGAGTAAATTAAGAAGTGAGGAAGAACCTTGGAGGAGTATGTCAAAGAATAACTTTCGTGCAACTTTCATTTCTGTAGGGAACTTTATAGTAAGTTTTGTTTGAGAGAAGATACCTGCCTGTAGTAGAGGACGGAATCAAGTTTTTCTATATAGGATCCTTTATGGTTTCCTACTGGATGATATGAACAGTCTTGATAAGAACAGTGTAGTCTGGTAATTGTTTCTGAGACTGTAAGAGGAATGATTATAGATAGATCTTACTGAAATGAGTCAGAAATTTCTTTAACCATTACAACTCTTTAGTTAACTCTCTGTTGCCATCCCTTTCTCGTGTAAACAAGCATGCAGAATCTTGTTGTCTGCATGCAGAAATCTTGTGTCTGCCTGTTTCTATTGGAAAGCTTGCAAGTTTTGCAATAAGAACACATGAATGATGTGCAGAATTAGCAAACTATGGTTTGTCAGCAGTTCAAGCTGTCCCTGCTCTTCTTGCACTATAAAGCACTGTACAGTTTGGTTTTTTTAGCCTCTACACTTTTGCTACACAGTGCTATAGTTACACAAACCAATTAAACTGCCATCATAGAATCATAGAATCAACCGGGTTGGAAGAGAGCTCCAAGATCATCCAGTCCAACCTATCACCCAGACCCAAGCAATCAACTAGACCATGGCACTAAGTGCCTCATCTAGTCTCCTCTTGATTGTCTCCAGCGATGGTGACTCCACCACCTCTCTGGGCAGCCCATTCCAATGGCAAATCACTCTCTCTGTGAAGAACTTTCTCCTAATATTCAGCCTATACCTCTCCTGGCACAACTTGAGACTGTGTCCTCTGTTGCATTTGCTTGCTGTCTTTTATAACAAGAGTCTGAGTCACCCTGTATTCTGACTTTTTTTTTTTTAATTGGCTTCTTAAAAATCCCTTTCTTTGCCACAGGAATTTTCCTTCTACTTGTTCTACTTTTTCAGTTTCAAACTGCTGGAGTTTTTTTTCCCCTGTGGAGATGGAAATAGGCATTATTTCTAGGCAGCACAGATTTTATTCTCAAGGCTTTGGCACTGTAACACTTTGAATATTGCATCAGAGTTAGATTTTTAACTTTTTTATAGGTCAGAGTTGGTGAATATAGCAAGCTTTTATATTAAGTCAAGTTCTTTACATCTAGAGAACATGGAATAAACTCACAGAACCAGATCAAAAAAAGCGTGTTTCAGTTCCTCTCACTCAGTTTGCAAACTGCCCGAATATGAAGTGATGTGATCTGTCTTCTTAAAATAGTTCTCGTTATACATGTAGTTGATAAGACTGAATATCTGTTCATGCAGGTGTTTTGAATGTTGTGGTAGGACATGAAAAGTTGGTGCTGTAACTGCTCTGCTCAGTGCTTCTCCCTGTGCATGCAGCACTTCATGTGCTGTGGCATGTCTGTGCTGTCAAGCAAGAGAATGGTGGTGCTGTTGTAAAAGTAGGTTCATCATTATCGCTTTCATATTTAAAAATGAATATTGTCTTTTGAAAGGATGCTAGAACAATACAGATGGAAAGTCTGACATGAATCATGAAGTGATGGAGTATTGACAGCAATTAAGTGGGAACTGGTTATGGCTCAGTGGGTTCTTTTCTCTGATCTTCACTGATTTATTGAGCAAGGCATACACCTTCCAGCTCACTCAGTATTGTACCTCGGTATTTAAGTCAGAAGTTTATTTGCTCTTTTTAGAGCAAGATAGTGTTTTCTGTAAGAGGAGTATAGGTTTGTATTACAGGACTTGCACATCTCCTTTATATTATTTTTCACCCTCTCACCGTGGCTTCTAAAGCCAGCATTAAGAGAATATACTTACTGATGATTTTGGTCAGGTGTAAGGAGGGAAAATGGAAAGCAAACTGATGCATTTGCGGAAAGAGAGTTTGTTTCTGCTAGTGACTAGAGAAGGGAGCAGTATTGTAGACAGGGTGGTCTAAAAATACCAAAAAAGTGAGATTTGTGTTTGAAAGGAATATTTTTTATTAAAGCTATTATTAGAGTTCGAAAATACAACTGTTTGGAGGTTTTTTTCAGTAGGCGTATGTGCGTGCTAATTACAGAATGCTGGGTACTAGATTTAGTTTCTTGAAAGATTCTTTTAATATTTTTCAGTATTTCTTATCCTGAAATCTCAGCCATTGTGTGGCTGTACATCACTTCTTGTGAGATGCTCCTGGATCATGGTGCCTTTCCCATAGAGGAGTGGAACGTGTGAGTTCTCCACTTCCATGCTGCAGAAACAAATGTAGGAACAAGTACACCAGGCTGACAACATCCTGCATAATGTGTGGGAAATGTGAAGGAAACATACCTTTGTAGTACAGTCTCTGCTTATTTACATTTTTCTAGCTAAGCATTGCTTTTTCACATCGAAATATCTTTTTTTTTACAGAGCCCTTTTCTTACAGTAACTCGTGAAATACCAATACACAGAGTGCCAAACATCACAAAAATGCTGAAGACTGATACAGAATAATGTCCTTAAGATATCAGAAATTTAGAAGCACTGGCACAAGAAAAACAGTGAATACTATTCCAGCATTCATTTTAAGCTGATATTATGGCATAGACAAGAAAATCTTGACTGAAGTATTACTATCTTTTGCTGGAGTAGGCAATTTCTTAATAAGAAAGTTAATTACTTGCTGTACTAAAGAAATTTAAATATTCTCTTACCTTACAAGCCAGCACTATACATGTGAATATGCCTTTCTTCTTCAGCTGCTGAGCAATGACTTGCCTTTTCCTGGGGATTAAAGGTTTAAACAAAAGAAGTAAATATTTGTTCACTTAAGGGTGGGTTGTGCCATATGTGATATTTTATTAATTGGTAAGCTTTTAGAAAGAGCATAGACATAAAATAATATCACTTCTAAAACTGGTATTTATAGGTGTTATATGTGAAATGTCTGTGCTTTTGAAGAGATGATGTCTGAGCACTGGACTCCTAAATTTTAATTGCCTCTTTGATGTTCTCTCTCTGCTAAAATCTGGAATTTGATTTTTGTCTCAAATTTCTTATTGTCTAAAGTGGGAAGTGGTAACTTTTTTCTATCTTAAGTTTAGCAAGTGCTTTCAGTACAACAAAACTGTTAAAAACGCTGAGTATGTGTCTTTTTCTGCACAGTGTTGACAATTTTGGACTCGGTCTTCTGCTTCAGACTAAGCAGATAAAACGCATGGTCTCATCGTATGTGGGAGAGAACGCTGAATTTGAACGCCAGTATTTATCTGGCGAGCTTGAAGTTGAGCTTACACCTCAGGTAAGGAGTGTCTCTAGGAGACTCAAGATTTTAATTTAAAATATTGATTAAGATAATGATGAAGTGCGCTTACAAAATTATTTTGTAGTACCGATGTTTTGCCTGTTTGTAGATGCACAGAGATGGCACTTGCCATCTTGGAATCACGGGTAGTATGCTGCAACTGGTCATGGTCTGTGAATTCCTTTTGTGGGTTTTTACATTATATTTTATATATATATGTATACACTTATGTATATTTTGTTGTATAGTGCCAGATTTTTGGTAGTTTCTCGCAGACTGCTGAAAAACCCGGTAAGTGTGCTCCCTTCTGTGGCCCTTATAAGGGCAAAAAAATCAGGAAGCTGCTGAATTGCCGCTGTTGGGAGCTGTTTGTCCTTACCTTTGGAATGCTGCCATCTAGTGGGTAGGATTTCAGTTCATTTTGAAACGTGTTGTTCATTTAATCTTAACTAAATTGATCTTTGCATAGCATTATGAGCCAATATTTACACCTTTATCTTTTAGCACCACAATTTTAACTGTGTTACCATGGCCAAGATACCCAGATAGCCCGAATGCAATGAGGTCCTAAAATCCTCAGTCACATTCTTTTGAGATCTAGTTTTGTGAAATCAGTGCTCTAAAGCTTACAGCATATTTGTGTGATGCATTTCCAAAGGTGTCACTTACCTTTGGACTTTAAACAGATATTAATTCAATTCTCTGGGAAAAGCAGAAGTTTTATGTTTTTATGGAGAAGAATCTTGGGCTCCATCTGTTGGGAGTATCTCTTTGAACCTCAAAGATGGGCAGTGTATACTCAAGTCAGCTGACAAAACACCAAGCACTTGTCACTTCTCATGTTTAAAAAGCCACAAATCTTACCTTTCTATCACCTTTCTATCCCCCTTTCTTACTTAATGTTCACTGCTTTCATCTTGAAGAGCTTGAACTCAGACAAGTAACTGACCTAGTGGACTGCACAGACAAGCTATGCAGATTGACTCTGAAAATACTTTATCTGCAGTGTGCAACAGTAAACAGTAAGGTGAATTAAGGACTTGCTAGGAGATGCAGGGATTTGAAATATTTGTGTCAAGATAAAATAGCCTTTTGAAAAAGGCTCTTCAAATTTGTTGTGACTTTAGGCTGGGGACTTATGTGTTTTCATTACACAGTAAAGGAAATATCATATCATAGTGAGACCTTGAAATGCTAAGGCTGTTTGGAACACAGGAGTTTGCATCACTGCATGGTTCGTGTCTGCCTCTTGCTACCAGTTTGTAAACCTATCAGAAGTCATTGCGTTTCGTGCAGGATAACTGGGGAAAATGCAGCCTGTGTTTTGGAGGCTGTCAAGCTAGATGATTGACCATGACAGTCTTGACAGTCTTGTTGTGAATTCAAAAAAAACAGAAAGAAAAAAATTGAGAAAGGACAGTAATGAAAAGCAGGAGACGTCTTTTGAAGTATGTCCATACTTAAGGCTGATGAGGAGTTTGGGATGATAATATTTGTGGTGCAGCTGGACATAAAGCAGAATGCAGATGGGGTGGTCAGACAGAGTAGAAATGGTGTTCTGTCGGCTTTTTGGTATTCTTAGCATGAGCAACCCAGATCACTGTACTCCCCCTTCCTTTCTCACTTTGCTATATGTGGCTGTTTCAACTTGAAGTGAGGTGCAGAGTCTTTCTTAAGATGGTGGAGATTGAAACATAAATATGTAGGACTCTTAGAAAACCTTCTAGCATATGTGGCCAGGTGGAAAAGAGAACTCTTGGAGCGGGAAACAAGATGAAGGAGAGGAGACACAGCAAAGCATTGGGGTTTGGAAGTTAAAATGGAGTTGTGTGACAGCAAGCTATTGAGCAATTTGTGTTTGTGTGTGAACCATTTCTTGTCATACGTAGTACCAATCCCACAAAGGAGAGCTTAAATGAGAGGAAGAAATAGATGATATGGACTGCTGAATTCAGAAGGCAAAGCTCCAAATGACAGGATTTAACAATAAGTTCATGCAAGCTGTTCATGAAAACTTGATTTATTGTTCCCAAATGACTTCTTAAATATATTTTCCCACAGGGTACGCTTGCTGAACGTATTAGAGCAGGAGGAGCAGGAATCCCAGCATTTTACACTAGTACTGGCTATGGGACACTGGTGCAGGAAGGGGGTGCACCTATCAAATACAATACAGACGGCACTATTGCTATTGCCAGTCAGCCAAGGGAGGTAAGATGTCAGTTTGTTGTTAGGAAGCCTTCTGTTTTGAAAAATGAATTTTTTACATATTTCCAATGAAACTGTAGTTTAACCACCTTCTGGACAAGTTTAACTTTGGTGTATTGCATTAACAGGATGTCTGTGGTACCCACCACATTAGTTTTCCTCCCACTGATTACTTCTGTCCTCTGTTTTGTGTTAGAAGAGTTTTTACAGCTTTAGGGTGGCTTAGCATCCAGAACTGATCCATGTGAAACCCCACGTCCCTCAGTTTCTCTTCCGTTGACAGTAGTCTGGCTAGGTTCACTGTGTATTCAGACAAAATCTTGCACCAGCCCCCTGCGTTGTACAGTAACAAATTGAGAAAAACCCCTTATAAGTGGGACAGCCACTCCTTACGTACTGTGATATGGAGTAAGCGGCCCTGCAGCTCTGCATGATGTTTCAGCATTAGAAGACATAAGACATATTTCTGTTAAATGGGGAAGACCTCTCTCTAAAAAAACTTTCAGGAAATTTGCTTTCCAAGAGTTGAAATGCAATTTCGTCTGAGTATTTGAAATTGCAAATAAATAAATAGAGTGCCGTTTCCAAGAGAGAAAAAAGGGCTTCATTGAAACTGGAGTTGGAGAAGGGAAGAGATTTCTCAGTGTCATAACTGTACTTGAAGAAATTTACGGGGCTAATGCTGTAGGTCATGAATGGCATTAAATTCTGCCTCAAGAACATTGCTGGGATAAAGGTAATTATCCATGTATTTTATACATGGCTGTTTTCAGTATCTAATCATTAACTCAGTCTTTTTTCCCCTTATTTTGTTTATATCATGATATTTTACCATTGGAAGGAATGTTTTATTTTTTAAATGGCTTACAATTTGACAACATTTTTCTTCTAACATTGTAGGAAAGTCTCTATTACTTTCTTCATTCTCTTGGGGACCTAATAACATGACTAGCATGATTTGATCAAATCTATTCTCAAAATCCATTTCTAATGCAAGTGTCATTTTATAAAAGCTCAGATCTCCTTTTATAGGACTGAAAAAATGACTTCTGATGCAATTTTGTCATATTTCCTCCCTCTCTCAGAAATTTTGGATAGTTATCCAGTATTATTTGTGCACACTCTCACC
The DNA here is from genome assembly GCF_027791375.1 of Indicator indicator. NCBI lineage: Eukaryota > Metazoa > Chordata > Aves > Piciformes > Indicatoridae > Indicator > Indicator indicator. The sequence goes on along the minus strand of NC_072053.1, from coordinate 23,290,317 downwards.
TTCTACATTGTTGAAAGAAATATTTACATACAGGATTAAAATGCTAACTGTTTGTTGGTTACATGTCCTGGCTTGAGGCGCAGTATAATTACAAATACTGCTGGAGAGAAAATCAAATTAAATTCAGCCAGTCAGATGATGTGATTTGAGTGCAGGGGCTCAAATCCACCTTATTTTAGATCTGAGATTTCTGATGGTGAGCAGTAATTAAGAACTTCTTCAGCTTTAGCTCTTCAGTTTTTGGTGAGCTTGTGGATGTGCAAAAGAAAGTATGTCTAGTTCCACTAGATGGTGCAACAGGGTAATGGATCTGATTTTCATTCTGTTTCACTAAACAGAAATGCTTTGCTAAAACTGGGGTTTACAGCCTTCTTGTGTTTCTCTGTTAGTACATAGCTGACCTACGTTTTTCTTAGATAAAACCTTCAGTACAAAAAGAAGTCTAAATGTAATAGTATGTAACATTAAACCCATAAAATAAATATTACATGGGAGATCTGTTTGAAGAAGCCCATGTCTCAATAATGTACTTTTCTCTGTAGGTGCGAGAGTTTGATGGCCGTCACTTTATTCTGGAGAAGTCAATTACAGGAGATTTTGCTCTTGTGAAAGCATGGAAGGCTGACCGTGCAGGAAACATCATTTTCAGGTATGACTTGTCTACAAGTGGGAAGAGATTCTTTAATAGTTTAGATAATGAAAGAGAAGAAGAATCCTGTCTTTGCTTTCTTTCATGTTGTCTTTCCCTACTGTCAAATTATACTGCTATAAAAAACAAAATATAATTGCTTTTTCTAATGACTTTCAAGAATTGAAAAGTAACTGTTAATGAAACATTGGTGGTTAAAAATGGGACATAGCAGAACAAAGTCATTGTGTTGACTGTGTAAAATTGTACTGACATTCTGTTCAGTTTTCATGTTAGCTAGGTTCCTTCTCCTTAAGCAATTGAAGGCTGACTCAAGAAGTGCAGGTTCATGTATGTCAGGAGAGAAGGTCTCCTGAGTGAATCTCCTGGCCAGTCAGTGATGGGAAAACTTGATTCTGTCGACAGAAAAGTGTGTTTAAAGTTGATTTGATCTCAGTGGTGTAGGGAGAGGCATCATATGAATTTAAACATCTTCTGCAGTGAAAAGTTTAGCACTAGTGATAGCATTACTGGTTTACTGTATTTGTGCTCTGACTTGTCCTGAGCTGAAGCAGGAGAGGTTTGTCTGTGTTTAACATATGGGTTTTATTTGTTTTTTTATGGCTATCAGATGAAAAGGTAAGTGTTGTAATCAGTGGCAGTTTAGTAGATGATGCTGAATGATGCAGTCTGCCATCGTATGTATTAAAAGAAACAAGGAGTTGAAAAGGCAACTGAAAATTTTGCGGATAAAATAATATTGATAAGTAATGTTTTCTCTTGTGTGTATATACACAGGTTTCTATATGTCTTATAATAATAATATTAAATTAAAATAAGAAAGAATTTTTTATTTTACCCAGCTTTAGACATCCTGGCTTGCCCACTGGCAAGACAAGATGGCTTTTGATTAAACTTTCTTGTGTGCGTGTCAGTGAATTTGATGGCCGCTAAACTGCTTTTCTTAGGCTATCAGACATGAAGTACAGGAAGCAGTCTTCTGTCTTGGGCTTGTCTTTGTTTGGTCTTCATCTCCTACTGTCTATTCGTTTACCCTGTATATATCTACTGATGCTTACTTACCTCTGAAAAAGTTACTAATTCTCCACTGAAACATACTGCTTGCATTTTCCCTTCCCACCTCACTTCCTTTATGTCCTGTTGATCTCTCTTCGTGTCTTTCCCTGGTACTCCTGTTCCTTTTGGAAGTCTTCATACGTCTTCCACATTCACACAATACAGTTGGTACCAGATACTACTCCCATTTGGAGCAGACCTAAAAATCTTGACTTTCTTTCAAGTGTAATTAATCAAAGATGGAAACGTCATCATCCAGTGGTTTATTGCATGTGGAATGTTGCTATATGAGAAGAATTTGTACATAATAATCAGTGAACCATTCAGAGAACAGAGGAACATAGTCCCATGTTCTACCCTGCAGGAAACAATGGAGGAAGAAGTTGTAATAGATTAGAAAAACAATGTTTCTGTGATTGAGAGAATGAAAAGGAAAATGCATTTCTGACATTTTTACATATTCACTATATGTATTCACTGCAAGTGGGATCCTTCCATACTCTTTTGTTAAGTGACTTCTATTTCGTTTGTGGAGGTATGCCTAAGTAGATGTAGACTTTGCCTTATTCTGACCATGGGCCAGCATGAAGTTTTTGTCTATTCTCATACAGGAAGCTGTAGTATTTTCTTGGGGATTTGGAATGGCACCAGCTCCTCAGAGAGCAATTTTTTAAACAGAGTTTTCTACACGATACTTTGTGTCTCCTATCTCTTTCTTCCATACGGCATATGGAGGAAAGCAGCTGTGGCTGCTTTCCTTTCAGGCAACTTTTTATCCGCTCAGATCTGTGTCTGGTCCAGTAGATAATACTTCTTAGGTGTAGTGTACCATTACAAAGACAAATAATCCGAGTCTCCCTCAAATAAAATGAATTAATCCTACCTTGTCCACATACACTGAAACAATGTGTACATGGGCATTTCGCTTCATTAGTCTGATGCAAGTACTGGCGCTGCTTTCCAGAACAGTGTCTCCAGGTCTGAAGCTCCCTTGGAGCTTTGCTTCTTAGGGACAACAGCAGGGACTGCCACTGGCTTTGTGGATATTCTACTTCCTTTGGCTCCTCTCCCTTTTCATCTGGCACCATTCTTAGGGGGAGAAGTATGTGTTGAAAGTGTCTAGGTTAAGAAGTAAAGGACAGGTTAATATGGATGACATGGTAGAATCAGCCAGGCTGGAAGAGACCTCCAAGATCATTCAGTCCAAGCAATCACCTAGCCCTAAGTAATTAACTAGGCCAGGGCACTAAGTGCCTCATCTAGTCTTCTCTTGAATGTCTCCAGTGATGGTGACTCCACCACCTCCCTGGGCAGCCCATTCCAATGGGCAATCACCCTCTCTGTGAAGAACTTCCTCATAACATCCAGCCTATACCTCCCCTGGCACAACTTGAGACCATGTCCTCTTGTTCCGCTGCTGGTTGCCTGGGAGTACTAGTGGGTGTGTATTATAGACCACCTGATCAGGAAGAGTAAGTTGATAAGGCCTTCCACAGACAAAGTAGCCTTGCTCTGCAGTAGTAGTCCCACAAGCCCTGGTTATCATGTGGGACTTCAGCCACCATGTTTTTGCTGGGAAGGCAACACAGTGAGGCACAAACAGTCCAGGACATTCCTGCAGTGCATTGATGATCACTTTTTGACCCCACGAGGAGAGGTGTGCTGCTGGACCTTGTGCTAATGACAAAGAAGGTCTGGTTGGGGTGTGAAAGTTGGAGGCAGCCTTGGCTGCAGTGACCATGAGATGGTGGTGCTAAGGATGGTGCAAGACTGGAGCAGGATACTAAGTGGGATTGGAACTCTGGACTTCAGAAGAGCAAAATTCAACCTCTTCAAGTGACCTGCTTGGAGGAATCCCATGGGCTCTAGAAGATAAGGGGGCGGAAAAGAGCTGGTTAATATTCAAGCACCACTTCCTCCAAGCTCAAGATCAGTGCATCCTGGTGAGGAAGAATTCAAACAAGGGAGGCAGGAGGCCTGCATAGATGAGTAAAGAGCTTCTGGAAAAACTGAAATGGAATAAGGAAGTTTACAGTATGTGGAAAAAAGGACTGACTGCTTGGAAGGAATACAGGAACGTTGCCAGAGAATATGGGGATGCAATGAGGAAAACTAAGATGCTCTTGGAATTAAATCTGGCACAGGATGTAAACAATGGCAAGAAGGGCTGTTTTAAGTATATCAGTAGGAAAAGGAACACCAAGCAAAATGTGGACCTACTACTGAATGAGATGGGTGCCCTGGTGACAGAGGATACTAGATGCTTTCTTTGCTTCAGTCTTTATTGCTAAGACCAGACCTCAGGAATTCCAGGCCCCGGAGGTAAGAGAGAAAGTATGGAGGAAGGAACACCCTCCCTTAGTAGAAGAGGACTGAATTGGAGATCATCTATGCAAAGTGGACACCCACTGATCCATGGGCTCTGATGGGATGCACCCAAGATTGCTGAGGGACCTGGCTAAGCACATCAGAAGGCTGTACTGCTATTCAGAGACCTGAAATGTCTGGAGAGTTGAGTGGAGGGGGAACCTCATAAAGTTCAACAAGGGCAAGGGTAGAGTCCTGCACCTAGGGAGAAATAACCCCATGCACCAGTGTGGGTTAGTGGTGACCTGCTGGAAAGCAGCTCTGCAGATAAGGACCTTGGAGTGCTTGGTGGACAACAAGTCCACCATGGTACAGCAATGTGCTATTGTGGCTAAGAAAGCTGATGGTATTCTTAGGTGCATGAAGAAGAATGTGGTCAGCAGGTCAAGGGAGGTTCTCCTTCCTCACTACACTGCCCTGGTGAGGCCAGACCAGGAGTATTATGTCCAATTCTGGGCTCTGTAGTTCAAGAGAGACAGAGAACTACTGTCCAAAGGAGAGCCGCAGTGATGATTAGGTGACTGGAGCATCTCCCAGGCTGAGAGACCTTTTTAGCCAGGAAAGGAGAGGACTGAGAGGATCTTACAAATGCATATAAATATCTAAAGGGAAGTCAAGAGGATAGGGCTGGGCTCTTCTCAGTGGTGGCCAGTGATAGGACAAAGTGCAATGAGCACAAACTAGAACACAGGAGGTTTCACTTGAACTTCACTTGAAGATTGGTTTGGTGCCAATGAGAGCACACTCTTGACAAAGGAACAGAGCTGCTGAAGGTATAATTTGAATTAGGGCCCCATATTGTCACAAACAATCACACTGGGTCATCTCCTAATGCCTCAAGTAGTTTTGCAGTAAGTAAATTCCTGTCATACCTGAGTTGTCCTTTTGTCGCTGTAACATTAGATATTGAGCAGATGTAGTTAATTGGTTTAGTCTACTATGAACTAGTTTGCTGTCTTCTGCCTTTGGGGGAAAAGCTGTCATGCCTTTGGGTCAGTTTAGGTATCTGTCCCTGGAACAATGGACTTTGTGGTCATTGCTGTGTCTAGATGTCCAGAAAGCTATCTTAAAATTAAAAGGAAGACTTGGCTAGCTAGTTTCTGGATTTCATACTCCAAAAAAATGAACATTATTCTGTGTTGGTAAAATAGTGCTTTGTTGTTTGGTTCTGCTGGATAATTTGTTCTTTAGAAATAACACCTTTCATCTTGTAAAAGTCTGCTGCTTCTGAGAGAACTTTACTAATCCAAGAACATTTGAAATGCCATAAGCTTTTTTAAATAGAGCCAGAATCAAGCTCATTAACTCTTCCTAATTTGACAATGAAGTGTTTTCTTACTGTATTTTTGCCTATGGTAAAATATATATTTTTTTTTTGTACTGGCAGACCAGTCGCTATGATCTTGAGAAAGTCTTTGGCTCAGGAGAGTAGTCACTTGTGATGAAATACTGAATTCTTACCACATCTGCCTTCCCCTCATCTGTATCTATTCTTCTGCTACTTTAATTCAGTTTTTCTTACTCTGTTTTTCTTCTCATTTTCTACCTAGTTTAAAATAGTATTTTATTCTTCCAGAATACTAATTCCAAGTCAGGTTTTGTTGTTTTTTTATGGTTCCCTCATCTTATCTACATTTATGTTTACACAGCACTCAGGAAGACACACAGGCAAAAGATACCATCTCTGTTAGAGGTTTCACAGCTTTTGTGTATTGCCAGTAAACCAGGATTTCCCTAAGATGTGTGTCTCTCTGTATAGCTTTGATTCTGTAGATCTCTGCACTAGAAATCCTGTTAAAACTGCCCCGTGGGCTCTGGATTTGACCGTTTAAATTTCCTACCTCCCCTAAAGCCACAAGGTGGCAGCAGCATCCCAAAGTTCAGCGTGGGTATGGCACTGGGCATGGTCGTCAGGTGAAATGGTGAAGAAAGGGGCAAATATTGGAAAATAAGGATGGTCAGGGAAAAAAAAATAAACAGAAAACTTCTGTGCAACAGGGATGCGGGAAAAGGAGGTTTTGACCTGCTCAGAACCCTAGTTTCATTTTGATGATTTTTGTTTTAAAGAATTCTAGATTTTAAAAGAGAAAAATGCTGAGAAGCTATCAGTGGAACTAATCTAAAATAGACAAAATTTTTCTTAAATACTATGGCACACAGTTTTGTTGGATTTCTGAAATTTACAAAGAGGGGCTGACACAGGTCACTTATTTTTCCTTGTGTCTGCTAGGCTCTCAGTGCAGATCCCAGCATGCTGTGGGAGTGGGCAGTTGTGCTCTCCAAGCCATTTTCCATTATTTACCTGACATCCTGGCTAACTGGGGAGGTCCCAATGGACTGGAGGCTAGCAAATATAATACCCATCTACAAGAAAGGAAGAAAGAAGGATCCAGAAAACTATAGACCTGTTAGTCTGACCTTGGTAATAGGGAGGGTCATGAAGCAGATCATGTCAAGCATGATTACATAACATGATGGCATTCAACAAGTCCAAGTGCCGGGTTCTGCACTTTGGCCTCAAGAACCCCATGCAGAGCTACAGGCTGGGGTCAGAGTGGCTGGAGGGCAGCCAGGCAGAAAGGGACCTGGGGGTACTGGTTGACAGCCGCCTGAACATGAGCCAGCAGTGTGCCCAGGTGGCCAGGTGGCCAATGGAATCCTGGCATGTTTCAGAAAAAGTGTGGCCAGCAGGAGCAGAGAGGTCATTCTGCCCCTGTACTCAGCACTGGTTAGACCACACTTTGAGTACTGTGTCCATTTCTGGGGCCCTCAATTCAAGAAAGATGTTGAGATGCTGGAATATGTCCAGAGAAGGGCAGCAAAGCTGGTGAGAGGTCTGGAGCACAAGCCCTATGAGGAGAGATTGAGGGAGCTGGGGTTGTTTAGCCTGGAGAAGAGGAGGCTCAAGGGGGACCTTAGTGCCATTTATAACTACCTGAAGGGAGGTTGTAGCCAGGAGGGGGTTGGTCTCTTCTCCCAGGCAACCAGCATCAGAACAAGAGGACACAGTCTCAAGCTGCACCAGGGGAAGTTTAGGCTCGAGGCAAGGAGAAAGTTCTTCACAGAAAGAGTAATTGGCCATTGGAATGGGCTGCCCAGGGAGGTGGTGGAGTCACTGTCCCTGGAGGTATTAAAAAAGATTGGATGAGGCACTTGGAGCCATGGTTTAGTTGTCAGGTGATGTTAGGTGATAGGTTGGACTTAATAATCTCCAAGAACTTTTCCAAGCTGGTTGATTCTGTGATTCTGTGACATACAGAGAACAACCAGAGGATAAATCCCAGCCAGCATGGGTTTATGAAGGTCAGGTCCTGCCTGACCAAGCTGATCTCCTTCTATGACAGGATGACCCCACTATTGGATGAGGGAAAGGCTGTGGATATTGTCAACCTAGACTTTCAAAAAGCCTTTGTCATTGTTTCCACAGAATTCTTGTGGACAAACTGTCTGCTCATGGCTTGGATGAGCACACACTCTGCTGGATAAAGCACTGGCTGGGCAAACAGACCCAAAGAGTGGTGGTCAATGGAGTTAAAGCCAGCTGATGCCCAGTCACAAGTGGTGTTCCTCAGGGCTCAGTGTCAGCACCAGTTCTGTCTAATATCTTTATTGATGACTTTGGTGAAGACATAGAGTGTGTCAGCAGCAAATTTGCAGATGACATCAAGCTGGGTGGGAGTGTTGATCTGCACAAAGGTAGGGAAGCTCTACAGAAGGACCTGGATAGATTGGATCAGTGAGCCAGTGTTAATGGGATGAGCTTCAGCAAGGCCAAATGCCAGGTCCTGCACTTGGGTCACAACAACCCCAAACAATGTTACAGGCTTGGGGAAGTGTGGTTGGAAAACTGCCTAGCAGAAAGGGACCTGGTGGTGCTAACCAACGGGCAACTGAATATGAGCAAGCAGTGTGCCCAGGTGGCCAAGAAAGCCAATGGCATCCTGGCCTGTATCAGAAATGCTGTGTCCAGCAGGAGTAGGGAGGTGATTGTCCCCTGTATTCATCTCTGGTGAGACCACACCTTGAGTGTTGTGTCCAGTTTTAGGTACCTCAACACAGGAGTGATGTGGAGGTGCTGGAGTGAGTACAGAGGAAGGCAGCGAAGGTGGTGAAGGGCCTGGAGAATCTTACAAGGAATAACTGAGGGAGCTGGGTCTGTTTAGTTTGGAAAAGAGGAGGCTGAGGGGAGACTTCATTGCTGTCTACAATTGCCTGAAAGGACGTTGTGGAAAGGCTGGTGCTGGTCTCTTCTCACAGGTCATTAGTGATAGAAAAAGAGGGAATGGTCTCAAGCTGTGACTAGGTAGGTTTAGACTGGACATTAGGAAAAAAAATTTTCACAGAAAGAGTGGTCAGGCATTGGAATGTGCTATCCAGGGAGGTGTTTGAGTCACCAACCCAGGATGTGCTTAAAGGTCATTTGGATATGGTGCTTGGGGATATGGTTTAGGGAAGAACTTCGTAGAGTAGGGTTATCGGTTGGCCTTGGTGGTCCTGAGGGTTGTTTCCAACCTGAACATTTCTGTAATTCTATGGTGATACATGTCATGTGTTACTTTTATTCTCTAGAGGATCTCCGTCCTTGTTACCAAAATACTGTGTGGGAATACTTAGGATTAATGCCAGCATCTTGCATAGCTTTCTTAAATCAAGAGAATTGGATTAAATTCACTACATGTGAAGTGCTATCGCAAGTCCTAGTCTGAATTATGAAGCTGTATGTGGGACTTGAGAGGTTATTAAGCCCTTTTCTGGACACCCCCATGGACATTAATTTTATTCTTTGTGGAGTGAAGTAATGGTAATGTACATTTGTAGAAAGTACAACTTGCTGCTGCCCTTGGATCTAGTAAATGAAGATATCAGTAGCCTACACAATTCCCATTGAACAATGTGCTGATTAAAAGTCAAAAGACCTGTAATATTTTTTTTCTGATGTAGCAAAATGTGATTTGATTTCATGCATCTTACACAATTCCATAAATTTTTTTCCTCCCTCTAACTTTCTTATTAGTTGTCTACTTGGCAAAAATTATTTGTGACGTTTTTATTACTGAGATACTTCTAGTAGCTTATCTCTGAGAAGTCTTTCCTTATATTATTACAGCTTTTAATATTTGTTAATTTTCTTTTCCTTTGCAGAAAAGCTGCACGGAACTTCAACCAACCTATGTGCAAGGCTGCCAAGACAACTGTGGTAGAGGTAGGGAATTGAAACATTGTAAGCCCTGTACCCTTGTAGTCAACAAATCCTTTGGTTTTGCATGTTATCTTGGGGACAAAGTTTTCATTTTCCTGGCTTATTTGGGGATCTCATACCGGCGACAGTGATCTAACCTGTCTCCTTGGACTGCCTACTCTTAACACTATGCTCTGTTTTGGTTATTAGTTCTTCAGTTTGCTACTGCATCTGATCCTGGTCAGATCTTTGCTTTTGCTGTGATTAGCCTTCAAAAGAGAAACAGCTTTCAAATTTATTAAATAAAGTAATGTGTGGATGAAAGAGCAAACAGTAGGCTGTCAGTAGTCTTAGGCTGTGCTTGGGAAGATTCACAGAAGACTTTATGCAAAACCTCCTCATAATAAGGATGAGTACATAACAACGTGGATTGGGCAAATCATGGAGCTATCACAGTTGTGATCTCTAAAATTTAATAAATTACATAAATGTGAATCTAGAATGAAATACAGACATTTAGTTATGCCTTGAGAAAGAGGTTGGATGAGATCTAGAGATGTCTTCCAGTCTTTCAGTCCTTTTTCCTTGTTGTCTAAAATGATAATGTTTGAAAACATGGAGCTGTCTACCCTGGAAATATATTGGTGACTGGAGAGTTGATAGGGTGTAACAATACTTAAAGATGGACTGCTCTGTTAGCTTTCCATCACTCTGGTAAGGCTTTCTTACATACCTGTTAAAAGCTAAATATGGTTTGACAGTAAGATCAAGAAAAACTCTTCTAGTCTATTTCTAGTAAATTCTAGATAGAAAAGACTTGTATTTCTTCAGGCTTGTGTTGATTGTATGAGTCTTGTTTTTCTGGGTGGTTGTTTTTTTTTTTTATGTTTGGGGGTTGGGTTTTGGTTTGTTTTGGTAAAATCTTACCTGGAAAGTATATTTGTTATATAAACATATCTCGATATATTTGGGAGCCTAGGCTACTCTTCTGTCCTCTGTTCTGTTTTACAGAGCAATGGTAAAAAATTTCATGAAATTTTTCACATGACATACCATGACAATTCAGCAACAGTACCTGAATTCTCACAGTTGATTTTTAAGAAAAGTTTCTAATCTTTTTCCATGTAAAAATAAAATACAGAATCTTTCATCATTCTTTTTCCTCCGAGTCACTTGCCCTTCATACTTTGTTCAGACTTGCATTCAGAGAATTTAAGTAGATCAAAGCCTTCCACCTACATTACATCTCATTCTCTCGTTTTGCTCTTTTATCCACATGTGATAGGGTAGTATTTTCTTGTCAGTGAGCAGCAGTTAAGTGACATCCTTCTTGCTATAATTCCACTTAGCAGTCTTTAGTAGATCTGCTGTGAACTGGCTCCACCACAAGTCTTGTTGTATTGTTATATGAGAACTGGCAAGCTGGCGGCCAGTCACTAGTGGTGTCCCCCAGGGATCGGTGCTGGGCCTCATCCTGTTCAATATCTTTATTAATGATCTGGATGAGGAGATAGAGTCCATTAGTAAATTTGCAGACAACACGAAGTTGGGGGCAGGTGTCGATCTGTTAGAGGGTAGGAAGGCTCTGCAGAGGGACCTTGACAGGCTGGACAGAGTCCAACATGATGGCATTTAACAAGTCCAAGTGTCAGGTTCTGAACTTCGGCCTCAAGAACTCCATGCAGTGCTACAGGCTGGGGACAGAGCGTCTGCAGAGCAGCCAGTCAGAAAGGATCCTGTGGGTACTGGTTGACAGTAGGCTGAACATGAGCCAGCAGAGTGCCCAGGTGGCCAAGAAGGCCAATGGAATCCTGGCATGTATCAGGAATAGTGTGGCCAGCAGGAGCAGGGAAGTCATTCTGCCCCTGTACTCAGCACTGGTTAGGCCACACCTTGAATACTGTGTCCATTTCTGGGGCCCTCAATTCAAGAAAGATGTTGAGATGCTGGAATGTGTCCAGAGAAGGGCAATGAGGCTGGTGAGAGGTCTGGAGCACAAACCCTATGAGGAGAGGCTGAGAGAGCTGGGGTTGTTTAGCCTGGAGAAGAGGAGGCTCAAGGGGGACCTTAGTGCCATCTACAACTACCTGAAGGGAGGTTGTAGCCAGGAGGGGTTTGGTCTCTTCTCCCAGGCAACCAGTGACAGAACAAGAGGACACAGTCTCAAGCTATGCCAGGGGACATTTAGGCTGGATGTTAGGAAGAAATTCTTCTTCTTGGCAGTTGGGATTTCTGAATTCTGCTATCTGTTCCTTGCTCTGTTTCTGTTTTTTTGCCCACCTACCATTTAACTTACTTCAGGCAAACAGTCCTAGAAGTGGGAATTTAAAGCCATCCCTGTTCCTTTCCATGAAGCTACAGGTCAGACTGTCTTCAGAGTGTCATGTTTTAGGCCCAGCTGGTAACTGAACCCCAAGCAGCCACTTGATTGCTGCTCACACTCCTCCACCCAGTGGGATGAGAAGGAGGATTGGGAGAACACTGTGGGCTGAGATAAGGAGGTTTTAACAGAACAACAAGTATATAAATAAAGAAATAACAACAATGCTAATGAAATAATATATAAATGAGCATTATAAAATGCAGTGCTCACTAAAACACCTGCCATGTGCAAAATCCCACACAGATTGCCTCCCTTCCCCGTATATAGCAGTCAGGATGGTATCAAATACCCCATTGGCTGGTTTGGTTGACTACCTCAGGTGTGGCCCTTCCCAGCTCCTTGTGAAAATTAACCTTAGCCTAGCTGAATTAAGGACATAGAGTCATGCAGTGATTAACTGAGATTTGGAGGATTGTAGTTTCTCAGTCTGATACTCCCATCTTCATTTTGAATGTGGAACTTTGTATATGTTAGGCAATCAGACATACACTGCCAGCCTCTACTTGTCTAGTATGAAGCACTAAACTGAGGCAAACAAAGCAAAATATGGAAAATCATTCTCTTTGTGCATGCTCCAGTGGTTAATCACTTTCACAGGTACAAATATATCTCACAGGTACAAATACATCTTTTTACAGTAATTAGTTTTGGATTTAGGTTTCATGCAGAGCTTTTTCTTTTGTCTGCTAGATTAAAACCTTTTCTACAGCAGGTATGTCCTTCCCACTAAATGACTTCTCAGTGTTTTTGATATGATGAACTGATTGAGGTCTTAATGGTTCTAGCTGTGAAACATCTTCTTCTGCCCTCCTTTGTTATGTCCATCTTGCTCTGTCATGATTTTGACCACCTCGAGAATCTTCAGCATTGTAATCCTTCCTCATTATGTTTGAATAGACCCAGTCTGCCTGTTGTGTCTGGTACTGCTTCTTGCTTCTTGGGATTTATTATTTTGGCAGTCTTTCCCCAGATTTATTTTAGATCCTGATCATTGATAGGAGTGTAGAATGGCACTTGGCAAGGTTAAGACACATATCAAGGTGCATATAAACTACTGGAAATCCAAACTCAAGATACCTATGAACTTCATGAAAGTGGGAAGTGCACTCTAAAAGACTTTTTTTAAAAACATATTAAAGCTCTCTGTAATGTATAAAGTTCTCTAAGTCATTGTGGCATTTTACATTCTCTGAGCTGAAGTATGAACAGGCAGTTTTTGTAACAATTCAGAGGTAGGAGAACTTTGCAACATTTTGAAATGTGGAGGGTAAAAGTAGAGACAAAAGAACTCCACCCCACAAACCCACAAAATGATAGCTATTGCCTGCTTCTGTGTTGTGGGGAGTGAGGCTGACTGTATGTAGAGAGGCTTCTGGAGGAGGAAGTAGGGCTGTACCGTTACCAGTTATGGCTGTGACAATCTGTGGAAAGTTACTGATTTTTAAAATTTCCCAAGAACAGATTTCAGAGTAAAGTGTCTGATCCTCAGTCTTGTTTATTTTGACTGGGCAAATGTTCAGAAGCAGTTGTTCAGTACCCTTTTGGGGATCAGAAATAAATGGGTTTTAAAATTCTAATGCATTACATGCATTTCTTTTGTTTATCTAAGTGATAGAAAGTAGAATCTGATAACAATCATGGTAACAAGGATATATATTTAGGCACAGTAATGGTCTGTGAAAATCCAGTGGAATTTTTACTTTAATTTAAAGATGAGTAATATTAAGGGGCAAAAATATTTTAAACTGAATTGCTTGATTTCTGTTAGCTGGAATGTAACCTTGGCAGAGTAAGAAGGTGAAACAACCCAGTACTGGCAGCGTTAGGTTGGCTTTATCTATCTGTGAAAGCCAAAGTACGCAGGAATTGTTGTTTTTAGTTATTTTACAATTTTGCATTTTTAAAAAACCTTCCTCTGTTCAGCTCATCTTGCAGAACTTGCAGAAGTATTCAGTCAGAACTGTAGCTTTGTTTGCATGTGAGCCCTCAGTGTGCTCTTTGCCTGAGGCTTTCAGTTCATTTTTAGATATATACACACTTTCTTGCTCTTACTGCAAAGGCAGGATAGGCAGAAAATCAGATCTAAAAGGAGTTCAATGGCAACATGATATGTATGAGACACAAGCCCTTGTAAAGGTGCAGAGAAAGAACTTGGCATGTGAAGAAACTGGAGAGCTTCTGTGGTCTTGTAGTGGTAGTATTTCCAACACACTCTTGAATGAAGGACATGTTTGCTGATGGCATTGCAGGTGGCATTGCCATCAGGCCCCTCAACAGACCCATTAAATTGTGTGATGGAGAATGAAATGTGTAGCAGCTCGTAGTTACAGAGAGGCCTCCTGATGTGTACCTAGGCTGCCAAGACAAAGGCTGTGATGTCAGAATGCTTCCTAAGATGCATATCTTCCTAAAGAGGCTTATGTGAGAAGAGCCTTGCTGGGACAGACAGCTTTTGAAATGATGCCTCTTTTTTTTTTGAGAAAATCAAGACAACCTAATGCCACAGAAAGAAACATAATCTTACCTTGCAAGGTGTGTGTGACAGCATGGGAGAGGTTAAGGGTGATATAGGCTTGGGCTCTTACTCTCTACTATGAAGGAGTACATGAACATCTATAACAACCACAAATGTCACTAAACTGTTGTTCATTTTCTTGCCATTATTACTCTGTGGTGTGAGACCTACTGAGTACTTGTCCCTGGTGAAGTGATTTGAGATCTCAGCAGCTGCTATGATGTGTTTGATAGTGGGGTTTGGCCTTTCAAGGTCCCCTCCAACCCAAAACATTATATGATTCTATGATGGCAGTAAGGGTCAGTATGTTTAAAAGTATTTATTGACTGGCTGTTTGAATGTCCAGTTTGAATAATTTTCTTGTTCAGATTGCAGAGGATGGCTAAATGTATCTCCCTGTGTAAACAGCATTTCCACCTCAAATAAAATCAAGAGGAGAAAAGAGAATGTACTTTCTCATAAAAATGCATTAAATAAAAATCATTAAACCCTGCATTTTATCTTTGGTTGCCTAGTAACAACACAGCCATGTCAGTGAGCGCCATTATCTCAGGTACAATGAACTGCACTGTACTGAGGGACAGAAGCAGACTGAAATAAGCTATTTGTATCCTGTTATCTGTGCTAAATCATGGCATTGTGTTTTATTGAGGAAACTAGAAAATGAACTTTCTTTTAATGTCTATCCCTCTAAGTGCTTTAACAATGGCAAAACTTTCCTCGGGTGCGTAGTTCTGCTCTGAGAAATTCATCAGTGTTTTAGTGTAATGACAGCTTGCTGTGAAAAGCCTGCAAGTACTATTTTAAAGTGCAGAAATAACCTAAAAGAATATCTTTCCTTATCTGGATGCCCCAGTCATGGAACTTGAAATTGAACCCCGGTAAAGGAAGTGGTTCTGGATTTGGGATGTGCACAGGCTTTGCATTAGGCTCTATTTCTGGGGAACCAGAGATGAGAATTTGAAGCCAAGAAGCATACAGAATTTATATTCTTCTCTGCAAATGATGTAACTGCTGGTGTGTTGCTATAGCCTTTTCCAATATCGTTTAATTGGTCAGTGTGCTCCGTACGCACTGGCAGAATGGTTACTGAGGTATCCCAGAGACCTAAGTTGAGTGCATGTTGTATTCCAGAATCCCTTTAGCACAGGATAGGCACTGAACTGCTTAGTCCTGCCATTTTACCAGCAGCTTTTGGCACAAGTAACAGCAGATTTCTAGTTGCCATAATGTAGGAGATAGATAGATAGATAGGTAGATAGATAGATAGATAGATATAGATGTAGATATAGATATATAATCAGTATAATTACAGAAATCTTTGAATCTTAAACATCCTGGTGGTTTTTCAGGACTTTTGGCTGGGTGATTGGATTGCTTAGGTTTTTGCTAAAATCTTAGGCAGAAATGCTTGTGGATCTGTATTTCGATATCTCAGTTAATAAAGAACTGGCTTGATGACTGCACCCAAAGAGTGGCTGTCAATGGGTCCATGTCCCAGTGGGGACCAGTGACAAGTGGAGTCCCTCAGGGATCAGTCCTGGGACCATTCTTGTTCAACATCTTTGTTGGCAACATGGATAGTGGCATTGAGTGCACCCTCAGCAGGTTTGCTGATGACACCAAGCTGTGTGGTGCAGCAGACATGCTGGAGGGAAGGGATGGCATCCAGAGGGACCTTGACAGGCTGGAGAGGTGGGCACAAGCCAACCTCATGAGGTTAAACAAGACCAAGTGCAGGGTCCTGCATCTGGGTCGAGGCAATCCTAAGCACAAATACAGTCTGGGCAGTGACTGGCTAGAAAGCAGTCCTGAGGAGAGGGATTTGGGGGTGCTAGTGGACAAGAAGCTCAACATGAGCTGTCAATGTGCACTTGCAGCCCAGAAAGCCAACCAGATCCTGAGCTGCATCAAGAGAAGTGTGGCCAGCAGGTCAAGGGAGGTGATTCTCCCCCTCTACTCAGCTCTGGTGAGACCCCACCTGGAGTACTGTGTCCAGTTCTGGAGCCCCTACTACAACAGGGATATGGACATGCTGGAACGTGTCCAGAGAAGGGCCACCAGGATGATCAGAGGGCTGGAGCATCTCTCCTATGAGGAGAGGCTGAAAGAGTTGGGGCTGTTCAGTCTGGAGGAAAAAAGGCTCCAAGGTGACCTTATTGTGGCTTTCCAGTATCTGAAGGGGGCCTACAAGAAAGCTGGGGAGGAACTTTTTAGGATATCAGGTAGTGATAGGACTAGGGGGAATGGAATCAAGCTGGAAGTGGGGAGATTCAGGCTGGACGTGAGGAGGAAGTTCTTCCCCATGAGAGTGGTGAGAGCCTGGAATGGGTTGTCCAGGGAGGTGGTTGAGACCCCATCCCTGGAGGTGTTTGCAGCCAGGCTGGATGAGACTCCGGCCAACCTCATGTAGTGTGAGGTGTCCCTGCCCATGGCAGCGGGGTTGGAACCAGATGATCCTTGTGGTCCCTTCCAACCCTGACTGATTATATGATTCTATGAATTATAGAACACAGACACACCAGTAACGTTTCCAAAAAGAACCTCAGATAAAAGATTTCAGTGAGCACTTGTGGAGGGATGTCTAAGAAATGCAAACTCATCATCCATAAAATCATTGAAGGGAAAACCGACAAAATACCAGGTATACCTCCTAAGAAGCCTAATTTTGTGAGCTCAAAGACTTTGTAGTTGAAGGCTTCTGTGAGGTACAGGTAAGAAGAAATGATGGTAGGGAAAGACTCTGTTGAGATCTGCAGAATAAACTTCTTCAGCATGGAGAGAGCATCAGAAGAGCAGCAGGAGTTTGGACCTTGATCAGAATCACTGCAGTCTCAAACACACACAGAACAAGGACAGAAAGTGAGAGTGAAGTCAGATATCTGAGGCTGAGCCTTACAAATCCTAAACAAACCAGAAAGCATAATCACATAGGAACAAACATAGGAATCTACATCCCAGTATATAATAAAGAAGACTTGAAAATAGCAGGAAATCTTTCTACAAATACATGTATAGTCGCTGGGAGACGAGGGAGGTTGATGATCACTGACTGCTTAATGAAGCGGGTAAAACTAGCAATGCAGAGTACATGGAAGGCTGAAGAGTTTAATGGATTTTCTGCTTCAGTATTCATCAATAATAAAAAGCAGTTTAGTGGCTATTATGGCACCACTCATAGAAGGTTAAAGAACAAATCAGAGCAGGATTGGAACTGAAATCTGGGAATTACTAGTGGTGGTTTGGAAAAGCAGTTTCTAGAAACATTTACACACCATCGGCACAGTAATTTTTGTTTATCCAAAAAGGAGAGAAAAGAAGGAAGAAGTAAGCGAAAGGAAAGAAGAAGAGGAAGAGAAAGAAAGAGAAAGAAGAAAGAAGAAGAAAGAAGAAAAGAAGAAAGAAGAAAGAGAGAAGAGAAGAAAGAAAGAAAAGAGAAAGAGAAGAAAAAGAGAAAGAAAGAGAAGAAAGAGAAAGAAGAAGAAAGAAAGGAAGAAGAAAGAAAGAAAGAGAGAAGAAAAGAAGAAAAGGAGAAAAAGAAAGAAGAAAAAAGAAAGAAGAAGAAAGAAAGAAAAAGAAGAGAAGAAAAGAAAAAGAAGAAAGAAAAGAGAAAGAAAAAGAGAAAGAGAAAAGAAAAAAAGAAAGAGAAAAGAAAGAAAGAAAAAGAAAGAAGAGAAAGAAGAAAGGAGAAAAGAAAGAAAAAAGAAAGGAGAAAGAAAAAAGAAGAAAAGAGAAAAAGAAAGAAGAGAAAAGAAAAGAAGAAAAGAAGAAAGAGAAAAGAAAGAAAAGCCCACCTCCAAATGTGAATGCTCTTTTGTTGTTTTTATTTACCTTCCTTATACCCAGTTCCTTGTGTCTATATGTGCGTGTGTGTCTTGGTTTGAGCTGAAACAGCTCTGGACTGAGGACAGAATCAATTTAGCCCAAAGGAGTAAATAAACACTCACACAGAATTGGAGGTTAAATAGAAATGGTATTTACAAAAATAAACAAAAGTACAAAAGGCACAGATGAAACATTCAGTATTGGCCCTGGCCTAGCCCCCACCAGCTAAAGCCCACACTAGGCCTCTGCTAGGCCTAAATGATGCATCAGAAGTATCCCCCGAGCCAGCCAAACCTCCTGCCCCACTAGGCCTTACTGCCCTGGCCAAGACAGGCCCAGAGCTATGCAGCAGGAAATAAATTCCCACCTGCCAGGCCTCACTCCCACACAGCCAAACGCGGTAGCAGCAGTCACATGCCCAGAGCAGAGAGGCGATAGAGGGAGAGAGCGAGCTGACTGGACAATATGCTCATTATATAGGGAGATACAGTAAAAGGCAACAGAATTACAGAATATCCGGTGCCTCCCTCTGGAAAGGACTGTCCACCCCCTTGGGGAAGGACTGTCCTCTGGAGGAATTTTTCTCCTACAACAATGTGGTTATTAAAAGATGCCACCGGAAATCAAAACTTTTTTACAGGTGTTGTGCAGGCCCTCTTGTGATGATTAGGCTGGGCTAGAAGGGAGTTCAAAAGGTAGTTCTTTTTACATTTGGTTAACATGCTTCTGATTTTCAGGGGAGGAAACATCTTTAATAGTTTGGTCTTGTGTTTGTGGGTTGTTGGGTTTTTTCGTTTCCTATGGTTGCTTTTCATAGAATCATAGAATCAAGAAGGTTGGAAGAGACCTCAAAGATCATCGAGTCCAACCTGTCACGCTACACCTCATGACTATCTAAACCATGGCACCAAGTGCCACGTCCAATCCCCCTTTGAACACCTCCAGGGATGGTGACTCCACCACCTCCCTGGGCAGCACATTCCAATGGCCAACCACTCTCTCTGTGAAGAACTTTCTCCTCACCTCCAGCCTAAACCTCCCCTGGTGCAGCTTTTTCACATAACTTCTAATTATATAGGGTCCAGATTTGGTGCTTCATGGCTGGCGTATTGAATATTAAGTGGTTAAAATTCATAGCAAATCAAGTTGTTGCTGACTACTGTTTCTACACATAATAATGTGCGGGAAGATTTGAATTTGTTTTTCTTTTATCTGACTCTTACATTTTCTTTCTTTCTAAATTGATACTGTAGTGAATGAGTATCATGAGTTTCAGAAGCTCATTGCAGATACAAATATTATATTCAATGAAAAATATAATTTTATCCTTGTATGTTAAGAACAAGTAAGACATTCAAAAAGAACAAGCTAAAGCAAGTCCATGGTTGTTCAGTAGATACTGCAGATTGCCAGGAAGTCAGTGTGCTGAGATGTGATGAAGAGGTTATTAATTTATGGATTAGGAAATACAAAAAATAATTTTTAGTTACAAAAATTATTAATAACCTAGTAATCACTGTTTTATATACATAGATTCTAGAGCACGGTTGTGAAAACATATCCCATAACTGGCTTGGTATGTACAATTTGACCCAATTAGAATATTTACAGAATTAATTTCTAATTAAGGGAATGAAGGGTGCAGTTCAGTGCTTTGTCCACCAGATGAAGACTCAACAAGATGCTTGGCGGCTTTAACTATATACAGAGAGGATTTACAATGCTATGAAGAGGCAATTCAAACTAGAACATCATGTGGCTAGGCGAGGGTGCTTTGAACTGAATGTTAGTGAGTGTTGTACACATGAAAAGATACACTGTGTCTTTGTTTGTAGTGAAGCAAGATGCGGGGGTTGCACTGGCTGCTCGCTGGCTTACGGTCTGCCTAGGGTTGGCCTGGGGCAGGTCCGTTCCGGGCAGGGGAAGGCTCCCAGGGCTGAGGCTGCGGCTGAGTCACTGGCAGGCCACAGGGGGACTTTCCTCTGGATGGTGACTTACTTTCTCCTCCCACCTCTGCGGAAGGGGCAAGACTTTCCGCCAAATGGTGACTTCCCTGGGCAGGGATGTCCCACAGCACCACTGTGGTGGCCGGGCACCGGACGGATCAGTGCTGCTCCCGGATGGGGTTGGCCCGCACAGTGGGGTGGGGCGAAGGTTCCTGATAGGCGGGGTTGGATGTCCCAATCCCAGCGACAGGCTTCGGGGAAGGGATGTAGCTACACGGAGTGGCGGTTCACCTTGGCTCAGCTCAGATTAGCTGACAATGCCGATTACTCTTGGCGATTGCTTCCTGTTTAAGGTTACAGTGCAGTCCTTGGCTTGAACTCAAAGGAGAGCGGACAGGACTCTCTCTCTCTCGAGAAGTCCCTGGTTATATTACCCTGGCAGCATAGGCTTGTGGAGCGACGAGGCGAGCAGCTCTGTTTATCTCTCGTGAGCAGTGGGGTCACACAGGGCAGCTAAGTGTGATTCCTGCTTGTGTGAGCTGATACCCACAAATTCATAGCTGCTCGGTCTGCTGCTTATAACTGCAGCAGATGCTGGACTGCTGGACTTGGGCTAGTCCCTCCCCCTCTGGGCTAACGCTTACCCTGGGGAGTCCAGTCCTCTTTAAGACACGGCGAAGTCTTCTTCCGATCTGCTGGGACTGGGCTTTCGACGCTGGCTTTTGTGGCTTCAGCGAAGGGATCTCCTTTGCTGGTTCCTTGGGCAAATGGAGGCACCGCGCCTTTCCTGGGATGCTGGCTTCTCCGTGTTGCAGAGGCCACTAGTATGCATGTATGTGGGAGAGAGAAGGCTTACAGGCAATGCCTTAAGCGCTGCAAGCTTACATAGCTTGAGCAAAGCAAGAGTGTGCAAAGCTCTGGAGAGAGCAAAAGGAGAGAGCAATTTGGAAACAAGTGGAGTAATACCAGTTTCTCAAGGCTGGATCTGGCCAATGGGCACACTTATCAACAACCTGCTTTAGTCTATAGAAAGCATGAAGCTAGAATTATGCCCTTAAATGGAAGAAGCAGGATCATGCCATGTGATGGGTGCATGTAGCTGTTTGCCCCTTAGGAGACAGGTTGGCGCCTGGGACTTTGTTCCCTGCTCTGGAAAGGAGGGTGGAAGAGGGGACATGGGACAAGTTTTCTAGTATTTGGGGGCATAATTCTGGGCATATGGAGCCTTCACCACAGGAAACTCGTGGAAAGCCTCTGTTTGCTCCTAAAGCTAAATTTAGTGTTGGTTTGTGGTTTTTTTTCATAATGATTTGCAGAAATCCTGATACAGTGTGCATTTAAAGTCTATATCATTAATAGTTTGTAGGTTTAGCATCACACAAATTTGAAAACCAATAGGATTTCAAATACTCTAGCTTTAACTTTTGATTCTATTTACTAATATGTACAATAAACTAATGATAATTCATATGTCCTGCTTTGTGTGTAAGATGTGTTAATCAATGATTTATCAGTCTTTGCATTTTAAATCACACATGATTGTAATACTGAAAAGTTTGTGCAGAGAGTTTTAGGCATGACTCAAGGAATTTTTATGGATGTATGCTTTTATTTATGTGTTTTCAAGTAATAATTTGTGTTCTGTACTGTTAACATCTTGGACAGAGATTTTTAGTACAAAAGGAGAAAAGATGTGACATCCAATCTGAAAATCATACAAAGAGTTTAACAATGTGAGTTAATTGCCTATTGACATGAAACAAATGTTTGGGTTTTTTTTCAGGTGGTCAGAACATTGAGATTTGAAGAGCTGCAGCCTTGTGACTATTGCTGCAGTGAGAATTTTAATCATATGAATCAGTAGCCCAGATTTTAGTTTTCTCTTCCAGTATCCTTCCCACAGACGCTATAGAATAGAATTATTTAGCGAGGAAACTTAGGATTTATAGAGAAGTAAAGAATCGTGATATCAAAGTGGTCCTGACTTCAAATCATGCTGAATTTTCAGGCTGCTGAAGGTGATAAAAGAATGGATGAGAATCACAAAGCTGTTTTATATTTCTGTCTCACAGACAATTTCCTGGTCTTTATTTGAAAGTTGCCTAGTCTTCCATTTCTTTCCTAAACTGTGTTGAATTGCATAGTAGAAAACCTACACTCATGAAGTCCAGTGCTTGCTAATGTACACCTATTGGTATTTCCATGAATTAGATGATGATTTCCTTAAAATTTGTCTTTTGTGATTGATCAATACCTTAAAAAATGCTAAAATAACTTAATGTTTAGACAGGTGTTTAGGGTTTTTTATCATAGCAAACCAGACACATTAGCCTTTGGAGTAAGTCAAATGTATTGCATCTGTTTTCGTTTTTTTCTGATGAAAGATGTGAGGAAAGGCAAAGAGGAGAGATGAGATATATTCCTAATCAAAACAGGTGAAGTGTGTTACCAATTGGTGTGTCAGCAATGCACTACGAAGTACTTATGCCCCCGGCTCTCAAAGTGCTGAATTTCTCAAACACTCTGAGCATCAAGAACTACAATTGAAGGTACAAATCCATCTAGCAATTATTTTTTGCAGTAAACCTAATTTCTCAATAAAAATAGCACCCTACACTACCTACAAAGCAGAAATATTGCATCTTACAATAGGCATAATGTTTGCCTATTATAATTCCAGACTGATGGAAGTTATACTGGTCTCCCTTGTTCTTTTAAGTGAATTAGGCTTGTTCTTGTGTGCATTTGCTTTGTGGTATCAAGGGTTTGGGGGCTTACTGGTTGTTTCTTTCAGTTGTGTATTTTGAAAAGTCATGTCAATTTTCTATCATTCTGGGGTAAGGGCAGCTGAGAAGCACCCTTCTGGCCCAGACAGCAGTGCATTCTTGATGCTGTGGTGTTTGGTCATATCCTGTCAGGCATTTAGGAGGGCTTATGTGCTTTGTGTTTCCTGTTTTCACCAGCAATTAGAAAAGACTCTTGTCCCCATTGCACACCAAAGTAGACTACCCTTTGATTTTAATTTACTTAGGTAGGGGGGAGCTTTACACCAGTTGATACTGGTTTGATGTGCTTCAGTGGTTATTCCCTCTGATTAATAAATACAGAGACAGATCAGGAGATTAGAGGTCATACTTGTTATCACTTTGAATACCTGATGTGCTGACAATTTGTAATTGTTACTAGAAGGAAAGAAATTGGAATTTTCTCATTAGGCTGTGATAAATAAATCCTTCTGTTTTTATGGTGTGAAAGACTGATTTAGCATGCTTCTATGTAAGTTTCAGCATCAAACAATGTTTTTGCTTTGGTGAAGCACTTTATTCTTGTTTTTTATTTCCATATAAATCTAATGCTCTCCTTTCCAGGCAGCTTTCAGGAAGCATAATGGTTAAGTGGAAGAAGACTTTTCTTTTTCCTAAAATTTTTTACTTACAGTCTCTTGATACCTGCATTTCTGTGGTTTCTTACTAATCTGTTGGAAGTGTCTTAGCTTCATGACACACTACCATGAGTTGTTTTCTTTCTTCCAGTCCTTTCCTGAAAAAAATACTCTCACTACCTTCTTCCTTATCACTGTGGAAAAAATTATATTGATCTTGAACATTTTCGGGTAGTTGGACTGGCATAGCCTTGGAAATAGAAAGAATTCCACTTTGATTGGTGCAATTAAAGCTCTCAGCTTTTAATTTATGATGCTGGGTTGTTTTTTTTCCCACCTCTCCCTTCAGTACGTAAATTCCTCTTAGTTACATTTTTTAAGTAAAGCTTAAATTTATCTTCTCACCTCTAAGTTACATTTTCTTAAATGCATAGGTGATGAGATCTCTTCCAGTTGCTTTTAGTTTGTCATTGCTTTGATATGAGTAAAAAACCAAAATCTTTCAATGACTTTAAAACTGACATTGTTACTCTTTAGTTTTTGATTCTTCTTGTTAATATATGAACAATTTTAACAAAACAAAAAAGTCTGCTACTTATTCTTACCTTCTAATGAGTTCAAAGACTTTCAATCTAATGTATTTTGAAAATAAGCAATGAAGTACAAGAATAATGTATTTAAAGCACATATGTTTTGTTTGCAGAGATGTTAGTCAATACCCTTTTGGTAATGTTAGTATTACTAGCAGATACTCTTTTCTGCACTGGAAGGCATTTGGATGTGGTCAGTTACCTTATTCAGCAGAGGTACCTAGTACAAGTTAAGAAGGTCCTTTTTCTGTTAGCCAGCCCTTCACAGATGAAGACCATTGTGGGTTTTTTGTTTGTTTTCTTCTGGCTCTTTTTCCATTATTTTAATTATTTGATTGAAAAATTATTACATAAAATAATCTAAAAGAATATTTTCAAAACTGACTTTTCCAAATCTGAGAAGGCAATTACATATTTATTCCTTGTGGGTGGTTATGTTTCATTTTGTGTTAAGAACTTAGATACTGAATACAAATTAGGCACTATATAATTAAAAGGTAAGAACGTAATTCTGTTCCTGTTTTTGTTGTCACTACTGTAATCCAGGTAAGCACACTAAAATTAAGCAGTGAGCACTAAGAATTCATCTCATTTCATTAAGTGATCACAACTAGCATCAGTTCATTGATGGCTTATACCAAACCAACCGTATTGTAAGAAGAGTTTAGGAGGGAATCACTCCTTAGGACTGCCTGCTGCCTACTGGGACTGGTAGATTACTGGATCTCAAAGTAATCTCTCATACTTTTAATTTGGATAATTTTACAATAGGAAAATCCAAATGAATGAATTTAAGGAAGCAGTAAAACAGCTATGATTTTTCACTCTTGCTTTCTGCATACAGAATTATATAGACCTACCAGTGCAAATCATCAAATAAGCAATTCCATCAGTTTAATGGAGTAACTTCAGTAAACAATAATAGTTAGCAGACTTTCCTTTTTTATTCATTATGTACTTTGCAAACATCTTGAGAAAAAACCTTCCAAAATACATTTTAGTAGTACATATGTATAGGCAAGGCTACTTATTGTTGAAGTAACTACTTGGTTTATAAAATAATTTCTATTGTGATTTAAATGAGTCTGCCTAAATAAGTTTTCATTTTGGGTAAAACTGTCCAGTTACACAACAGAAAGAAAAAAAAAAACTAATGTTGTTTTCTTATTCCTTTGAGAAATTTCAGTATTTTCTGACTTTGAACATATTCTTGAAACTTAAGAACATCTTGGTTGTGCTAATGTGTTGTCCTAATGTGTGACTAGCTTAAAAATGTCTGAAATGTAGTCCTACATGTGTGGCAGAACTTTTTCAGAGGCTGGTGGTCTTTCATGCATGCGGATAGTTTTTGTAGATAATCAAGTATGCTTCCTCATTTCCTTGCATTTCTTATCCCAGAAGTGCTATGTGAGAGTACCTACAGCAGATAATTCAGTACAGTCTGTTTTCTTTGCTGTCAGCAGTACAGCATGGGGGGGGGGGGAAGTTAAATGCGTGGAAAGGAAAGGGGTGTTTGGAGGAAACGGGCATCAGGTGTAGAGAAGGGTGAGAGAAGAGATTAAATAATTAGAAGTGGAGCTAACTGAGGAGCTTTAGTATAGAGAAAACAAAAGTCAAATACATACAATCTGTCAGGGGCTCCTAATTTATGGACACATTACGTGGTGATTATTGACCAAGTTGTACTTTTATGAGATTAATTGGTAGATGCTTGTTTTTTGAGGTTGTGAAAGTCTCTTCTTCAGGATGGCTATTGACTGGACTAATTTCATTATCATAGGAGTTTGGCAGGAGTAGAAATTTCATAGTCTGGCTGATCTTAGAGTCAGAAAAAAGACAGAATTGAATTTAGAAGGCCCTCTGTTTCATCTCCCTGTCCTGAGGGACCTAATTAGGCTGTAGAAAATGGTTAAGAGGTATATACTCAACTATTTTGGCATGAATTAATCTGTCATTGTAATTTTTGCCAATTTTTGGTCAAGAACCAGAGTTCTTTATCTTTCTTACTTGAAGTTCATAATGTTTGAGGTTCCCATTCTCTCTTTGAGCTTCAGAACTATCTCTGAACTTCAGAAGTTCTGAAGTTCTACAAGTTCAGAACTTGTAGAAGTGTATCTGAATTCCCACAAACAATAATATATCAAACTACTTTTTAAAAGGGAAAAACAGATGTAAATTACCGGAATAAGTGATATTGTGAAACAAATGACCACTGATTCTATGAGTGCCAATACCAAAAGGAATGGCAGAAGGCTCTTGTGAATCATAGCAGAGAACAGCTTTTATGTTCTGGGTGTACTTGGAGATAAACCAGTATTCAGAAATGACTGAATTTATTCATTCTGTTCCCATTGTCAGCAATTATACAAGATTTATACCCAGGAAGAAAACCAATGCTGTGAAACTCTTGAAACGATGAAAGAATTTTGAATCCCTTCTCAGAAAAGGGAATTCAGCCCATGCTGTCCCTTAAAGTTAGTCTTCAACTTTACCTGTGTAGCAAAGTTGTAAATGTTTTCTCTCTTTTAGCATGCTGATGATGTTAAGATTTAAAATAGACTCATGTGATTGAGGCAATCTAAATGAAACACAGGATTTTGGTTTGCTAATTAAAAATAGTGCAGGACATGGCCAGCTGTGATTAGTTCCCTCTTTGTGCGTTGCCAGACTTGTGTCTCTTGGGTGAGATGCCATATAATGTTCTTTCATGTTTACAAGGATTCTTCTGTACATGACAAAATAAAGCCTGAGGCAAGGTAAGCAAGAGAAAAGAAAGAGCAGAAGGATAGATAGGATGGAGAGCAGAATACGAAGAAAACTCACACACATACTTTTGAATACTGATACAAATGCTACAAGTCTCATCGAGGCTTTGGCTGTGGTCATGTTATGGAAAAGACTCATAAAGAAATACGAAACCTTAAGGGGAAGTGAATATGTCCAGTGATGTAACTGGTTATTTTTGCATTATTGTTCTTATCTAGAAAGGTGCTTGGGCTATGTCTTGCAGCGATCACAGAAAGTTAAGATGCTAATTCCCGTAGCTATCACATTCCTGGTTTCTGTGGTATCATTGCTGGCAATACTGATGGGGGCTGCTGGCAGCCTATCTGCAGTGTCTCAGCTGCAGTATCATCTAACTCCTTGTGAGAAGTGCTGGGAGAGAGAATTGGAGGAATCAGGTGACATTTGTACTTCCCTGGTGTGAATTCTTTCTTTTTCCGTAAAAACATGCTGTTTAATTTCATTTGCAGAACCGAATGGTATGTATTCTTGCAGGCATGACATGCACATTTTTAATCTCTTTTCAAAATTCCGTCTTACCGCTACATGGATATTGTAGCACACTTAATTGCACTTCATGCTTGTTTCACAGAATGGTAGAATATGTAAATTACAAAATGCTAGTGAGAATAGTGGGGGGCTGTCTGTCGACACAAAAGTATTCCAGACTACGGAGATATTTAGGCTTATTTGAAATCCCTAGGACAAAATAAAGTTTGTTTTATGTTCATTTAATACAATAAATAATAGTGTTGATGGTTCTTGTGAGGAAAAGCTATCGTGCCAACTGCTGTTTCTACAGAGACTGAATACTAACTAATTAAGGGAACGGGGTGACTGATAACAAAATCCAATAATTTATTTTTGGATAAATTATTTATTCTGTGTATTCTGAGTGGGGGAGAGAGAGAGCATGTGTTAAATTTCTTTGGAGTTGGTTGAATTGTGCCAGCAAATATTTTGGTTTTATAAGGTCTGCTACTGCAGCAAATTACATTCTTTTATGAGAAAGTTCAAATCAGTAGTAACTGGTATTCCCCAAGCCTAATTTTCCACCTGATAAGTGAAGATCAATTTAATTAGAAAAGGTGAATTTGGGAATTTTTGATGATCATGGATGATACGCTTGTGTTGAAAAAAAATCTTCCTTGAAAAGTCTTCTCTCCTGCTGCTTCTCCTTTTGAGCAGGTTCTTACAGAGTGCAGTGTGCTTCAGTTTTGTGCTTCAGGATATTTCATTTTACGTTGTGTTTGACTTGACCTCTGTATTAATTTTGAAATTAATATGTAAAATAATAAGTGAGATATGGCATGGATGCACTTGCACCATTTTTTCTTGAATATAGTGTGGATTTTTAAAATACTGATTTGATTGTCTGTCCGTAACTTATGGATGTGTAATTCTGCTGTCCATGAAGACTGAGGTTGGTATCACTGTGGCTGTTGTCTCTTCCTTACCACCTTTGCTTTATAGAGGTCAGAACTTGCTTCATCCTGATTCTTTACCCCAGAGCTTTTTTTTAAAGACATCATCTGAAACTGATCCTGTGGTCATTAATTTGTTAATTTTTCCTCTCCCTCTGCTGCTTTAGGGTAAATTTGCTTGCTTGTTTATTGTCACACTTAAAGGCACAGTAGGAAGATAATTGTCTATGAGATGTACAATAGATTTTGCTATTGATCACATTGTGCAGTAACAGTAGGATGCCAAATTGAATTTTAAGCTCTTTAACGTTGCTTCACTAGTGATGACTGCTGAGTGATGTACCCCTACTTAGGTCATACCTTGGGTCTTGTTTTGGAGTTCTTAGACTTTAGACATTCCTGAAAGTTTAATTATGTCCTGGTGATAAAGCAGTTTGGAAACAATTAGTTTCTTTTTGAATAGATTGTTTCAGATTGTTATCTTCAACTCTATTGCTTTACAATTGTACATTTTCTCTGTGGTTGGATGCAGGCACAGCCCTAACAGTAGTGTTTTGTGTCAGAGAGAGGTGTGTGCTCTGTACCTGAAACTTGTCAGGGTAAACACAAGGCATGGCTGAAAGTCTGTGTTGCAGGCATGTTGGACATAGCAGGGTCTCCAGCAAGACTCTCCTGAACTTGAACAGAGAAGGAAGGAAAACCCTGTTGTCTGTGATGTTCCAAATAAACAGCATTTCAGATGTACTATGTGTGGATCAGTACGATTTTGTGCTGAAACAGTTCAAATGTTTTCAGTTTTATTTTTAAATACATTATAGAGAACAATTCAGCTTCTGTTTCCGTATTAAAATTAGTACTTCTGCTTTGTTATCTAACATTCTGTAACTAGCATATTGTTTCCTTCTGTTTGGATTTCAGTTGCTCGTAGTTCTAATGTAGCTGTGTGTTTCTTCAAGGTAGTTGTATAAATTGGGCTGCAAAAACATAAACTATTTTTAATTTACATGTAGAAATTTCCTTTGAAAGAAAAGGAGATAAGCACCCAAATCAGCCTATTTTAAAATGTTTGTCTATTTTGTCCTATTCCTTTGTTATATTGATTCACTGTGTATTTAATATTTGAAACTTCATTGCCAATAAAATCTCATATTGAATATTTTCTTTCTGAATACTTTCCTGTTTTCTATGTAGGTAGAAGAAATTGTTGATATAGGAGCATTTGCCCCAGAAGACATTCATGTTCCCAAAATCTATGTTGATCGCCTGATAAAAGGAGAGAAGTTTGAGAAGAGAATTGAAGTAAGTACCTCAGCTTCTTGGTCACAACATATTTCATCTTGGGGAGTATTTTAGAATTTGCAGGTTTTTTACTTTATCCACCAAGTCTTAGTGCTGAGAAAATAGCGTGACAAAGACCTATAAAGTTTGGCTAAGTGGTGGAGCTTAGGTGGGTACTGGAGACTGTTAGTAGTGGGCATGTAGGGCCAGTCTCAGCTCCTTTTGTGCCATGTATTGAATTACATTGCACTGCAAACCTCTTGGAACTTTTCTTTTCCTTTCTTTTATCAGGAACTTTTTTAGCCAGTGGCATTTCTGGTCCAAATAGAAGATATTGATAGCTATTCCATCACTAAAATAATATTCCATCACTTAAACATCCAAGAATATGATAACTATGTTTCTGTGTCTTTTCCTCCCTGAAGCTGTATCTCTATATTCATATTGGTGATATGACAATGCTCTTAAAGTGCAATTGAAAATTCTGTATTTTTCCTGTGTCTCCATACTCTGGAGGTGGGAATTAACTCAAAATGTCATCAGAAGAGCTGGTGGAGGGGGAGATATGTGACACAAGGAGGAAAACATCTTTAAAAAAAGTGCAAGAAAGGAATTTTAATAATTAAACTTTTATTATTAAAATCAAGTTGCAGAGTCCTAGAAAGTCATACAAGGCCTCTTCTCCAAGTAAACTCTTTTATGGATGTTAAGGATAACAAGTGGGATATTTTTTCCCATCTTTTTGTCCTGCAAAAGCATATTACATGTTGAGAATTGGACTGGAAACAGATGTGTCAAATGTTTTTTCTTTTTCCTTTCCTTTGGGCAAGCTGTATTAGACTGCAACTAATGGCCTGTTTCTTTCTTCTGAATGGATACAATATCTCACAAAAAGGCTTTTACCTTTAATTAGAGAAATACATTTTTACATTTATTAAACTGCTGTTCCTGTTGCAGTTTAGCAGTGGATGCAAAAGTGACTGTCAAAGAAGGCAAACACCTGGTTTTCCTTGGCTTGGCTGCATAAGTGGATACCTAGTCAACTGCCCCCTTCCCAATATACTTAAGAAAAAAAGGAAGTGGAAGAGGAGGAAAGAAATCTAAGCCGCTATAAACCGCACAGCAAAGATGTAGCAGAGATTAATTTTGTTTGTGTAATTTTGTAACTCAAAATTGCAATGGCACCTCTCATTAATAGAGGTATAGGAAGGAAAAGACAGTTTTATTGACTCTTCTATAAAAAAATTATACGTGGTAGAGGTGGCCATACATGTGAATGCTTTGAAGATGATAGAGGAGAGATAAGAAATAAAGAGAATATAGAGAAGCCAGTCTGTCATAATTCTTACTGGTTTTGAGTAGCAGTTCTTGCCTAATGTAGCTAAGATGAGATTCCTCTAGTTGAAGTCATACTTTCTATCCAAACTTCTCTTTGCTGCAGAGAAAGCCTCTGTGATTGTTCTTACTCTTTCTATAACTTGTAAGTGAAGCAGTTCTAGGGAAGAGAGTCACCGTGTAAAAAGAAGGTTACTGGGAAATCCAAGAGGGCTGATAGTGGCTATTTCGGGCTGCCTAAGAGGAAAGTGACTCCCAACATCAGTAAAGAAGACTGCAAAAATTCTTATATGGTGATGAAAGGGAAAGGAGGAGAATTTTGCATGTTGTGTTCATTATGGCCTGAAGTAGGAAAGGATGTGAAGACATAATGTTGCCCAGAGCAGTTTTATGTGCATGGGAGAGATGCATAAAGAACATAATCTATGTGAACAATAATTTATAAAAACAGTCTTACAACTTTCTTGAATGTCATGGCATTTTCACCTGGATGTGATTTAAAAAGCATCAGCTTAAGGCTAGGAAGTCTCAGGAAACCAGGCAGATTTCTGCAATATTATACAGATTTACATATTAAAAATTAGTTGCTCATCTCCCAGTAACTTTAGATGACTGGCGTTTGTCTGTCTCCGGCATATAAATCTAGAATGCTGCCACTTAATTGGATGAATGCAGGACAGCAGCATTTTTGTTTTGGGCTGGCATTTTACAAATATATTCAGGTATCTCTGGGTAGTGAATCTCAGAGTTTTTATTTTTTGCAGTAATTCTTTGTTCCTTCTTAGCCACTTATCTGTTTATCATGTATCATATTTCAGCCTTGGCAAAGCAGACAAAGAAATAACATTTTGCTCTAAGGCTATCATTGGGGATATTGGATGACTCTATTTGCTTAAATAAGCTTCAACAGATAGAATCAAAGGCTGTTTTTTTTGTAGAAAAAGCAGTATTCTTAGACTGAGTATCTCAGTGCAATCACAAATCAGGCTCTTGTGTCTTGAGAAGCAAGAATCTGGAATCTCATCTTTACTTATGATTAATTCTTTTTCAGCGCTTATCAATCCGAAAGCCTGAAGATTCAAAAGCCAAACAAAAACAAGGAGACAATCTGAGGGAAAGGATCATCAGACGGGCTGCTTTAGAGTTTGAGGATGGCATGTATGGTATCCTTTAGCTGTGCTACATGCAGGTTAAAGTGATGACTCACTAGAATAACAACCCCAGCTGTTCCATTTAGAGCAGGTTATTCACTGTGCACCTTGTCTTTCCCAGAGTCTTAGATTTCCTCTTTTTATTAATGCTCTATTGAAGTAGGTGTTGTGGTAAGACGTAGGGTACCTGGAGTTTTTATTCTGGTATATCTGATAGTTTTGTTAGCAGTTAAATGTTTTGCAAGAATTTCTTAAAGAAGTTATGTACGTTGGAAATGAAGCTTACTTGCACTGTGAAGTTTTTATTGTGTAAAGCATTTGACAGAACACAGTTAGACAGCCCAAGTGATGAAATAATTAATCACAAATATGAGGCATATAACTGAAAATGAAAGTATTTGTGAAGAAAACAGTTCTAATCATAATACAATGATTTTTGTTTTGGGGTTTTTTTTGTATACTACTTTGCACTACATATGTTCCTATTTGTGCCTTAACCAATTCTCTTCAGCTAATCTAGGTATTGGAATCCCACTGTTGGCTAGTAACTTCATCAGTCCAGACATAACTGTTCACTTACAGAGTGAAAATGGAGTCCTGGGTTTGGTAAGAGTGTGTCTTGATCATTGTTGCAGTCTGCTTACCTTGTAGTGGCTGTGCTTTATTCCATGGCCAGCCCTAACTTAATTATAATTTTACTTAAAATCATGCTCAAATAGACACCACATTGCATGATCATAAATTCCTCTCTGTAATGCAGGGAAGTTTTTAAGAAACACACATTTCAGGTATTAGCACTACTTTGCTAAGTATATTTCTTAAGTATGTGTTTTGCTGTAAGACGTCAGAACCTTTAGTAGTTCACATGACCAAGCCTTGTAAGCTTAAAATGAATATTATTTTCACTGTCATATGGCTTTATGAAGTTGCACCTACATACCTGTTTTGAAAAACATCTCACTCTACTTAAAAACAAGAAAAAAACCCCACCCGAAATCCAAACCAAGCTGCCACTTCATGATTATTTAAAATTTCTAATAGTGTTTCCATCACTCCTGATACATTAGTTGATGTAAATTGTAGCTTGTATTATCAGAGATGTTCTGACAAAAATACACATGCCTGTGATGGTTTGCTATAAGTAATGAGCATTTTGAAATAATAAAACAGTTACGAATTGTATCTGAAAGATATTTTAATATAAAGCTAACATATGTCTGTGTTATTGTCAGGGTCCTTATCCACTTGAAAGTGAAGTAGATCCAGACCTGATTAATGCAGGTAAAATCTTTTACATAATCTTAATTTATGGGAAATGATTATACATTGTTAATCTGAAAATTTTATTTTCATACAGTATTTGAACACAGACACCTGTTTTGTTTACTTACAAATATTAATGTATTTGTATTCTTTTTATGTGAAGCTTGGTTTTGATCAGGAGGTATTTAATATTCGAGTTAGAGAGCTCATGCTTTGATGCATTTTTGTAGCTACTGAAGAAAACTCTCTTCCAGGCCAGGCAGTAAATGGTCAAATATTTCTTTTCAGAAATGAGCTTGTTTTGTGAGGTCTATATGCAGCTACTTTTAACCTTGTGTCTTCTAGAAAGCAATATTCAATGATTTATGTCTGAGACATCTTTTAAAATACCCTGTGTATAATGGCCTGGTTTATTTCTGGCTATTGAGTCGCCTGGAATGCAGCAGATTCATTTGAAGAGGGAACAGTAGCCAGGACAAGGGGAAAGAGTTTCCAAAGTGGGACCTGACACACTGGTGGGCTCTGCTGCAAGTTTCTGCCTTTGCCACTTCAGGAGGGGAGTGCCAGTACTCACATAGTGTTTTTGCCCAGATGCTTTGAGGCGTTTTACCTCCAAAGCAGCCATACAATGTAAAAACTTGATCTTTTTACGGTTTAGTGCATCTGGCTGATGTCTCTTTTCTTCATGAAAGGTTCTGTCTGTGTCCATTCTCTGTTTCATGTAAAATTACACTTATATTTTGCATTGTGACAAAAGAAGTAGTCTTCAGCACCTTATAAATTCTCACTGATATTAATGGTATAGGTTACAGACCCATGGCTGACATCTACCCATTTTTTTATGTATGGTTACAGTCACAGCTATCTACAGATACATGGAATCACAGATTCGATTAGGTTGGAAAAGACCACAAAGTCCTGCAGTTAACCTGACACTGCCAAGGGTACACCCATATGTGTGGGTGTGTGCGTGTGTTTTTATAAAGACATTACCTTTCCCAAGTGCTGTTAGCAAGTACAATTAAACTCTGAAATTTCAAAGGAGATAAAACACTGACATCAAACAAGCTTTTAATGTAATATAAGGGTGCAATCCAGCAAGTGTTCACTGACTTGAAATATTTGCTGCCTGCCTTAACTAATTGATACCATTTTCATACTGCTATGTTACTGCCCCCATTTCAGTATTATGTTTTAAATAAGAAGTTACTTAAGGCCATCTTCTGATTTGAGATAAGAAATTATTAAGAAATCGAGTCCAGCATTCCACCAGTAGTAGCTAGGTGTCACTGGAGGGAAAAAATATTTAGAATAAAAACTGTTTATTATAGAAGGTGAAATTATGTGAATGCACGTTATAACATAGATGTTAGTATGGGTGCACTAGAGACAAACGCATTAAGAGAGTGATAATGAAGAAAAATAAGAACTTGATAAATACTCTGAAAAATCATTGTGCTTTTACATGGATGTCAGGATGATTTTGAATTGTTACTTATGCTTGATAAATATTTTTAAGAGATAATTTTGCAGGGATGAAGCTAACATAAGAAGTTGGAAATCATCATTCTAGTATTGGTAATTAATTGCTTAGTACCTTCACATCTTCCTTTGAAGCTGCAGTAGGTAGGACCTGGGATAGGTGAACCTCAGCTATACCACCAAAGTCGTTATTTTTATCATTGCCCAAACAGCCAGAAACTGCAAAATCCTACTGATGTTTGCAATTTATAAAACCGTGTGAATAAAACAGAAGCTAAATGACAAAGAAATAGGAATTCACGTTCATTGATTGGAACAGTCCAGCATATTCTCCCAAGTCCACATTTTCTAATTATATTCCCTGTTTGGGCTTGTTTTGATTGGGAATAAATTAACGAGTGGGAATTATAAAAATATAGTTATCTTTATTTTCCCAAAAACCCCACCCCAAATTTATGTACAAACTAGTTAAATTTTATTTACAGGTTCTATTTGTTTGGGAATTCCACAAGGATGCTTATGGGAAACTTTAGTTCAATTTAGAGAAAATAGCTTTACCACACTTATAAAATCAGAGGCAAGCCAGGACCCTAGGGAAAGACGAGAGTGCCGAGTTTTACTCATGAGGGTGGAGTAGGAATTTGGAGATGGTCCCTGGATCTCTCCTTACACAGCAGCCTCTAGAACTGCAAGCTTTATAATCCAATTTGTAGATCACATGGCACAAATCTGAAGGAAAAAGGACCCGCCAAAGTTAAAGTGTCTTTAGACACAGCTCCCACGAGGCAAATCTCATGAAGCAGCACTGCCTTAGCAGTGCAAGAGAAGCCTACTGCTGGCATGTTTCCAGTGAACAGCCGCAGTTTATGGCAGGCAGGGTCGCTCCAGCAGGAGGTAGGGAGCAGGAACCCAGGGGACGCAGGTCTGGGGAGAAGCCAGGTCCAGGTGCTGCAGGCTAATCTCTCCCAATTTTGCTGCAAATCTAGGGGGAGGTGATTCTCCCCCTCTACTCCGCTCTGGTGAGACCCCACCTGGAGTACTGCATCTGGTTCTGGAGCCCCTATTGCAGGAAGGATGTGGATGTGCTGGAGCGTGTCCAGAGAAGGCCCACCAGGATGATCAGAGGGCTGGAGCACCTCTGCTATGAGGACAGACTGAAAGAGTTGGGGCTGTTCAGTCTGGAGAAGAGAAGGCTCCGAGGTGACCTTATTGTGGCCTTCCAGTATCTGAAGGGAGCCTACAAGAAAGCTGGGGAGGGACTTTTTAGGATGTCAGGTACCGATAGGACTAGGGGGAATGGAGCAAAACTAGAAGTGGGTAGATTCAGACCGGATGTTAGGAAGAAGTTCTTCACCATGAGGGTGATGAGACACTGGAACAGGTTGCCCAGGGAGGTGGTAGAAGCCTCATCCCTGGAGGTTTTTAAGGCCAGGCCGGATGTGGCTCTGAGCAGCCTGATCTGGTGTGAGGTGTCCCTGCCCATGGCAGGGGGGTTGGAACTACATGATCCTTGAGGTCCTTTCCAACCCTAACAATTCTATGATTCTATGAATCCAAAAACAAGTCCAAACCAAGTCCCAAAACGAATCCCAGACCTCTTTCTGGTCACTCTTTTTAAGATTTCCCTAGACGGTGTGTCCAGTGCCAATATATACTGGACGCAAAAAACCCAGCCAATCACAATTCCAGATCCCAGCACAGGCTTCCACATGACTGAATACCCTTACTGCTCTGTGATTCAGGTGTCTTCTGCACGGCATTTTCAAGTAGTGGGTAATGTGTTCTTGTTACATTGGTCTGTGATCTCAGCCTGCATCTCTCTTTTCTCAGCAATGCCTTAGCTTGTCACGATATATCCCAGGGCTCTCATTCAGTGTTGCTGTTCATAGGTTGTGTTGTCTTTTTCACTGCCTTGGGAAAAGCAATTCACGCATTCTCACAGCTGATCTGAATGCTTGCATGGTGAATTTCTGACTGTGATCTGACTTTCAAGACTGTTTGTATGACCTTAATTCTATACTATTTTTGTATGTCAATATTTAATTTCCATACAACGCCTTGTCATATGAGATACATCAAGTGAACTTGGTAAATTAAATCAGGTCTCTACTTTAGTTTTGGTACAGTGCTTCCTCCCCATTTCTCATCCTCTTAATTAATCTTTGTCTCTTTACCTTGTTTTCTGGAAACTGTTTAATGATGTCTTATCCCTCTTCCCTTTTGTTGTTACACTAACTTTTTCTTCACAATGTTGTCTACTGCTCAGTTTTTTTGTGTCTGGTGTTTTGGTTTTTTGCTCTCAAATTTCCCAGGCATAACTTCACCTTCAACTGTGTTTTTTATGTCTTTCCAGAGGCCCTCCATGTGCACAGTTGTTGCTTAAACTGATTAAAAGTTCTGGCAGTTGAGGGAAGAGATGGCTCTGGACAGAGGCAAAATAAGACATTTGCATGTATGCTCTGTTGCTTGACCCAAGCACTTTGCAGTGAACAGTACTGTACACAAGAATATTTTCTTGTGCACTTCAACAAAGCAAGAGTAGAATAATCTGTCATTTTTTTAATGTATTCTACATTATTGTCACTCTAGACTGTGTCATCTGGTCTGTTCGCTCTCCCTTGTAACCTCCCTGTCTTCTGAAGATGCTCTTCCTCTCACTTTTCCTGTGGATAGAGCAAAAAACTGACAGAGACTTCTTAGTTTCTGATGTCAGTGTCTTGCCTGGATCTGCCTGTGGTCAAAGAGTGGGCAATCCTTTTGTTGAAAACTGCTTCACGATTCATTATGATTGATTAAGTTTATATGTGACATAGTAAGTGTGATCAGGTCCATAGTTTTACAGAATCCAAAGGAATTTGATAAAACCCCCTTATTTCTTGGTTAGTGGCTGTGACTTCATTTGTCAAAGAGATAAAATACATACTATAGCTTATTTCTTTTACAGGTAAGGAGACAGTCACTGTTCTTCCAGGTTCTTCCTATTTCTCTAGTGATGAATCATTTGCAATGATAAGAGGGTATGTAACAACACAAACTGATCTTTTGAAACATGGAAAGAATAAACCGAGTCAGTGACTGAGCTCATTAGCAATTCTTTGAATGTGGTTAGTATTTAACAACCTGTAAAACTATGGTGGACTTAATCAGTGTTGGTTTACAGAAGATTAGGTCTAGCTATTGGAATAGAAAACCACTGCAACTAGCAGATACCGTAGTGATGTTTGTGTCTACCGCCACCTAGTCATACATAAATATACCCATAACTCTATTTTAACAACTTATTTTTGGTCATTTCCAAGTATCTAATCTGTACTTGCACTCTGTGTATTGTTTTTGCTCAGCTTGCAACTGTGATCCTTGTTCCACCTCCCTAATGGAAATTCACTGTCTGCACCTGTTTTTAGTTTGTTTTTCAGGAAGGAGGTTGGATGCAAACAAGCACTAAATCCTAATGGCTCTTAAAAGATAACGAGTGCATGTAAATATGTGAAGGAGTGCACTTAAAAGTATGAATTCAGAGCTGACTGACTGTGCATGCAGTTAACCAAAACCCAAAGAAGACAAAAGTAATGACATTTTTGAGGCTTAGTAGGCAGACAGAAAATTTTGCATCAGTGATACATCTGGGAAGGAAAAAACACTAACTTATGTGTGACTAAATAGTTGCTATGTCAGTGGTATGTCACTGTTCTTATACTGATGTAATGAGAATGTGAACAAAAGCTTCTTAAGATTTGTTGAACATGAAACGCTGATCACACACTTTCTGTTGCCAGAGGCCATGTTGATTTGACAATGCTTGGAGCCATGCAAGTGTCTAAGTATGGTGACCTGGCCAACTGGATGATTCCTGTAAGTATGTGTTTGTACTACTGTCAGTACACTGTACTTAGCATAATAAAAATGTAACTGAGGGTCAGACAAAGGAGAAAAGTGCTGAAGCAGAACGGAGATTATGAAGCTCGAAGCATTGAAATTAAGGGTATGTGCACTTTTAAGGTCAGCAGGTTTTCTTGTGTACTGCTGATGGTAAGCAATTGTTTATCTGGAGTTGACCCTTTACGATGATGCTTTTCCTAAGCATCGTAAAAAGCTAGACATGATGTATAGAAGCCTTTTTCCTTCCTGTTGGGTCTGTGCCTTTCAAATGTCATCTCTTTTTGCTCAAGACTAATGCTTTTTCTTAAGAGTGACAACACCTAGAACTTGGAGGAAGATGTAAAATATCATCATAGAATCACAGAATCACCTGATTGAAAAAGACCTTAAGATCATTGAGTCCAGTCATAACATCTTCCTGTACACAACTTCTAGACCCTGTCCCTAAGCTCCTCATCCAAACATCTTTTAAACATCTCCAAGGATGGTGACTCCAATACTTCCTTGGGCAGCCCAGTGTTCCAGTGCCCAATGACCCTTTCACTGAAGAAATTTTTCCTACTATCTAATCTAAATCTCCCTTGGTGGAACTTGAGGCCATTCCTTCTTCTCTTATCACTTGTTACCTGGGAGAAGAGACCAGCCCCCACCTCTCTACGATCTCCTTTCATGTAGTTGCAAAGAGTAGCACATCATAAAATTATTTTTAAAATTATTTTTCACAGTGTTCCTGTCAAATGATTGCAACATTCCATTTGTAATACATCTAGAAGGAGGCAATACTATTGTGTTTACCCAAGCAGTCCTATAGATTGCAAACATATAAGATAATCCCAGTGTTATTTAAGCAGTTGAAGACCTTAAGACATTACTTGAATACAAAGAACATGTTTTATGTTTCAGCATTAAATATGTATCTTTCACATGGCTTCCAAGTTTGATATTTTCAATGGCTTTCAATTTGGTAATATCTAGAAACGAATTTTCTTTTTAGCCATACTTAAGCTACTGGGGCATATTTCTATGTGTATGAGCAGTGCTAAAGGTCTCAGGAAAGTCTTTGAAATTCGAAAGCTGGCTATAGGAGAAAAAGCCCCAAATTCATACTCTGTCTGTTGGAGAAGTATTAGCTCATCCCAGGAATTTGTGTGAATTACCATGAAGGCCTGTGAGAGCACAAGTCTTGGTGCAGTGTCTGAAGTGTGACAGCATCTGTACAGGCAGATATGGGAGAAAGGATTATCTGAAGTGCCATTCCTGGTGTCTGCGTGAGCGATTGTAGGGATGGATGTGAAAGGTTATGGCCGGGTTGGAATATAGCACATAGGAGATAAATCTATAAAAAGCCAGTGTTGCTTACATCTTCTCACAGCACAACCTGGTTTTATGGCTGCACAGCTGAGAACAGATGAACTAGTGCTGGCTATATCATTTCAGACACCACTAATACAAATGCTGGATTTTTCAAGACTTTTCTAATTGCAGTGTCATCCAGTTAATATTGTGTAGAATAAGGTCTGAAAATTAATTCTCCTATTAGTACACCACTCTGGAATCCTGTGTTTGATCTTCTATTGGTGTTTTATGTCTTTCTATAGAACTCTGTCTTTTAAACATAATCTGATGGTCAGTTATACTGTAGGAATCCAAGTATGATGTGCATGAAGGTAGTACTAGTTAGTATTGTATTGCCCAATTCCAATTTCTTTTTTTTGGTCTTGAGTTACAGGAACTTCTTACTACGATCCAAAATAATGAAACCAACCTGTATGGAGAAACCCATGCACACTTTGAAATATAAAGGATAAATCAAATTACATTTTAAACATTAAGCTTGCTATTTAAGCTGAGACAAAAGTATGGTAGTGTAAGTTTCAAAGGAGCTGAAACCTTGGGTAACTGAAATAGAACTTCACTTGTATCTCAAATGTACAAAAAGTCACCCAAGCTCTAATGATGTATTTTAAATTTTAAAAATCTCTTACATTTAGTAAACTATGTTTTTTTTACAGGTGGCTGACATAACTAAATTTAAGTAGTATACACTGTCAGTCCAGTACTGCGAGGATCTGTCTCTGACAAGCTGAGTGGGAATTTTTTTCATTCATGTCAGTCTAAGAAATTCTGTTCTCTTTCACTGGACAAAGTAGCTCTGCTTCTGTGAAAGCACTTCCTTCACATGAACTTGTGTTGGCTGTGACACTTACACAAATAGAAATTACTTGTATGCATAGTGGCTTTTAAAAATTATTCTGAGTTATTACATTCTCTGTCAAAACTTTGAAGATAGACCAGAAAAAATACTTAAAGGTAAACTGGACAGCATAAACTGAATATTTTTTATGAACTCTTTAGAGATTTTCTTATAGGCACAGTTCAAGTATATTTTAATCTAATAATTCTTTTATTTCAATTGTCAGATAAATTCTAGGTTTTATTTAGCTCAGTTGCCTTGGACTGACATTCTTTTTATACTTGTTCAAAACAGAAGTTATTATGTGCCTAGACAATCTTTTATATTCCAGATTGCTTAACTCCTGAGATTTTCTTCTTTGACAGTCCTTTGATCCTACAAAAACAGTGAAATGCTTCTGTACCTGGTAAAGTCTTCTGTTTACTCAAGATTTTTCTGAAAAGACTATTAGAAATCAGGAGGACGGTTGAATCTTAGGTAGGAAGAATTGCTGTTTGCTTTTTTGTTACTTTTGTAAATTGAAGTGGTGAGACAAGTATTCTTCAAAATACCCAAGTGAACAAGTACTAAAAATGGATTCCTGCTCTAAAGGATTCCAAGTAAACCACAAAAGTGCACCTCCAGTGATAGCTCACAAAGCTGAAATTTTTGGAAGAAAAGCACTCCTGAAATATCAATGGATAGCTTTTAATCTCAGTAGTTTCCACTGACCATATTGGTATCTCAGGACATAGAATTTCATGCAGTTACATCTGTGCTGAACATAAAACCTATTGACTAGCATGATCATTGTTGATAGCCAGTGTCATGAGCCAGAGAAGTTGCTACTTGTTTTCTTGCTTGATTTCATTTTGCTTGAGGTGGGCTGGTGGCTTTTGGGGTTTTTTTTGTTTGCTTTTGGTTTGTTGGGGTTTTATTTTGTGGGTTTTTTTTTTGGTTCGGTTTGGGTTTTTTGTTTGGTGGTGTTGTAATTTGTTGGTTTTTTTGGTTTTTTTTTTAATTTTTAAAGACCGTTGTGCAGTATTTACAGTTTTATTTTTGTTTTGACCTCCACTCTCATTGTCTTGGGATTTTCCTGCTATGTTTCAAAGATTTTTAGCAGTGTTTGCAGTTGCTCTTCATTATAATATTTGTAAATAGAGTTGCGGGCCTTTAAAGGAAAAAAAACAAGTGCAATTTGCAGTTATAATCAACATGTATTGCCATTTTCTCATGCCAGCTTTTGTTTATTTTTGTGACTATCTTTTCTATGCTTGACAAATTTAGTCATGCTTCCCAACTTTTCTAAACTTGACAAACATGTATTTATATTTCATACAATGAAGTATGTTTCAATGCTCTTTAAGGATTGAATAAAAATCAAATTTTTGTTCAGGGTACGTGTACATTTATCTTTAGAGAAATGTGAAAATTCAAATTTTCCTGTATTTATATAAACTTAAAACTTAAGAGTATTTTTGTAATATAGCTAGTTGACTATCCAGAGCTTTTTTGATTCCTTTAGCATCAGTTTCCAAAGTTTTATCACAATTAGAAAATAATAGAATTATTTTTGTGTTATTTTCAACTTGCTAGTAACATCTGTGTTGAAGAAAACATTTTTCTAAACTGCTTCTAAAAACTCAGCTTTGGCTTTGTCCTAAATTGAACAGTACTCACAGAGACAGGCACAGAGACAGGCAATAAGAACACCTACAATACCATGCAATGCTTTCAGGGACTGAGTAATGCTGACTTTTCCAGTAGCTTTGTGCACTTCTACTTCAGAATACTTACAGAAGTTCAACTTAATTCTTTCATGGACAATTTTTGTGACGTGTCTTTCAAGATCTGAACTATCAGAATAGGAAACCAGCACTTTGCCTTCTGAGATTGTATTTTAAGTTTTTCTCAGAACTGTGTAGATGTGCATATTCCTCATTTCAGTCCTTTATATTCTCTGCTAGATGCTGATTTTACTTTTGCATCCATGTCAAGGGTATTATTTGCCGTATCTGGAGTTGCTTATTTTGATTATAAAGATGCCTTTTCTTTATGTTCAGCCCCAAATTTATGAATAACAGGTATGTTTTCAAAACATGAAGCTGTAAAATAGGACTTTGGGTAGCTTTAATATGTCTTTTTCTTATCTCTGAGGTATATCTTTTTACTAGCATATACCACATAGGCCCCTGTGACTGTTTGCTATCCTCGATTGATGTTCTTAGTAACCTTTGCCCGCAAATATGTTTTGCAGTGATTAGTCTTGACTGTGAGTAAATATGCCTGAAGAGCCCCCATAAAGCAAGTCAGGAGCCTTTCCAATCAGCAATTATTTTTCTTTGGTTACTTTGGTTTGATACCTGTTGGTCCTGATGATCCTTAATCTGCTTTACTTATGTGTTATTACTGTTCTACAGCATAGGCTTTTTAAATGGGACTAACCAGCACTTAGACTTTCAGATCTTCCTGCTTTTCCTGTAAATCACATGGTATGTTATTGTCAGTTAAGTTGAATTATGAGCAAGGTGCATCTTTTCTTAGTTACATGATTTGGATGGGGCGATACAAAGATCAACTTTGCCAAAAGCTCATAGTGTAAGGAAACTTCAAGCTGTATTTGCTGTATATGATTTTCACTTAACTTTGTGTTTAAGTTTGGTTTAAGAATTTCTTGCATACTGTAGCGCTTGGGTTCATGGATTGATGGTGTTTGCCATTTCAGGGGCAAGGGATAATGCTGAATTTTGTGGTTTGAGTAAGTACCATCGTGAAGCTATCCTTTCTGTCCCATAAGAGCTTGATAACACTTTAGTGCTAGTGTGTCCATGTTTATTTACTTGCACTTACTGTTAGGAACTGAGCTGAGGAAGGCTCATTGCAATAATCACGTCCCTTTCTTTGCTCTTATCAGCTAATGTCTAATGGAGAGGAAAATCCCATGAGTAAAGGAAGAGGAAAGGGAAAATATTTTAACTACATGCACTAAAGAATGCTGTTTGCTTAGGCAGAAGTTACTTCCTAAACACTGGCATTTATTGGTAGTTTTATTCCATTAAGCACTACTACTTAATGGCTTTTTGTCTTTCTCCCTTTGTTATTTCCTCGACTAACAAGAGGGTTTCTGAGGAGGGAAAGGACAAGGAGATGGCAAATTTCTGAGTAGGCCCTGCAGACAGAGTGCAGATGGGAGAAGGTGGCCAAGAGAGCTAGAAGAGAAACACTAAGGACTTGGCTGTGGAGTAGGGCAGACAGGCAGAGCAGTATCCAAGCCCATGGCTGCTGGGAGCTATTGGATGGAACCACATTTC
This sequence comes from Indicator indicator, assembly GCF_027791375.1. Lineage (NCBI taxonomy): Eukaryota > Metazoa > Chordata > Aves > Piciformes > Indicatoridae > Indicator > Indicator indicator. The sequence continues at coordinate 23,246,345 of NC_072053.1, read as the reverse complement.
ACTTCATGAGTGAAGGACGCAGTATCCTAACCTATGTGTGTCTCAAGCTACAATCAAAAACTGCTGCATTTCCAGAACAGCAGCATGAACATGCACTGTCACACCTGTCCTGGCTTCTGTGGCAGTTTAAATCATTGTACTTGGGATTTTAAAAGTTGAGAGATTGACTGCACATCTTACTGCCTGTATTTGCTTTGTTTGTAGCTCCTTTTTAATGATGACTTTTTGAGACCCTCAGAACAGAAGCATTTTATGAAACCTATACCTTACTATGAAGTACCCTGCTTTATTTTCTGCAGCCTTCCTAATGAGAGGTACATGACTACAGTTGCTTTTGTCACATGTATCAAAGGCTGGGCATAGGTCAAAACAAAACAGGAGAACTTCTAAAATGTATCCCTGTGGCACTAGTCTTCCACTAGACTTGTGGAAGAGTGGCTGGAACGTGCCTTGTGGAAAAGGACCTGGTGGTGTTGGTTGACAGACAGCTGAATAACAGCCAGCAGTGTGCTCCAAGACCAACAGCATCCTTGGGTGTGTCAGAAATGCCATGACCAGAAGGACTAGGAAAGTGATTGTGCCCTTTACTCAGCACTGGTGAAGTCGTACTTCAAATACTGTGTTCAGTTTTGGGCCTCTGACTAGGAGAAAGATATTGAGGTGGCAGAGCGTGTCCAAAGAAGGGCAGTGAAGGATATAGAGGAGCAGCTAAGGAACTGGGTTTGTTTACCCTTGAGGAAAGGAGTCTGAGGGGGGACCTTACTGCTCTCTAGAAGGTGCAGTGAGGTCGGTGTTGGTCCCTCTTCACAAGTTAAAAGTGAACAGACAAGAGGAAACCCAGTGGAGGTTTAGTTTGGATATTAGCACAGATTTCTTTACTGAAAGGTTGTCAAGCATTGGGACAGGCTGCAAGAACTTGTTGAGTCATCACCTGTGCAGATAATTCAAAACATCACAGAATCACAGAATGATAGGGGATAGAAGGTGTGTCTGGAGATATCTAGTCCAACTCCCTGCCACCAGAGCAGGTTCACCTAGAGCAAGTTGCACAGCACAGCATCCAGGTGGGTGGAGACTCTACCACCTATCTGGGTAGCCTTTTCCAGTCCTCTACCATTCTCAAAGTAAAGAAGGTCCTCCTCATGTTTAGATGGAACTGCCTGTGTTCATGTTTACACCCATTACTTCTTGTCATGTCACTGAAGACTGCTGAAAAGGACTGGTCCCATCTCCCTGACACCTACCCTTTCAGTGTTTATAAGCATTGATAAGATCCCCCCTCAATGCTCTAGGCTAAAAGGCCCCAAGTCCCTCAGTCTTTCATCATAAGAGAGATGTTCTAGTCTCCTCATCATCTTCATAGTCCTTTGATGTACTTTCTCAAGCAGTTCCCTGCATTCCCTGTCCTTGAACCAGGGAGCCTAGAGCTGGAGACAGTAATCCAGATGAGGCCTTACTGGGGCAGAGTAGAGGGGGAGGAGAACCTCCCTCAGCCTCCTGACCATACTCTTTGGTGTACCCTAGGATGCCTTGGCCTTCTTGGCCACAAGGGCACATTGCTGGTTCATGGGGAACTTGTCCACCAAGTGCTCCAAGGTCCTTCTCTTTGGAGCTGCTTTCCAGCAGGTCAGCCCCTTACCTGACTGGTACACGGGGTTATTCCTCCGTAGGTGCAGGACTCTACAGTTGCCCTTGTAGAACTTCGTAAGATTACTCTCTGCCCAGCACTGTCCAGATCACGTTGGATAGCAGCACAGTCTCTGGTGCATCAGACAATCCTTCCAGTTTTGTATCATCAGCAAAGTTGCTGAGGGTACACTCTGTCCATCCAGGTTGTTGAATACATTGAACAGGACTGGACCCAGTACTGACCAGGGGTGAGCACCACTTGTTACAGATGTCCACCACAGAAGACTGTCACATTAGTCAGACATGACTTTCCCTTGGCAATTCCACGTTGACTACTTCCGATAACCCTAATTTGCTCCATGTGCTTTGAGATGACACCCAGAAAGAGCTGTTCCATCATTGTTCCAGAGATGGAGGTGAGGCTGACTGGCCTGTACTTTCCTGAGTCTTACTGCTTGCCCTTTTTGGAGACTGGAGTCACACTGTCTTTCCTTCAGTCCTCAGACACCTCACCTGTTCTCCGGGACCTTTCAAAGATGATGGAGAGCTGCCCATCAATGACTTCTGACAGTTCCTTCCTCCCATCATGACCCATGGACTTGTGGATATCCAGGTTATTTGACTGATCTCTACCTTGGTCCTCCTCAACCAAGGGAAAGTCTTTCTTCCTCTAGATCTATAGATGTGGTGCTTAGGGACATGGTCTGATGGTGTATTTCTCACTGCTCACTCAAGTTTTTTCCAGCCTGAATGGTTCTGTGATTCTGGATGAAGGCTGAGGTAGTCAGTAGTTTTGTTTAGACTTTAAAGGCATGGTCTCTTTGGCTGTTGGTAGGATTTGGGGGAGAATGGCTAGTACTAGCTATATAGAGGGCTGATTAAGTAAACTGGACATCTGAAAGTCCAATAGGGCAGACAGGATACATCCAAAGGTGCCACAAAAGCTGGCAATTTCCTAAACCACTAAGTTCAAAGGTGAGTGGCCACCAGTTCGGTTAAAATGCAACATGCTCAGGGATGATGTCAAGACTGATAGTAGTTCCCTATAAACAATATAAACCAAATACAATTTGGAGCAAGAAAATTAACTCTAGCTTTGTATATTCTTTTTCTGTAGTATAGAATTTATGTTTGGATAGCTGAAGTAATGCAGTTAGCTGTTTGAGGAAGGGAGCGATGTAATTTGCACAGGATGATGCAGTTTGGGTACATAAATCTGGATCATTGTTTGGAATAGTAAAGAAATCGTCACAGAATCATAGAAGGGTTTGGGTTGGAAGGCATCTTCAAGATCATCTAGTTCCAACCCCGCCTGCCATAGACTGGGACGCCTTCCACTCGGCCAGCCAGTATTTGTGCTTGGAATTTCCCCAGCCCAGGTGCAAGACCTTGCACTTCACCTTAGTGAACTTCATGAGGTTTTTTTAAGCCCACCTCTCAAGCCTGTCCAGGCCCCTCTGGATGGCACCCCTTCCCTCCAGCATGTCAACTGTACCACACAGCTTGGTGTCATCCACAAACTCAATTCCACTATCCATATCACTGAAAAATATGTTAAATCCTTGAATTTCAGAAGAAGCAGCCTTAATTTTTAATGCTCTGACTTGGAGTACCTAAACTTGCAGGACTAAAGCGTAAATAATTAAATAAATTGAAAGAAAATTATACAAAATTTCTCAGCTTTGTCAAGGATTATTGGAAAAAAAGACATGAGGAAACTCAAGTCAAATTTAGAAAGAAATACTTTATTTTACCATCTGTAGAGTTCTGTATAATCTTAGGTGTTAAAGAATATAATTTTATACATTATAGGTAGTTTTTCTACAGAGCTTAGAACTACATCTTTTACACAGTTTTGGACTTTTTGACCATGAGATTAAAAGCATGTTTGTTGGTAAAGACATCTTAAAAATTAAACTGGCAAAGGCTGGCTAAGTACATGACTGTGGAAGCCTTTTTTGGGTTTGTTTTCCTTATTTGTAGTGCCAAACCTGAGAGCAAAGGGCTCCACAGCAGAAGATTTTCTTAAATTATTCTTGAGTGATTTATTGAAATTACAATTTTTGATGATGGGAGAAAGGATGTCTAATTCTGAATGCCTGAAGCACTGTAGGTGTTCTTCAGGGAGCCCTGTTGCAGGCTTATTTGTCACGTGGCTCGGATAGGAGTGTCATTGCATTGAGCTTACTTTCTTTGGAACCCAAACACACTTCTCTACTAACTCTCTTCTTCTATTATTTCTGTTGCACTTACTGCATAAAGCTGTCAGTGTTTTGTTTCAAGTTTTACAAGAAATTTTGAGAACCATATTTCAACTATTAATTGTGAAATTAATTGAGCACTACAAATTAACTGAATTCTGTATGAATAGAAAATATGCAGGCTTGTGACTTTTAGTGACTCACTTTCTCTTAGTAGAAATGTGAAGTTACTTGATGTGTAGAACATGAGTAGGACTTCTACAACAGTATTTGAACAAAGGAGAAGATCTCCTGTTACATAGAGTCTTCTTGGAAATCTACATTTCAATTAAATATTACAAAGAGATATACTAGGTTTTTGTAGATGTGTCTTGGAACAAAGCCTACAGTAGTATATCATCTTTTTGCTTCTCTCCCAACAAACATGTGCCTGGAAGGGCCCCTGCAGCCTGTAATTGCCACCATTAGAAGAGTCCTCAAAGGAGAAGGGGAATGTATTGTGCTAGCTTTAATTCCTCCACCTTTTGGGTGTTTCTATCAGTGTTATTTGTGTTTGTTTCTCTTCAGATTGCATGGAATGAGTAAGAGCTCACTGTTGATGTTTTATGCATAATCTTTTAAAATTTCAGTGTGGGAAGTGGCAGATATGCATTAGGCACCTCTATAATGAGAGCAGGTGAAGGAATTCTCTGTGTCTTGAAAATATGAGCATAAGTCAGAAGACTCCTGATCTGTGGGTTAGTGGTAATAATTGTGACTTCTATACGGAACCATCACTTTCAAGCAAGAGTAGTATTTTGTTGACAGTGATTTTTAATTATTACATGCTATGTGTTTTGAACAGAGTATGCGAAGGTAGATTGAAAGCTTAACTGTCCTATTACAGTGAAATAACATTAATCACTGTAAAGCAAATCCATTTCACTGAAGCATGTCACAGACTGTTTTGAGTTGCTCCCCAGATGTGGTTTCTTAGTGTATTCATTTGAATTTCACTCAGTCATTCAAATTTTTGTAAATGGTTATTTCAAATTAGTTTTATGGGAGAGTAAAGGAATAAAAATTGACCAATTTTCTTTGCACATATTTTATGCTGTTTTCATTTTCTAGTTAGGGAAAGTAAAAATATATAGTTAAAGCTTTTATTTGTGTGTGCTACATTTTAGGGAAGCATTATTAACAAATTTTGCCAAGAAGCATTAGTTGCTAGAACTTACGCTCTATTTAAAAAAAAATATAATGGTAGTTTTAAATTTTGATTTTCATTTTGTGTGTGTTAGGAAGTACTTGGTCAGCAGTCTTGAAAACGATGTAGTTTTCTGTATTCCTAAGCCATACAACTGAGTCATCATTTTGGACATCCTTTTAAAAAAATCTTCACCCTGTTGTGCATGTAGAGTGGGCTTAGCTTTGTTGCATTCATCCAGTATTAACTCTATTGCTCTATTATGTTGCTCTATTATGAACTCTCTTCATTCAAAAATCCAGTTAATAATTATGCTGTGTTTCTTGGTAATGTTTATTCATTGATATGCTCAGAATAAAATCTAATCTAGCCATCATAGGAATCATAGGATGATTTGGGTTGGAAGGAAACTTAAAGCTCATCTAGGGTAGGGACATCTTCCACTAGCTTAGGTTGCTAAAAACTCCATCTGACCTGGCTTGGAATGGTTCCAGAGTGTGGTAAAGGCACCATATGCCCAGAAATATGCCCCCAAATACCAGCAAACTTGTCCCAGCATGTTTTGGTAAGTCCCCTCTTTCCACCCTGCTTTCAGGAGACGGGGACAAAGGCCCAGGCACCAGCCTATCTCATAATGGGTAAACAACTACAAGCACCCATCACATGGCATGCTCGTGCTCTTTCCATCTAAGGGCATAATTCTAGCTTCATCCTTTCCAAAGGTTGAAGCAGGTTGTTGACAAGTGTGCCTGTTGGCCAGATCCAGCCTCGAGAAATCTTTAAGTACTACTCCACTTATTTACCAATTTGCTTTCTCCTTTTGCTTTCCCTCGCTTTGCTCGAGCTACATAAGCTCGCAGCACCTCTAAGTCTTCTCACTCCCACATGCATGCATAGTAGAGGAGGTCTCTGCAACACGGAAAGAAGCCAGCTCCCTGAGATGCTCGAGGAACCCGCAAAGGAGATCCCTTCGCTGAAAGCTACAGAAAGCCAGCGTCGTAAGCCCAGTTGCATCTTTGAGAGGACTGGAAGTCCCAAGGGTGAGCTTTAGCCCAGAAGGAGAGGGACTAGCCCAAGCCTGGTGGTCCAGCACATCTGCTACAAGCCATAAGCAGCTGACAAGCAGCAACACGCCTTGCATGAACCCCGCTGTTTCCGGGAGATAAGAGAAGCCGCCCACTGTTGCCGCTCCGCAGCCCTGTGCTGTTAGGGTAATGTAATCCGGGATTTCCCGAGAGAGAGAGAGAAGGACATCCTCTCCTTTGAGATCAAGCCAAGGACTGCATTGTCACCTTAATGGGAAGCAGTTGCTGAGATCAGCATAGTCAGCTCACTTCGAGCCGAGGGGAAGCGCCGCTTCACCGCACCCCTTCCCCGAAGCCCATCTCCGGGATCGGAGACGGCCGATCCCGCCCACCGGGAACTGTCACCTCAATCGCAAGGGCCGACCCCAAAGGACCCAGCCGCACCACGCAGGACCACTCCCCCAGACCGGCCCTGCCAGGCCGACCCTGTTCAGGGAGCCACTCCAATCCTGCTCCCCCCAGTCGCCGCAGTTGCACCGTGGGACCACCCTACCAAGGGAAGCCCCCAATCGGTGGAAAGTTGCCCCTTCTGAGGAAGGAGAAGGGAAACTTGCCCCACTCGCGGAGGCGGGAGGAGAAAGAAAGTCACTGCCCAGATGGACCAGCTCCGGGCTGACAGACAGCGAGCAGCCAGTGTAACCCAACAACTTGCCTCGCTAAAAAGACACAGTGTATCTTTTCATGTGTGCAGCATTCAGTAACATTCTATTCAAAGTGCCTGCGCCTGGCCGCCTGATATTCCAGACTGAATTGCCTTTTGATAACATTGTAAATATCTCTGTATATAGTTACAGCCACCAAGCATCTTGTCGAGTCTCCATCTAGTGGACAAGTGGCAGAACTGCACCTTTCATTCCCTTAATTAGAAACTAATTATGCGTGATTCATACTGTTCCTATTGCTCTGAATTTTAATATCTGTCCCTAGTGTGTTATAATTATTTCCTTTCATGAAGAAGCTGCAAATGGCAGTGGATTCTGTATCTGCCACTACATCTGCATTTGTGGCCATCAGAAATCATAGTGTCATTCTTCAAATCTTTGCTCTGTCATCCCAGGTAGATTGTTCAAGGTCTTGTACGGGGGTGCCTGAAAATTCAGGTTGAATGGGAAGCCTACAAGAGAACTATAGTTTAAACTAGCAGCATTCTTTATCTTCTGAGAGTTTTTGAAGTAGCAGTTTTACTAACTTTTAGCATAGTGTGAGGCATATGTATTCTTTAATGGAAGAAGCTTCAGACTAAATATTAGGTCAGTTGGCAATGTGGGCAAGAACTCTTAAAAAGGAAGTGGCTCAGTTCCTTTGCAAGTGAATATACATTTTCAGCTTGGATATTGTTTGATACTCAGTTTTAAGTGGAATTATTCAAGCTTTTATTTCCATATGCATTCTAATCCTTCAAACACTTCATTTACCCCTAGTGAGTTTTCATGGTTTCTCAAACATGTCATTAGCATCTGCTTTGTTGTACTGTTAATGTGGTATGTGTTTGTTCTTATATATATAATATATATATATATATATATATGGTATATATATGTGTTTGTTCTTAATGTGGTATATGTTATGTTCTTATAACATAAACAGATTGGTTCAGATGCATTTTATCCTAAGATGTAGGGAGCACCTGTAAAATTCAGTGATAGACAAAAAGTCCTTTGCCCTGGGAATTTAGAGGAAAGGTGTAATACACCATCATTGATTCAAGACCTTAAGAGTATTTGAAGACTCCTGAGATTTCCTCTTTTATCTCAACCACTTCTTCTAGTCTTTTAGGATTTTGTTAGAAATAGTTTCCTGCTTGCAGTAGCATCTTTCTAGCCTGTGATACCATTGTGGAAAAACTTCACATTTTCTTGAAAAATATCTTTATTGTCTTGCCCACCTTGGAGTACTCACAAGCTTCTGCTAGAATGCAGCAGATTGTCTTGGATATCACAGGTGAGCAAAATAACAGGAATGCTTCTGTTTAAGTGTTACTATTAAGATGAATTCCTTTCTTAGGCTCTTCAGTGTTGCATTTTTGCTGGTCAAATTATGTTTAGATATGAAGACATCAAATGAGAAAATATGTACCCTTCTCTCATATTTTCTTAAAGATGCCTCATCACTACAATACCAAAATTTTGCAATGAGTATGCATTGTAAGAAATTTCACTAATTTTACATGGGCTTATGGCTGTGAAGAAGCAAAAAAGCTAAATAACTTAATTAAAAAAAAAAAAATCAGGTCTGTCACTTTCAATTTCTTGGCGCCCCAAAATTATTTGGACTGAAATGTGGCAGGAACTGATAAGGCATCATGGGAAAAAGAAGAATTCCTTCCTGCAATATGGGCCCTTTACAGTAACTGAGAAGCTACAGATAAACTGTCAGTTTGTTTCTGTCCTCTGCCCAACTCTAAGTATTGCCAACGCTGGACCTCCCATGAAGTGCAGGACTAATTCATAAAACTTTTCTTCTCATTTCAAGCTCTTGCTGATGAAGTGAGCTTTATGATAGTTCTTCAAATTACCAGTGCTCTACTACTGATCTAAGTGTTTCCTTCTGGTTTCTTAAACTAGCAGCACTAATGTGATTGGAAACTAATAAAAATAGTCTTAAATAGATGAGGGGAGGACATGCAAATCCTGGACCATACCAACCTCTCAAGAACGAGCAGGAAACCTGCAGATGTACTTTATGTAGTTAAACAGCTGCTTACTTGAAATACTCTTTTGAAAAATATTTTTTCTTTTTTAGTTTTATGAATTTTTTAAAACAGTTGAGTTTTGTATTGATTATTGCATTATGCTGAAATGCCTTATCAAGAAACCAAGAGTGAAAAGTTTTACTGCTTGTAGTTTGCCCTGTTCAATCAAAAATAAGTAAAAAAAAAAAGTGTATTGAAGTGCACTTTACCTACTATTCACTGTAAAGCCAGCTTCTGTTTTTTCAGAGATTTGACTGCAGAAGTGTCTGTTGCAACTGGTCTTCAGGAGGATGAAATGTTTATTTTCACAACAGATCACATATTACTGGCAGGCTGCCTATTACATGCAAAGTATTAAACTAAAACAGTGATGTAAGGCTCTTATGCTTAGGATATTCCTCAAGGAAACAGATGTAATTACTTTGCTAATTGGAGTTAATGCTTAATTTATTTGCTTTATAAGGCATCCTGCAGTGATGAGAATACTTGATTAAAGAGGAGGAACAGATACAGTAACTTAAAGCTCCCTGTGTCTTTCTCTTCAACTTAATGGCACTTCCCTGCTTAGGAATGAAATCTCTTCCCTCAGTGTTCTGTGACAGCTTCTCTGACAGATTTGTCATTGTCCTTCCTTGGCACTTATTTATTCAGATATTTTCCTATCTGTACTAATTAATAGAACTACAAGGTCTGAAAAATTAACTAAGGGCATTATCAGGACAGATGTTCCAATAGCATAATCCTCAATACAAACATATTCTGAGTTACTGAGAAGATAACCCATTGTGTTCAGCTACTCTGCATTACCTAGTCAGTAAGCCTCTGGCAGGCAGGTGAGAAGTCACTGCTGTCTGTGTAAGAGGTCTGTGTTTCCAGGTAGGATAGAGAATGGTCGTGAGCATTGACAAGAAGGTAAGGACAGTGAATAATGTTAATTAATATGATTGATACTAAATAATTACCTGACCTGAGGAATTCCAAAGGAGTTGTTTATAGATACAGAAAAATTTAGTTTATTTTTCACTGTCCAAACAGGGGAGGGTGTGTGTGCATACAGTCTCTTCATTATGATTGAGAGAGCAGTAATTTGCTGGCCTGGCACCTTAATGAGACAAGTCTTTTCCATATGTTTTATATTATGAACCATAGGTAGCGATACTAGTAAGGTAGTGAATCACATGGCTAATAAAAATGAAGTGTAAGAGAAAAGCTTTATACTAGGAAGTTTTCTAGTAGATTAACTATACTTTTATGTTTAATACATAAAAGAGCATGCATCATATTACTGTACTTAATTTATTTTAATTGCAGATGATAATCAATCAGAAGAGAGCAAACACAGAACACTTGGGACAGAAATTAATTCATTTTAACCTGTAAAAATTTTTGCCTTGTGTTTCCTGCTAACATACCCTATCGTGTAGATGCCGTGATACTCTATTTTTGTTGCTGCCCTCCTCAGCATCTCCAGAGTGGCATAGGATGGTGCTTCCTTGTTTGGTTTTTGGGGTCCAGTGCTTGTTGTACAAAAATTGCTACTCTGCTGACACTGACAGAACTTTGTACTTACAGTCAAATTCCATCAGAAGTGTGCCACCTCTTACCTTCTAAGATGAAATGTGTTCAGTTTAAGGTGATGGAAGCAAGCAGGGGTTGAATGCTGCAGCATTACATAAAGTAAAAATATAGTTAGATTAACACTGAGCCATAATACATGTGTGTGATGGTTTGAAACCATCTTTTTAGTTTTTCCTTGCAAAGTTCAGAACAGAGAAAGTGAAAGAATGTAAATAAGTCACTATTGGGTGTAAGAAAGCAAAATAACGATTGTTCTAAACACTTCCATTGGATAGATAGAAATGTTTAAGAACTATTACCCAAAACAAAGTGGGCACTCTGCACGTTCTGCGTTCAGCAGTGGGGGCAGTTGCTGGCCTGTCTGGCTGCTGTTTCTTCTTCTCTTCTGGCTGAAGATAACACGTACTGACCTTGGCAGCTAAGTTAACAACTTTCTGCTTAACAAACTCTGCTTCTCTGTTCAGGGGGGTCTGGGGGGAAAGCTCCTGGGAGAGAGAGAGGCCCCCTTTGGGAGGGTCCCCTTGTGGGGAAGCAAAGGGAGCTTGGTTGTGCTTTTCTGTTGATTGTATATATTTGTAAGTGTTGTGAATTTTGTATATTTGTACATATTCATTGCATTTCATCTGCTTGTAAATACAGCCTTCATTTGCTTCCAGACTGGGCTAGCCTGGTTATTGTTGGTGGGGGGGGAATTTCAGCTCACACTGACACACTTTTTATAATGTGCTGTGATAACAGGTCCAATTCTGATGCTCTTCAGAATAAGTAACAAAGACAGAAAGCTTTGCTTGGACCGAGAGACAAACATATGTGAATACTGTACACATTAGTTTATTTGCCTGTGTTCTGGTATAATAGCCACAGGCATCTGGAATAGAACAAAAAAAATCTACTTGTGCTGATACAGGGATATGAACAATTGCTGGCGATGGGAGAGTGCTGAGATGTACTACATTTCGTAAGTGTATTGGTTTAAGCTGCCTGGCTCCACTAGTAGGGATGTGGGAGAGGAACCCTGCCGCCCCCATGGCACAGAGCAGCAGAGCAAGCCGGATTGTATATTCCACACCATGCTGAACATCATTCTCACTCCATGACAGGAGAGGGGTTGGCTGGGGTTCATGGGAGTTACAACATGTCCTATAGTTTGTAAAGTTTCCTGTTCCAGGTTTTTTGTGTTTCTTCCCTGGTTCCTGGGCCAGGGTCTGTCCCGTTTCGTTTCTGGTTTCATTTTGCATTTATGTGGGATTCTGTCCAGTTGGTACCTTTTCTTCCTGTTTTGTGTAATATGATGTCCCTGCAATAGAGTAGTAAATTGTCCTTATCTCAGCTAACAACTCTGCCTCTCAGGCCCGTTTTTTTCCACACTCCCCCATCAGGGAGGAGGTGAGGGGGAAGGGGAAAGGCTTGTGAGTGTGGGCTGTGTTAACCCAGGACAATAAGCAAAGATTTGTTTTGAGTAAATAATGACATTTCTATCAATAAGAAAAAGAAAACTTTTACAGTGTCAGAACCGTTGGAACTAAATTAATTGTGCCTTAGTGTTAAAGCTTCCGTTAAGCCAATGGTAGTACCCAGTCATAAGTTACATCCCAGAGTTACAACCATGGCAATAGTTTCTTATTCTAGTCATCATTCTTCTCCTATCATATGGAGCCTAAAATGAGACAGCTGTTTTCACTCTGGTGGAGCTCTCTTGGTGTTTGTACATGGCATTGATGAAATCGGTGGACTTTCAGTGCAGAAGGAGGTGAATATCTTGGGCTGTCATTGCAAACAATAGATTGTATCTTTTGTTGGGGTTTTTTTTTGTTTTTTTGTGTGTGTGATATAGTAAGAATGTTGTATTTACATCAAAATTTAATTTTAGGGTAAGATGGTGAAAGGAATGGGAGGTGCCATGGACCTGGTATCCAGTGCACAGACCAAAGTGGTTGTCACCATGGAACACTCAGCCAAGGTAAGGCTCTGATGCTTCTTTCTAATAAGTGTTTTGTGCTGTACCAAAAACCATAGAATAATAATAAAAACATCTTAAATTTATTCTGTTACTGTGTGAAAATTTGACAGTTTGCTGTTAGTTATTATGGATGTCTATTAGAGGCTAGCCTAATATGCTTGCTTTCCTCCTTCCACCAAGGAAAAGAATGAAATTCTAATTTGGAGTTTAAAAGCTGTACACAGTTTTTAGTTCATGCAAATTTAATTAAAGTAACAAGTGCCAGATCTGTGGTAGGTGCTTACCCCACAGGTGTTACTCTTTGCCTTTGAAAAATGAGATTCCCCATAGTTAAATACTTGTTGTGATGGAAATATACTTAAGTTTTAAGTTGCTAGTCAAAATGGTACTGACAGCTTCATAGAACAGATCTTTTTTCAGCTGCTTGTTGTGGTTTAGATCCAGTGTTGTGGTCGGGGGGGAATATTATTTATTAATTACCCTCACGACAATTATAAACAATATGGCAAATGGGTATTAATAAAAATAGTAACCCTTTATTAATATAAATATGCCAAAACTCGTTGAATAGGATTGTATGGTTGGAAGATATATTTACAATAGGAATATGCAGTCTTAGGGCAAATATAAACTATTCTATGCAAATTAGGAGGCAACAACTTGGAAAGAAGAGGGCCCTGAGAGCAGGTAGTGCTTGATTACAGCAGGGGGAGGATCAACAAGAACCTTTAAACCCAAAGGGCAATGAATTAATTACTCACAGCTAGTTTTACCCACATGGGGGATGCTGCTGCTGTTGCATTAGTTTTGGGGCACTCTTGTAAGGCGTGGCATGGCAGATTGCTGGCAAGAACGCAGCAGTTAGCGAGGGGTGCTTGCTTGGTTCCTGGGCAAACTGAGGAACGGCACGATTCTGGTGGCAAGGGGAAGCAGACTAGGTGGATTCAATTCAGCTTCTAGGCTTGTGGCTTCTCCAACTTGCATGTGTATGTCTCATGGCTTTATCCCAGGCTCTGGACCAGGCACTTGAGGCAGGGCAGGGTAACTCAAGGCAGTTTCTACAAGACGGGTCCAAAGAGGCTTGAAGCGAGGTTTGAAGCAAGGCAAGGCAAGGTTTCAGCAGGCTTGAGCAAGGCAAGGCAAGGGTGACTACCAAGTTACTTGTATATATACAAATTGCCAGAGATCAGTTGGTCCAATGGGACACTGAAGTTAATGTGTAGCTGCCCAATGGAAAGGTGTTCTGCCAGGCCATAACCATAAAAGGCAGAAGCAAGGACCTGGGGGAGCAGTGGTCCTCTTAGGTGCTCTCACCTCAGATAAACATCTTGGTTTACCAGACAGGCAGGAATCCTGTCCCCTTTGTTCTTTTTCCCACACTGCCCTTTTTTTTCTGCAGGAAGGAGGGGAGTGAAAGGGACCCTGTCTAGACATCCTAAGGCCTGTCTGGGTTTGTACTGGGCCATGTCCAGGCCCTACCATGACATCCAGCCAGCTGCTGGGCCCCACACAGCTGCTTGCTTAGTGCCCCTCAACTCACCAAGGGTATGGGCCAAACCCTGCAGGTTGAGATAAGGAGAATTTAATGGAACAAAAGTAGAAGAAACAACAGGAATAATGATAATATTAATGAAATAGCATACAAAGCAAATTATACAAAATGCAGGACTGACTGTAGCGACCTGGCTTGCCTGCCTGATCCTGGCTCACCACAGCCACCTGCTCAAAACATCCATTCCAGCCTGGCCAGTCCTGCCCTTATATAGCAGCCATGACTTGACAACAGCATTAACTATCTCACTGGATGGTTTGGCTATCTTGGCTGTGGCCTCTTCCAGCTTCTTGTGAAAAGTTAACCCTGTCCTAGCCATACACAGAACACTGCCTTATATCACTATGGGTTAGAGGTTAACCGAGAGACTTCTTTGTGGCGGAGTTTTGTAGAGATAGAGAGAGTCTCCCACAAAAGGTCACAGGAAACTTGGCTTTTGAAACTTCTACAGTGAGACTGGCCAACCTATGAGAACAATGTACTGAAGGACAAAGTTCTCCTTTTTCAGGGAACTATATTGAATGTTTAAAAATGAACTTTTTGTTTAATTTCTCTGTTTCTGTTATTCCAAATTTGTTGCATGTCTGTAATAATAATTAGTTGTGTATTGTTCAAGATAATATCCATGTCAGGATGCGTAAGGGCAAGCATAAGGAATTTGCATGGTAACAGTAAATACATACATATAACAGCTAAATATATTAGCAGCTTTGTATTTTGAATGTGTGAAGAACCAATTTTCACTTTAGAAACAATTCTTTTAAAAAAAACACAGTAGTTTCACAACTTATACTAAACTGTGATCTCAAGGGGCTAATTTTTGGTAACTTGGCTGAGCCTGACCCATAGTTTTCACATGCATACATGTAAATAAGTAAACAAAAATACAAAGCAAATTAATTTATATTACTCACATCTCTATCACAGCCTCTCAAAAACTGAATATGTAATTATCCATTTGCTCAGATGCATCCTTCAGGTATTAATATAACCTGAATAAATATTCTGAATTTCTGGTTACTGTGGAATTTGGTTAAGGTTCAGAGTCCACACACAGTATAGGTATTCATTACAGTTTTTCTTTTGGAAGTACTATTACCAAAATCTTTGTTCGGTGCAATGTTTGGAATTTATTTAAATGTTATTTTTTGTCACTAGGAGCACTGAAACCTGAGAAAGATGGAAACACAGGTAGCATTCAGTGTAACACTGTTGTAGTCCAGGCATAGACTTCTTGGTGTGCACTTCTAGAGAGCCAGTTAGAGGCTTTCATAAATTACTTCTGCTTTCATTAGATGGCACTGCAAAACTAAATTATATGCATGATTTTTCATTTTATTTTTATTTTAAAATGGAGGATATTCTTGGCACTCTTTCTTCTTATTTAGCTTATTTAGCCTCTTTTTTTGGGGTCTTCATATTGCTTCTTCTAGTTTGCTCAGAAATGAAGATGACGAAATATGGGACTCTAATGTTTGGAAATCAGAAACAGCTGTTACCCTTTCGAGATGTTCCTCTGGGTTTTTTTTCCTTTTTTTTTTTTTTCCATTTTTTTAATACACATGCAAGTACAGCACCCAGGGATTTTGGGAGTCAGAAACCTTTTATTGGTGTGCCTAATTCTTATAAAGCTGATTTTATATTAATGGCTCTTTAATTTTTTACAACAAAGATTTTCTCGCAAACTTATTGCACATGTATCTATGCATCAAAAGAGAGATCTTTTGTCCTTCTCACAGCCTAGTGTGCCATTGAGTCTCCTATTCTCCAAATAAATAATAAATCTATCATTAGATGCCAGAGTCTCCTGCAAATCAACTGCAGTCAGGATGTGATGGATAGAAATACAGTGGAAGGCATGGGATGTATGCAGTACCTTCAATGGACATGGTCAAGAGCTGCTGTAATAGGTAGCCTCTGCAGTCAGTTATGTCTGATTTGTGATCTTTTGAAAGATCTTTTAATCCTTTTCAAGTTTTTTAGTGTAATGGTAATGGCTTTTTAAACATGAAAATAAGTTTTCTAAGAGTTTAAAAGTGCATTCTGCTTTATGTACACATGTTGCAGTATTTGAACAGCAATAGGCTGAGTCTTTGAAGCAGGCAAAATATAATTTACTGCTAATTGTGAGGGTGAAACTAGTATCTGTCTCAATACTCAAATACTCAAAGAATCAACTTTTAGAAATCTGATATGCCGTATATTACAAGTAAAACTAAATAAGTTCTCCCCCAAATTATTACATTTTTAATTACTTAGGTCTTTACATGTAATGAAAAACAAAATATGCGGAAGAAAGGTAATAAAACATGAAATGAAATTTGAAGAATATTCTTCATCTTAAGAAACACCATTTATGAATAGTAACATAGAAACACAGAAAATGGAGGTGACTGCAGGATGGCTAGTCCCTGCCTTAGAAAAGAAAAAAGGGTAGCCAACTGAAATTAGCGACCCACATGTTTTAAAACAAGGAACATTTTTACAGCTAGATAATGAAGTTGTGGATGATTAGCAGGTTGATGCAGTAGCTCTAAGAACTAAGGCTATAGGAAAGGAACTGGTTTAGAGATTAAGTTCATCAGTGACAGTTAAATACCATTGCCCAGAAGCAGTCTGACCTCAGGAAATCTATACATCACAGCAAGTCGGGAAACAGGAGGTTCACTGAAATTTTGCTCCATATAATTAGGCTGCAGCGAGACATGTGGCAAATAGACCTTAAGTGTGATTTGTTGTGACATATCTCAAAATGTATTTTTTTCTGAAACACGTTAAGGTTTTATGTGTCTACACAACAATCTTCCTCTATCTGAACAAATCCTACATAAACTCCTGTAGCTCTATTTTGATTCCTATTCTGAAGGATGTCTTCCAAAAGTTTTCTTTAATGCTAACGTAATACAGTAATCTTCAACTTGAGTGTTTTGATAAGATGGAATGTGTCAGTTCTCAGGATTAGAGAAGCCATTCAGGTGTCAATTTTGCAAGTCCATGCATTTCAGTCTCAACTGGTTATCAAGAAGAGACATTTTATTTCATATGGCTGAGAAGTATACCTGATGTGTTATTGGATATATTACAAATATCATGGATTAATGACAGACATAGTTCATGGCAAGGTCCTCAAGATGGACAAGGTACAAGCAGATCAGTTGAAGGTAACACTGCTGGAAGTCACTATTTTCATTAGGTGAGTGAGTTTCATCAGAGTCTTTACACTGATACCCCATGTGGATCTTGCCAGTATTGGAAATAGAACTAGAATGAAGAAATAGTTCTTCATAGAAAAAGATAAATTCAAAAGCACACAGGTTCTTCATTCTGTTGTCACTCAGGAATCAAACTGGCTGAGTTCTCGAGTTTATATTAATCTTTAAGGCAAACTGATGATTGTAAACTTTAAAAATACTGCATTCAGGTGGTTAAATAAGACATGTCTAAGACATACAACTCTGAGAGTTTTGAAATGCATAATCAAAAATTAATAATTAGACAAAAAGTAGAAGTGTGTGATAATGAGATAAATGTGCACTTAATGCTACCTCTGTAAAACGCCTACAAATGCTGACTGAAAATGTAATGATCTGTTTTATATCCATTGAGAGCTCTTGTAGCTTCTATTCATTTAGCAGGATCCAAAGTCATTTGTGAACCCCTACTTTAGAAAATTTAAGGAAAAAAAAGTATAAAAAAAGAGAGGAAGGACCCCCCCCCACCCCCCGCCAAAAAAAAAAAAAAGCCAAAAACTCACCACCCAGACCTTATCTGCCCAGCTTTCTATTGGAAGCTAAGTTTTCTTTTAGGTAATATTTTTCCCAGGATTTAGAGTAGCTAACATTTGATGCCCTAGAAAAGGATATAACTTAAAGTAAACCCTATTTTATATATATATATATATATATATATATATATATATATATATATATACATATATATTCTTTCCTACAATACTCTTTTCTACAATATTTGCATGCTCTCTAAAGCAGAGGTGATCTGTGTGGCACTGGAAGATGAGCATATTGCACTCATCTCTTAAGTCTGCATTTGGGTTTTACTGGAGAGATGGAGGGAATGGGAATTCAATGGGGGTAAAGAAACTGGACTTACTACTTTCAGAGCGTGACTATGCACTTGATCCCTGGGGATCAGTAAAGCCTGTGTGTATTACTACCCTGCTCATACTGTTCGTGATAAAGCGTAAGAGAAATGTCTTTCCCTAATTTTTGTCCTTTATATGTCATCAGTGAGGTCCCATGTTTATCTTATCCTCACATTGCAACAGGAAAGACAAATTATGAAGCAGAAGTATGAAGAACTTATAAACTCAGGAGCCCACTCAGTGGTACACTGAGATTTCTTATTAGTCACCTCCCTATGTGTGGGATTTCAGTACTAACTGCCCCAAATCACAAGAGCCGTAATATGCAATAGCAGTGAATTCAAAGAGTATTCTGGGTACAGTGACTGTTTCAATGAAACTGAGTGGCTGCAGCTGTGAGTTTCATGTACATATTTAAATTTTGAGTAGGTTGTGTTGGTTTTGAATATTAATGTTTATCTGTATATTGTTAAACACAGGGTAATGTCCATAAAATCTTGGAAAAGTGCAATTTACCACTTACTGGGAAACAGTGTGTAAACCGCATCATTACAGAGAAGGTAAAGTACTTTTCTTGAACCCTTGTCAATATTTCTTCTTGCTTCCCTAAGAAGGGACACTCAGTAAAAGTAATGAAGCTTAGTAAAAATTAAGAATGTATTCAATGTCTGTTGCCAATGAAGAGCAAAGCTTCCCTTGGAATTCACTTCCAGAGGTCAGGGGTCTCATGTTTTTACTTCTAAATCTTTCACCATTGTCATGAAGCATGCTGGATCATACAATTAGATAGCTTCAGAACAAAGATGCCATATATGAGAAATATGCAAAGTGTGTATCTCCTTATTTTTCCCAAAGTATGCCTGAATTTTTTTTTTTTCTTAACTAAGAGCAACAACTGGGTAGCACATGAATGTCAGGTGATGGACTTCTTCCTTGGTGTGTACTACAGAGGCTTTCAGAGAAACACAACCTGTAGCTGTTCTTTACTTCTTTTCTCCTTACTTAAGCCCATTTGTGAAGCAATTTACTGTCCGGTGCAAGTACATGTGACCATCTTATGTTCCTGCTGCTCAAAGTACATTAGCAGATTTTTCAGCAAAGGATAAGTGACTTAAGGTTTTTGCTGTAATCATACCCCTTTTATTATCAGTGTTCACATTTTTAAGGGCTTAGAATAGTCCCTCTGTGAGCCATCTGTTACACTAAATAGAATGTATCAAAGGTACTGATGTAGAATTTGCTTTCTCCCAGTGGTATATTTGCTACCGTAATGTAAAGATTTTTTTTTCTTCACAAAGTAAGGGAACATAAATGAAAATGTGGACATTTTCCCAGTATTGTACTGACTGGCCACATACAAATGTAAGATGTAGGAAAGTAAGAGTGAAAAGGAGTAATAGAAAATAACAGAAATTTATCTGTCAATCCCACTGCCAGGGCAGAATCACCTAGAGCAGGTCACACAGGAACACATCGAGGCAGGTTTTGAATGTCTCCATAACCTCTCTGGGCAGCCTGTTCAAGTTTCTGTCACCCCCCAGTGAAAAAGATTTTTCTTATGTTTATGTGAAACCTCCTATGCTCCATCTTGCGTTCATTGCCCCTTGTCCTATCATTGGACATCACAGAGCAGAGCCTGGCTCTGTCCTCTCAACACTTGTCCTTCACTTACTTATAAACATTAATGAGGTCACCCCTCAGTCTTCTCTTCTCCAAGCTAAAGAGACCCACCTCCCTCAGCCTTTGAGGACACAAATGCAGACGACAGTAAGCTGGGAGGGAGTGTTTATCTGCTGGATGGTAGGAAGGGTCTACAGAAGAACCTGGACAGGTGGGATTGATGGGCCAAGGAACCAAGTGCTGAGTCCTCCACGTGGTTCACAACAACCCCATGCAGTACTACAGGCTTGGGGAAGATTGGCTGGAAAGCTGCCCAGTAGAACAAGACCTGGGGGTGTTGATTGACAGCCATCTGAATGTGAGCCAGCAGTGTGCCCAGGTAGCTGAGAAGGCAAACATCATCCTGGCCTGTATCAGGAATAAAGTGGTCAGCAGAATAACAGGGAAGTGGTTGTCACCCTATACTGAGAACTGGTGAGACCACACCTTGAGTACTCTGTTCAGTTTTGGACATTGAGGTTCTGCAGCTGGTCCAGAAAAGGGCAACAAAGCTGGTGAAGGGCCTGGAGAGCAAGCCTTCTGAGAAGCGGCTGAGGGAACCAAGGTTGTTTAGCCTGAGAAAAGGAGGTTGAGGGGAGACTGTGTTGCTCTGTACAACTACCTGAAAGGAGGTTGTAGTGAGGTGGGGGTTGGTCTCTTCTCCATATTTACAAGTGTCATGAGCTCAAATTGCACCAGGGTGGAGGAGGGTTAGATCGGCTATTAGAAGAAACATCTTCATTGAAAGGATTGTTAAACACTGAAGTACACTCCCCAGGGAGGTGGTTGAATCCTCATCCTTGGAGGTGTTTAAAAGATGCATGGATGTGCTTCTGAGAGACACGATTTAGTAACCAGGCTTGGTAGAGCAACTTAATGGTTGGACTTGATGATCTTAAGGGTGTTTTCTAACTGACACTACTCCATGATTATGTGATTCTAAATGTACAACAGTGTGTTCCTATGTTCAGCTTCCCTTTTTAAGACCTAGAGGAGGTATCATATTTCAGTCCTATAAATCATTCTCATGCTCAGAGACAGGTGAATTTGAATACACTCCTGTGATCAGGTTAAGGTGTCACTTTCATTTCAAGTGTAGTCCTCACTGGTCTTTTGCTACTGACTTTTGGTTAGTTAGTTAGCTAGTTTTGAAAAAAAATTACTATGGACCTTTCTCTGACAACTAGCTTGCAACCTGTCTGTCTCCTTCTATAGCCACCATTAAAGTGCACATCATTTCACAGGTGTTTTTATTTGATGTGCTTGTGAGCCTTGGAAGAGGAAAGCGAAAGCATCTCTTTTATGAAGACATGAGAATAGCCTTTGCTCCTTCAGCCACTTCCTCCCAGGGTTTCTATTAAAAATGTTATCTTCCATTGCTCGCTCCTGAAAATACTGAAATTTGCACTAGGTGTGCAATAGCTGTGGAGAAATTTGTAGTCTTGACAAAGCTGGCCAGCCATTCTCTACCTCTCTACTGGCTTAAAATGAAATAGAACGAGGAGGGAGACATTACCTTTTTCTGTTTTCCTTCATGATCTCTGTGAGTATTGTTATGCAGCAAACGGTGTCTTGGCCCTTTTCTTTGAACTTCCCAGTTCTGATCAAATTGGAGCTGGAGGCATAGTCCTCATTTCATACAGTGAAGAACAATTGTACAGTTTTCCCATAGAAATAACACGGCTCATATTTTAGACTCTTTCAGGTACAAATAAATTTATCAGA